>NC_134710.1:187664826-187984469 GCF_043290135.1 Rhipicephalus microplus | reverse complement strand
CGTTGTAAAAAAAAAGTACTCAGGAACATCGCTTCGCGTTGTTGTATGTTTAAACAGAATTGCCCCACAGTAAAGTAACTAGTGAGGACATGCAGCGAAAATAGAAGTATCACTAACACACAACTGTAAGACCTTGGCGAATAACAGCGCAGCGTGTGTGCAAACTTTTTTTTTTTTTATCATGGGGGGGGGGGGGAGGTATATATCGCCTTTCCACGTACTCGTTTGAGAAGCTCCTGGATATCCGGAGAAAACGATGCTTGGTAAACTTCCAATCCTTCATCTGATATGTTCTGCTTCATTTTCTAGTCAACGAAATTCCGAGAAGCCTCAATATATTTTAAAAGACCCCAATTAATGGTACTGTTAGGATGTCTTACCCTCCTTTTCTGCTGTTAATTGTACCTCGTTCACAATAATTCAGTTTTCGCTTTGTTATTTTGCCTGTGCCATTTCTTTGTGGGTGAAGTTTGGGGGTGGCGGGATTTAGACAGCTCCATCAATGAGAGGCGCTTTAGGAAAAAGTGTAATTCCCTGACTTTTGAGAGGAGCTCGTTTCCTTTTTATCCTACATAAAGAGAGGCATATCGCAACATCGGAAATTTCAGCATTGTGAGCGTAGTGCTCATGCAATTATAAGAAACTCAAAATCCCAGAAATGCAAAGCCGGTGCTACATTAATTACCTTTCATAAGCAAAGCGCTCAATTGTATTAGGCACACTCACGTACTGGCTTTTGTTAGTGCGCTGGAAACGATGCAAACACGAAAGTAATGTTACAAACTTGTCGCCTCTTTATTTACCCTGTCTCATCGAAGCAGCCTGCTTCAACATGCGTACTGAACATAAGCCGTTATTCCTTTTTCGGGGTGAGGGGGGGTGCTTAACCTTCCCGCCTCAGAGCACACTCATAAGCCGCGTAATACGACGTCTTTGGACTACTAAAACGTACAAAAATTATTCAAAGTGTACTGTGCACCGGCACGCAAAAAGGAAATCTGTGCACACGCGAATGCTGTCGCAGTCACGAAAATATGTGAAGAAAATCGAGCGAGCGAAGCATGCCTTCTCGTACATCGGAAGTTGTACCCGGTGTCCACACGATTTGCGCAGCCAAATGCTACCCAAGAGCCCACTATCGTCGTCTCTAAAAGTGGTCACAGACGTGTCAAGAACCGTCTTGTTTAAGTAGAGGCACCACATGCAACATTACTAGCTCAAAAACAACGCGAAAGCCACGTACGTTACAATGCGCCCATCTGGTTTCTGCCCTGAGAAATATGGCAGTTCGTCGGCTTCAGCTTCAGAGCCCCTTCGTTACTCCATTAGTTTTAGTAAAACCTCCTTGGCGTTTTGGTGACACTTTGCATCTAGAGTTATAGACTTATAGTACATTAACTCTATGGGTGCGCTCTGACTACCTGTTTCAGTGAATCAATATTCAAAACTTTTGCCACAGCTTATAAACAAAATATTTAATTTCATGCCTCAAAAGCTTTCTGTTAAAAAAATGCTTAAAAAGTGATGAAATGACACACAGAAAATTTTGTTACAATTTACAGGTACAATTTTTGTACTGCATTCTCTATTAGATATCTTGTTTTTATAACAATTGCGTACATTTCAAATCTTGATCATTGAATAATTGCGACAAGTTTTTTGCGTCATTCAGGTTGTCTAGTAGTTGTTCCCGCCCATAGAGTTTCATACGATTCCCGCCCTACCAAGTTTTTGTAATCTGCCAGAAGCGGGGATGGCGTGGACCGGTGCACAGGATTAATATGGCGACGCACATAAGCCGCTCAGGTTCGGCTGGCTGGCCGAAAAGCGCGCCACAGGGCCAGTACACGGGAAAATATTTGGGAACCAACCCAGCGAACCTTCTAAACTTCACACTCAACCGAACTGTCAACCTGTGAGTAGTTAGTTCACTGTGTCCTTAAACGCCGGCATGTTACATTGTGATTGGGACAATAGCGGTAGTGAACCGACACGATTCACTTCTCTGATCGCGCCGTGTGCTTCCTGCATGTATATGAGATCTCGTGCATACGTGCCAATGACCTGTTTCCTTACTTTAAGGTATCCTCTGACGAACTACACGTTCGGCACAAAAGAGGCTCTGTATGAACGAGACAGCTCGGTGCCGGCGCGGTTCCAGCGCATGAGGGAAGAGTTTGAGAAGATTGGCATGCGGCGGTCCGTTGAGGGTGTCCTGCTGGTCCATGAGCATGGTCTCCCCCACGTGTTACTACTGCAACTTGGAACCACGTTTTTCAAATTGTAAGTAGTCACTACAAAGGCTGTGTTTTTCACAAGTTGCGTGCATGAGTTCACTTCTCGTACCAGTCGAGCATTGCGGGGCCTTTATTAGGGAGTTTTAGAATAGCGCACCGCGAGCCCTTGCGGTGTGGTCGCTGCCACTGCGCACGCGCCGTAACGTGAGTCACCGTCCGCGTTCGCGGCCCGCACGCAGAAAATGCAAAACAGCGCGCGCCGATCGCGGCCCGCGAGGCCCGCAAAGTGCTGCGAGTAGCTTCCGTGCATTTGGGTTTGCGGTCGGGGCGAAAGTGCCTAGACTTTTCCCTGGGGAGGCAAACGCGATTCTAAAACTCATGTGGCGCCCGCTAAGCCCCCAGCCCCTGCAAACGTTATTCTAAAGCTCCCTATTGCAACGCAAGGATTGTCTGCTCAGCTGGTGCTTAGAGTAGAATACACTCGAAAACACTTGACGTGCTATGCAGACATATCCAAAATCAACGTCCTTTGTTTGTCTCGGCTTTCAACTGATCAGTTTGCTATTTTGGCAGTGTTGTAAGCCTCATTATTGTGAAACTATTAATGCTGAAAGAAAAAACTCGTAATACAAGAACGGCACTTTTTTTTTTCATCGTTCATTCATTTTTTCCTTTGGAGGAAAGTTGCTGCTTTATACATGCCGGTACCATGTAGCAGATATCCATTTAAAGCTTCGTCGCACTGCATTTTGAGTAATCATGTACTAGTGTTTCATGCATTATCCTGTGGGAATGACGGGTGCTATAGTTGTGGCTTCTACAGCGCTTCTGGGAATGCTCATATGAAGGGGCTATTGATTGCTATATTATTAGTATTCGTGTCTTGTAATGAAACATGGCAGCCGCCATCTCATGAGGCCAGAATGCAAATGGTCAGTCTGAATGCATATTACAGAATCTGAGGCAGCTTTAATTCGAAGCCTATCTTTTCACCTAAAGGGACCAACAACTGGCTAGAACGTGTGATTTTGGTAGAAATGAATAGCGCAAGAGTTATAGTAACGGATTCCAGTATTCTTTTTGCAAGATAAACAGGATTTATATTTTCCAATTTTGTTTAAAAGTAACATAATCCGTCATGTTGCTCAGCCTAGCAACATGACGGATTATGCCTTGAAGATAGAAAGTTGATTACTTCGCTGTGCGTAGTCGTAGTCTGATGCTAACATATGCACCCTAATTCGTCCTCAAAATTGGAAGCTGCACGTTAAGAAGCAGCGCTGCCTTTGCAGCCACTAGCAGGCTGTGTCCAGCCAAGGCGTATGTGCGCGGAGTGCCCGCATGTGCAGTAAACTACCCAGCTCGAACACCAACAACTCTCGTGCTCATTGTTTGCAGCTCACATTGTCACGGCTGTAAACAACTTCATATTGACAGATGAAAAAAATTCTGATTACAAATGTTTTGCAGCACATTTCGCATTACCGTTCTGCGATTACCCACTTCTGACTGGTAAGCTTTCCATTGCACAATAGGAAATAAGCTACAACCGTCTCCAAAGTAAGTCAGGATGTGCAAGTGACAACCGCAATCTGATAAAACTGCATTATCGCGCCATCTGACCGGGTGAGTGTGCATGTGCGTCCTTTCATTTTCACATTCATATCTTTTACTCACTTTCAGCGGAACTAGTGATTACATGTAGCGTTGTGCGCCAGGCGTTGCTTTATTCGATTCGTGACGCGCTTGATTCGGCGGGGGCACGGTAGCGGCGAAGTACATGCCGCTCGCTATGCTTTGAATAAAAAGATCGCATCTCTTGTCTCGGCGCCGAATCAGTGCGCCACACCTCATTACGTCTCTTCTTTGCAAATGCCTTTAGGAAAAGAACGCTTGTTCACATAACATTGAACACATTTTTTGCCACGAAGAACGCATTGGTTCGATCCCTACGAGGAGCGATATTCATCAGTGATTTATTTACATCTATCCTGTGTTCTCAGTCGCGGACAGTGACGATTTTTCACGCTGTACCAACGACGCTTTCGTTGACACCGACCCCAAAATTTCTGGAAAAGGAGCTTTTAACACTAGCGCGCTAAACTCTGGTCTGCGAAGCAAGCTGCGTACATTTCGACACTGCCGTGGCGCTGCCAAATTTAGCGCATCATGGATTGAAGAAAGCGGCGCCTGGTGCACTATGCTACATCTAATCACTTGGTCTGCTGCAAGCGAGTAAAAAGATGTGAATGTGAAAATGAAAGGGACGCGCATGCACACTCACCAGGTCAGATGGCGCGACAATGCAGTTTTATCAGATATCAGTCGTCGCTTGCACGTCCCGACTCATTTCGCTGATGGTTGTACCATAAATATGGGTCGTCGGTCCCTTTAAGAAATACGTGCAGACTACTTGGTTCGTCATGATACAATAAGGCATTAAACGTTGACATATGGCTTCACTGGAGAATAACAGACTTTGAACTTGTCTGTTCTTCAGTGTTGTGCACTGAAGAACAGACAAGATGTGAATTGCTACGTTCTGCTATGTTGCCCATCATAGTTTGTTTGGGTTTGTGCTTCACCCTTTTATTTGTCCCCTTTGCCCGAATATTTAAGAGAAGTTTCGAAGTGTAATGAAGTATGCATTGCCTTCATAAACTGATATTTTGATCTCTTTATTGCCGTGAGGGTGTTTTTATTCTGATTGTATATTTCTTGAGAACATGCAGCCATGTTGGATGTGTACTGAATTGTTTTCATTTACGCTTTAGACCTGGAGGGGAACTCAACATTGGAGAAGATGAAGTGGAGGGACTAAAAAGACTCATGACTGAGGTGGGTTTTAAAGTCATTTTGCAGTAGTGCAACACTGAAACCTTGATGTGTGCTTATTGAGTCATCTTTTTATTGTCCAGTCACTTTGGTGTGACTTCTTAGGCCATTATCAAGGGGCAATACAACAAATGGGAGATACTTCCACTCAACTCTTACTGATGTTTCTCTAAGTAATGCTTGAAGTTATCACCTTGATGTAGTTATCGGAGTAAGTGTGGGAGTACCTCGCATCCTGTCATACATTAGTCGCGTTTTATTTTGGATCTCCCTACGCGAAACCTGAATGACACAGTTGCTTGTGGGATGCAACAACTTAGCAGATTCAAATAATATAAGCAAGCCTCCACCGCCAATTCTGTCTCTCACTCTTGTTGCCTTAAGAGTGTGTGTTTAAAACTAAAGAGCATAAATTTTTATTTTAAGTGAAATTTGAAGTTGTATATGCATGTATTAACTGGTTTTTAATATGGGGCTTGTATAATGAAGTTTAAATTGCAGTTGATGTTGTCTATTGGAGCAGCCTTTGTGGTTTGTTTAGTCCCGATAGAAAACAGTGAAAAAAATTTTGATCATTGTTGCTGGAAGTCCATGCTCCTGCAATTTGAACCACCTGTAGGCATTTGCAGAAGCAAGCATTTACAGCATTGTGTTCACCTCAGTTCTAGTAGGTCTGCAGTACATAATGTAACACAAGTAGCTGTTGACTCGGCGTTATATCTGAGATGTTGCTGTCGATTCTTTGCAGCTCAAGTGTATGACCTACCGTGTAAATCCTTGTATGTTGCACGTACATTGCATGTATTGAAAGATTTCTGAGTCCAATAAGTCTTGATGTCCAAGCTGAATGATGCTTGTTTGGTTATTGTGTAGATCTTGGGCCGGCAAGATGGTGTAAAGCAGGATTGGGTCATAGAAGACACTGTGGGCAACTGGTGGCGTCCAAACTTTGAACCCCCACAGGTTAGTGTTTAGTTAATCACAACAAATGAGCACCATTGTGTGCTTGTTAGTATTTCATGTTGGGTGTGTTCTGTATTTATTTGTTAGTACTTTATCGTTCACATGTGTGCGTGTGTAATAGACTTATTTTATTCTGGTAAGATACACAGGTATATATGTATTGTAATCCTACGCGCTCTACCACTTGTTTATTATAAGTGTGTATAAATATTCTGTTAGTTTTCCACAATGTAAAAACAGTGTCTTTATTATGGAACCATTTGTAAACATTGTTAAACTTGGAATTCGCCCACGTGATATGTAGCAGGTTTATTGGCATATGTGAGTGAGTCTTCGCATATGTAAGAGCAGTGTAGGTAACCTAGAGAATAACTATACCATGTAAAGTAGGTTGTTCATGTGTAATAGGGCCAAGAACTGAGCCTTTAAGAAATGTCGGCAGTAAAATTTGTGTGCGATTGTGGCAATTTTAAAAATTTTGCCCATACCAAGAGAGTCATCATATTCTGATTAATTACTATAGGAATAAGCTTTTGAAAATGCTGAATATATGTGGGCTCCAAAATTTTTGCCATAGGTTGTAAAAAAAAAACAAAAGAAAACTTGCCTATTCTTTGCTCCCAGTCTTGCCCTTGCTACAGTTTTTGCACTCTGCTACATTGGGCCATTGGCATGATGAGGTTGTAGACATTTTTAGGCTGCATATGAGAAATGCCAAGCATTCGTGCTCACCGTGGCCCCTTTTGCCAAACTAAACATACCACTGAGCTCATGGCACGGGCAGTTATGCCACAATGTGCCATAAAAGGTCTTCTGGCTTTTCAAGGACTGTGACTGTCTGACCAAAGGTTTAAACAAATGGTAGTCTGGGAATACCTTAATGGATAAGCACTAGAAAAGCATGGAGTCATGATGGCAGCCACCAACTAATGCACCTATACAACTTATTGCCAACAACCGATGAGTACGAGTAAGCACTGTTGGCATTGTGATGGTCGTAGTGCATGCTTTTATTGAAACTGAACCTCTGTTTTTCCTCACCAGTAAAACTCTCAAAGCTTGTGCTTACAATTGGACAAATTCATCTGCAAGATTTGAATCCTTTGATGAGCAGCCATCATAACTTTAGAGCCTAAAATGGTTTAAGTTATGTAGAGAGGGATATGTGTCCTTCCTTTGCTCACGGTTTTAAGTTATTCTTGGCACAAGTTTTGTCCTGTTTATCAGATAAATTAGTGTAATGTAATATACCATTGGAGGGTTTTTGCGCGTGACATAATTTGATTTGAATGCGGTAGTGTAAACCACGGGGGTTTCTTTAATTTTTTTTTTCATTCAAGAGGTTATAAATAAACTTCACTTGTTAAAAGGACTCTGAAATGGGTTTGGCAAATTTGTACAAACACATTGGGCTGGTACACAAAGTCTCAAGGGTTATTTAGGGACATGTTTGAGCTCTCTGCGTAAATTGTGTAATTAAGTTCAGCGCTTTAAAGCTGCGAATCACTGCAGATCGTTGCGACTCACCCAAATGCATTTTCAACCACTCGTTCACAGAGCGACAGGCTCTGGCCACTTGACGAGGTCAAAGCACATCAGCAGCCACGTCACCGTGGCTGCTGATTTGATTGGCTGTCATGGGCTGTAGAATGCACGGAAGTAAGATGGGCTGGTAGGGTGCCAGCACCTGTCGGAGCAAATATGAATCACTCCGCGATCTTCATCTCTGTGGCCAGACAATGTGCGTGCTGCCAGGTGCACACACTGTCTGTGATGGCCTCCGACACCATCAGCAACATGTAGACGTGTTATCTCGGAGGTCTAGACTGGTGAAAGCCCAAATCGCCAAGCGCGCTCATTATGAGAGCTCTGCGATCGCCAGCGTGCCTCGTGACTTAAGGAGTCCAGGCAGAGGTGTGAAGGAGGGTCTGATATAATTCTCTGTAGCGGCATTGGTACGGAGTGTCACTAAATTTTTGCAGTGAATGGTTTGAAGATGCTCTAGCCCTAATACTGACAAAACTGCAGAAAACCTTTCAGGGTCCATTTAAATAGTAATTTGGTAGTCGGTAATGTGCCCTATATAATCAGAATTTCTACCAACATGGAAAACCTGGAAAAGTCAGGGAATTTGGACCCTTCTGCAAATGTCATGGAAAAGTCTGTAAATTTCCGAAAAACCTGGCCAAGTCATGGAAACTGACAGTAGTTCCTTGTGACCGTCACAAAAATAAGCATTACCATTCATTAAAGCTTAAAAAGTTTCTCTTTCAACTGCAAATACAATGAGCTTCTGAAAGAGGTGTGAAAAAAAAAAGTGCATTACTGATGCTTTCTTAGTGTGAACGAGAAAGGATACACTGACCCATGGAACACAAAGTTTACTGACGTTTTGGCATTCGATATGGGAGGGAGCCTTGTTCACAATAAAAGCGGTAAGATTAAGTACGCCTAAATACGCAACGGAAGCAGCAAGAATACATTGTCAGAAGCGTCTCATCACTCCTGTTAAGCATATGTACTGTCGACCACAAAAGTTTACCGACCATGCGAGCGCAAATCCGAAAGCCACTTCGCGACACTTCCGCTACGTCAGCGGCGATCGACAGCACTGCAGTGCCCTGAAAGCATCCCTCCTCTAACAGACCTCTGCCAGGGTACGTCACAGCGTGACGTCACTGGTGCACGTGCAAGGGGTGGTTGGCAAAACACTCCTGCCTGTGGCCGAGTGCGTGCGGTAGCTCGTAGCTTGGGGCAATATTTTTTTTTTTTCTTTTTTGAAAGCCTGGTTTTTATCTCACAGGGGCAACACTAGCTGTGGTATGTGCCAGAGAACATCTAGGTGTGTGGTAAAGTGCGTGATGAAATATTTTTGGCACGCTGGCTGGCTGTTTATCTTTGAACACACGTGGCGGCCTGTGCGAGGAACAGCAGCATCGTCTTCGAAAATGTGCAGTGTTGGCTGTGGCGTGTAGTGTGCCTTGAAAGGCATCGATAATATTGGTTCACTTTTGCAGACGGTGAAACTGGGAATATTGTGCGAGGTGTGTGCAGTGTGAATAACACGATGCGTCCTGTTTGAGAAAACACTGGTATTCATTGTTGGCCGGTTGCAGTAACCTGTTGTCGAGGGAACTTTACGATCCGTCATTTTAGTTAAGGTAAAAAGACATTTGACACGCTTATCTGCGAGTGGGTACATCTCAACGTATATATGCGCGGCTTGCAGAAAAGTAAAAGTGCATCATCTCCGAGTGATATATACGGCTACGCATGAGCTATAAGCATGTTGTAGCACTGCCGAATCTGCATATGCGCTTCATTACAGCTATAACTTGTGTTATCGGATACCTGTTATGTGTTAATAAAAACAGCGGAGATTTTAGTTTATTTACTGCGTACTTTTACGGCTCGATCCTTATGAAGTGACAATGCGCATTAGAAGATTGTGTATCAGGCCTAAAGCAGCAATATAGGTACGAAAACACGTTATAGGTGTCAAATGCAGCAAGGTAACTGTGTCAGATAATAATATATATTATGTTGTCGTGTTTTACATCACATGAATTTTCACTGGGTTATTGAGAAACGCAGTGGCAGAATTTCATTTTAATTTTCACGAGGATATGTTAACCTCAGTCTAACGCACAACAAGAGGTGTTTCTTTTTTTTTTCTTTTTTTCATCTCATATCAGACTTTTGCGCAATTAGTGATAATCTTATCTGTGACGTTGTGCACAGCAGCTTAAAACCATGCTGCTGCCTCGTTTAAAACTGCATTGCACATGCCACGATGGAAATTGAATAAGTTTACATCCATGCCATGCAAATATTTCTCAGAGTGCCAGTCACCTAGTACATTCAAAACGTTTGCTTTAAAAAAAAATCAGACTTCTTTATGGCTGCTATCTACGTGGGTGAAGCCCCCTTCATGCTAGTCGCGTCTCTCAGTACTCTAAATAAAGTTTCTCCATCCATCAAACTACAACGAGCAAATTTCCACACTATGAGCAGTGACCCTTTCACGACCTCCTTCTTTCAAAAGCTGTGACTTTAGAATATAAGAACGTAGAAATTTCTCTCTCGAAGGAATGCAGACACACAGCTCTGCTATGCAGAAAGATGCCGCCGGCAGAACTTTCTTGCCAACCAGCACCTGCTCCGAGAGAGGGTATGGTGGACGGGGTGCCCGCAGGGACGTCGCACTGTCTATAAACAGGGAGAGGTCTATTGATGGCCTGTTTATTTTCTGACTGGGTACAAATATTTTTCACCTTTCGCTTTTCAACACGACGCGCTTTTGGCATCTGCGTCTACGAGCTTCTGCCAGGAAAGCAGTCTATGGTTATAACTGTTATCAGTACATCGGTCACAAAGTGACACCTACCCAACGAAATGCTGTTTGATGCACGCCTTGATAGTTTCGATCCTCCTGTGAAAACAGTAATGTGATGGTCATACTGGAAAGCAGTCTACGAGTATAACTGTTATCAGTACATCGGTCACAAAGTGACACCTACCCAACGGAATGCTGTTTGATGCACGCCTTGACAGTTTCGATCCTCCTGTGAAAACAGTAATGTGATGGTCATACTGCAGGCAATCACTTTGCATGAAAACCGCTAACTAACAATGTTCTACACGGCAGTAGAAAACTGAAAGGCCAGTGAATAAGAAGATGACTCGTTTTCAGCTCAGAAGTGTGGTCGACGGTAGATGGCGCACCGCTAGGTGGCGTGGACAGGCAGTTTGGCAAGCGCTCGCGTGGTCCGCAAACTTTTGTGGTCGACTGTGCAGTCGTCTGTATCTCTATTCCAGGTGCAGGCATGATGCAAGCTTCTTTTAAATGCAAAGCATTTTATAGTCGCACCTACTCGCAAATCCGGCGATGGCGGTGGTGTCTACACCCCTACTGGGCATGCTCACATCTCATGCAGCATGTTCGCGTCTCGTGCCAATCGTCGCTCCCCGTCTCTCTCCTCGAGTGCCAACTGTTGCTCCCCCCTCTCTCTCCTCGCAAGGCCGATGCAGGGGCAGCATCTGCTGGTAAAAACTAACTGCTCGCGCTGCACAACCCTTCACTGGCCACCCCGTATATGTTGGCACTGGGTTGGGTGTTCAGAATTCAGTCAAGGGTGTCTTTACTTGGCTTTCGCTTGACTCGAGTAGATGAGGTGGAAGCAGCAGTACCTTCAACCACTTGTGGGGCACAACCCAGCATCAGTGTCCCACCATTTGTTGAAAACAACGCTTCTCCTTCATCCAATAAATACGAATAAAAAAACGAAATAACAATTAAGTATTCAGAAACTATACCCAATTACGCAACATTCACGCAATACCCTCACCACACTGTGACGCATTTACTCAATTCTCCCCCCTCGGTGGCATGTAGATTCCACGTGTTCAGCAGGGGCAGTCGAGGCCACGTGTCGTTTCGTGGCGTCATAATTGTGTTGTTTAACTCTTTTCTTCAAATCGCCACATTTACCGATGTAGTGGTTGTCACAATTGTGTCAACCTATGGCATAAGGAAGACCAAGGAAATTTCTGCTCGGCAACTTGTCCTTCAATTTTGGATAAAGCATTCCTTAGGTTCATGTCTGTTGCTTATACATATCAGCCAGCGTATCTGACTTTCGAACCACGACATTACTCACGTCTAAATTTATGCATGTTTATTAGGCCACAATTTAGGCTCGACTTGAAGGCCATCTGGTTGGTCTAGGCTGTTTGTCTAGGCTAGAACCGCTATCAGCAGATACTTGCTGGGCCACTCATGCCTTTATTATTATTATTATTATTATTATTATTATTATTATTATTATTATTATTATTATTATTATTATTATTATTATTATTATTATTATTATTATTATTATTAGTGATGTAACAGCAAACATCTTCACCTACACACTTATTGCTGATAGCTTGTGTTTCAAGGGTAGCACCTGGGTAACTTCAGGTAAATTTCTCTTTTAAGTTTTGTGAGATTGTGTAAATAAATGTGCAATTATTTTTAGCTTCATTTCCACAGAAGAATGCAAAAATCAGAGTAACGTGCCGACATTCGTGATTCATCTGTGGAATCAAGGAAGCTGTTGCACGTTGACAGATTCCTTCTTGCCACTACATATTCAAACGTCGGCACTTTAAGTGCTGTCCCCAGCTTTCATTGCAGCCGTCAGAGAACTTTCGTTGCACATCATGCGTCGGAGTCCAGAGACATAAAATACAAACATGCATGTATTCGTCAAAAAAAAAAAGAAAGAAAAAGAAAAAAATTGCAGTACGACTTTGTTTTTGCAATGTTGGCGTTACTTGTTGCTAAGGCAGGATACACGAAATATGTGTTATTATTTTTTCTTGCTGAAAAGTATATTTTAGAGGTGCGAAAATTAGGTGGGGACGCAAATCAATAGTAAATACAGCAGCAATCCAGGTCGAGTCAGATCTAATTCTAACCACATCTTAAATAGTTGAGTCAGTAACTACAGCAGCTCAGGTCGATCTAATTCAATCCACATCCTAAGGGGCGTGGGTTACAGCCATTATAGTAAACTAGATTATACTACAGTGACAGAACCAGCCAGGCTTCCTTGCCACAGATGCCGCGAGATGGCACCATTTCTAAGTTTCCTAGCAGCTTTGACTGCGATGTCGGACTATCATAGGCTCCTTCAAACTTTCATCTGCAGTTACTTTCAACTTGTGTGTTTGCTTCCTGGTTCTTCTGAACATCACACAGCTGACTTGATCGCCGCCTGACTGAGGTGTTTTGTTTTGGCCAGATATTCGTATTTTTTCACATTCACCGCACGCGCTCAGAGCATTCCGAGTGCATCTGGTAAATATGTTTGCTTATTTTATATGGAGCGCTTGATTTTTTTTATCCCTCGAAGGTTTGTTTCCAGTGCATAGAGTTTTCCAACCAAATGCGGCGGTCGTGGAATTTGCTTTTAATCATCATGGAAAACTAGAAAAGTTGGTGAATTCAGAAATGTCAAATTAGTAGGCACCCTGATAATTCAACAGATAATTTGTGGCTTTTCAGTACCCCTATGTTCCACCACATATTACGAAGCCCAAAGAACATAAAAGGCTCTACCTTGTTCAACTGCCTGAAAAGGGTAAGACATGTTTTTATTTCCTCTTTTAGTGTATAATAGCATGTCTTGCACCCCCATCCGAGTACAAAAGAACTAGCTGGCTGTTGAAGGGTTTGTGTATAGTACTGAAAGGACATTAGAAAACTTTTCAAGCATACTCCGATTTGATTGCTGACATTTAGTTAGCACTTGTCTGAACATGCAGGAAAAATATTGTGAATTCTGTGGACGCAGCAGCAGTAACCTGAAGTTTTGTTGTTTGAAAATTGTGAGTGTGTGTGTGTGCAGTTCTGCGAGTGCAGAGAAAACATTTTGTGGATAATGACATGGAGTAAATTTAGTTCATGACTTGTTTTCTTGCATTTCAACATTGCCTTTACCTCTGTATCATATTTTTTGTACTATTTTACTAAATAATTGCATATTTTGGGGCCCTGTTATTTGTTCTGCAGCACTTTTTGCAGTGCCTAAAAACTACAAGTTGGTGGCTGCCCCATTGTTTGAGCTCTACGACAACGCACAAGGATATGGCCCCATCATTTCCAGCCTCCCCCAGGCCTTAAGCAGGTGACTGCATATTCATTGTTTCTCTTTGCAGCTCAATCAGCATGGAGTGCCGCCAATTTCAGCAGCATGTACAGGCCGTTTCATACTTTGGGGAAATCTCTGAGCACCTGGAATCGCGATGCTACTAGCGCTGCAATCGCGCGCTGCCAGCAGCTCACGCGTGCGCAGACGCTTCAAAGGTGTAGAGTTGAACCACGCCGTCTGCTACGGCAGGGTGCATGCCGCATTGCCGGCCAGCGCATAGATATCATTGTTAATGCGGGATCTAGTCCGGTACTCTGCACTAATAATTTTCAGAAAAATCTGCGTCACAAGGTGGGATACAAAAAAAGAAGGAACGACCAACTCGCGCGTGATTTCTTCCTGTCCCGTCTTTCTGCAGGTTTTTTTTTTTTTTTTTTTCAGATGATTCCGTATCAACTTGCCCAACTTTCAATGCTTGTTTGCACTAAATGTTTTGCAGTGCCAACTTCTCAGCCTTTATTTGTGATAATGGGGCACTATAAAAACAGTATTTAACAGCACGCCTTCTTGCTCTATCAAATTCGCGCTGCAGTAAGCTTGGATGAGGAAGACTCGATAAGAAGCATGCACTGTGTGTGGTCTCTATTTGACTTGAAATTAAACAAACCACCCAGTGGTGACTGCTTCAGGAATGATTTAGGATAGAACAACCACCTGAACTTGTTTATTCTTGATTATATTTAATCACAACATAAAGGACTTGGGCACAGTGCCGAAATGCACTCGTGGCGCTTCCAAGTTCATGTCTCCAGTGGTAGTGATGATAGCACTTATTCTACATGGCAGTGAATGCATGGTGTCAGCGATGTGTTCCACTGTAGCATGTCCCATTCGATGGGGGTATGGCATCTCAAAATCCAGATTAAGCTAAATAAAATGAGTTCGTCTGGCCCTACGTTTTTTTCTTTTTTTTTTTTTCTTGTCTGAAAAGAGCAGTACTGTGTTGTTTGCCTAATTTAGCATGTTTCGTATACCAGAAAAAGAGCAACTTCTGATTATTGAACTCTGTTGTAAAAACTTCACTACATTTCGGAGCAGGCTTGCGGGTCTTGTGGTAATGAAATGTCGTCGTAAAGAGACACGTTCAGGCTTTGTTCTCACCTAAGACCACCTTCGATTTGTTCCCATTTGTTTTATCGTGTTAAGCCAGCGCAGCAGTACGACTCTTCCTGTTGAGTTTTTTTTTTTTTTTTTTTTTTCATTTAAAGTCAAATCAAGACAGCACACATTGCATGCTAATTGTCGTGTCTTCCTGGTCCAAGTGTACTGTGGTGCACACACAGTGAACAAAAATTCCTGAACGCACACGGCACCACAGTGTTTCAAGAGAGCAAATAAAGTGCGGTGTCAAATTCTGCTTGTAGCACCCCATTATCACAAATAAAGGCTAAGAAGTTGGCATCGCACAATGTTTAATGCAGGATATCCACGCTGTTCCAGCATTAACAATGACATCCGCACGCTGGTCAACTATGCGGCAAGCAAGAGCCGCTGTAGCAGACGCAGTTCAAAACTACACTCCTGAATCATCTGCACACGCTTCAAGATTTTCCCTATGTGTGAAACAGCCTGTAGAGCCTTGTCATTGAACTTTTTTTCAAGTGTGCTCAATAAAAGAAATCCTTCTTGAGTCATATTTGAGAAGAAAAGGTCATCTGGTTAAATGCCTCTCCTAATATTCTTAACTGCGTGAGCTGACAGTTTTGAGGCGACATCTGGGCTGATGCAAGTGCCTGACGCTTTCATCTGCAGTGATGCTTGTGCTTACAGTATGCCATCGTCGTAAATGATTACTCAATTTTATAAAGAGATCTAGTTCTAGACTGCTTTTATGCAATTTTTTTTTCTTTTCCCTTTTTCTCGCAATCGCTTCAACAAACTTTCATTATTGTTTTGTTTAGTATCAATATCATGCCTGTCATTTTGTTGGACTTGTTCACTACTTTATGCTCAATCTACTATTTTAGAGAATCGCATAAAGCTTAAAAAACATTTTTTCTTGGGAAGTGTTACAAAGCTGTTGAAAGGTTGGACTATAGAAGATTTCGGAAATTCATTGAAATTATCAATTGCAATGATACTTGCCGTGCCCTTCTTACAGCAGCACAAAATGCCGTACAAGTGCACCAGGAAGGTACTTGCTTCGAGCAAGTCTATTCAGGCACTAACTCTCTCAAATAAATCAAAATTGGCAGAAATGAAAGTACTTAAAAATAAAAATGCGTGGTGGTAAATAACCATTCAAATGTTCAAGCTGTGCAGCTCGGAACATCTTGCCGGTACAAATGCAGACTGCCTATGCATGGAATAAACAGAGGTTCCTGGTTTATATCACGTTTTCATAACACGGCAGTGTGCAGGCTATGCTCTTCAATTTTAATCTGACAGGTAGTTTGGGCACCCCATGAAAGGAAGAAATTAATTGTAAAATCAGCCATCACTTAGTTTCATGCCATCCTGAGGCAAAATAAAAGTAATTCAATCTAGTTGAACGGCATTATGAGAGACATGCACAGGGGAGCAGTTCTTGCCCCTTATACGAGGTCTCGTAAAGGCTGGTTATGATTTTTTATAACACTTTTCATGTATGCACACTGTTATTTTCTATACAAAATTTTTTTTTACATCAGCGTCATGAAGTTTACATTGAGTTAATGTTGAACAAGAACACAGGATTACAGCTGTTTTATTGTCTGGGGAAAATTCATAGATATACACCAGTCATTCCAGCCTTTTCTAACAATTCTTCGATTTTCCTCGTATAGACTCCTTTTGAAAATTCTCCACCATCCGTGCTTCTCCGTTAACATGCAAGGGTGAAATTCCGATCCAATTTGCGGCATTCTGCTCTATTACTTTGCCATTTTCACCGGAAATAAAAGCCTGCACTCTGAAAAATTTTGCTATAAATTAAGGTATTTGGGCTAGTTTTTATTCCCGTTTGTGGGCAAACTCTCCTTCTATCTGGTTAGCTAGTCTAGCCGCAATCACTACAGGCCCCCACCCCCTTTTTTTTACATGCTGCTAGTAGTATAGTTGGTGGCTGCTGTCACTGCACCAAAAAGCTCCAGGATGGAAAAATGACTAAAAGTAGTGTTATTCTTGTATTTTGTGTAACCACAACAAAGCTCTTGCAGTCGCATAGCCGTTAGCGTCATTATGAATGCATCAGCTAGCTTGCAGCCTACTGTGCGGAATCAAAAGTGGCCAGTAGGTCTCTAGCCTTCTCCCTGCACACACATTTTCGTTACTTCCCTTCATTGTGATCACAAACTACCATCATGGCTCTTAATCGAGAGGTTCTTTTTTGTCTTCTTTCTCTCACACTTTTCCCTGAACTTTTACTGCACTCACCATGTGCATCTGTTTATCATTCATAAAACGGCTACTGTTCTAATCGGAAGCTGTAGTCCTCATGCTGAACGACTTCTTGTGACCGACAGGGCCGGTAGTTGACTAAGAGGTTCATAGAGAAGACTGGCTTCATGGTAACTGTAGTTATACTCTGTTTCAGAAGTTCCTTCAGCCAATACGAAGGCCGCTTAGCACTTCCACGTGTATTCGTCCGCGCCTTGTCATCTGCTCATCGTATTCATGGCATCTGCTCACTGAATTATAGTTATTATTTACAGCTGGTTTATTAACTTTAAAATGCAGTAAAACAATTAAACAAGCAACTACATTGGAAAATTGAAGAAGCGTGGATTTGTTCCTCTGCTGAAGATCGGTGGATGCTCATGCTGGCGGATAACTTTGGCTGTTGCTCTCCGAAGCAGTTCGTGGCTCTCGTATACGACTGCATCTCTGTCTACGCGTTTCTTTGTCTCTCGGAGAAACACTTCTTTTCACTCTCTTTTGTTTCAACCGAAGGAAGATCCAACACATAGGGAACGCTGTGCAAGTTCGTATGTCGGATATTTAAGATGCAGTGTTCTTGGTCTACCGACGCAGTCCGAACACTGCCTCAGCGCATTCAGGCGTGGTTAAGCAAGCAGCATATCTCTCTAACGATGACAAAACGTACCCCCTTTATTCCCAGATTGAGATAAAACAAATCGGTGGTGAATTTCTCCGTTTGTTTACTGCTGTCAGGGCAGTGGGTGTGTAGCAAGAGCAAATTCGGATGGAAGCGAGCGGTCGCTTCTGCATGAGTGCTGCCATGTTGATTCGTAAACACAGTTATCGGCAGTAACAAACAAAAATAAAAAAATTCGTTCCGAAATAAATGCGAAGAGGAATAAACATATCGTGTATCGATGTGGCGTAACACACACCAAACGCCAATTCTAGCCAACTCTGTGTGGTACTATCTTTTGCTGTGCAAGTGTGTGGCTTTTTTGGTGTCGTAGCTTTGGTAGTGCTGAACCACAGTGGTGAAACAGTGTAGGGTGCGTGGTTACGCCAACGTGAATAAACTACCGTTATGGCATGTGGTTTCATGTATTTAAGTCGAAAGCCTCGTATACCTCATGAAATGGGAGAAGTGACTGTCGACATCAACATTGCAAGTAGTACCAATCATCTAATGACAGTCTACGAGGCACTGAATTTCAAAGCATGGCGTAGTGAATAATAGTGATTTAAAAGTAATTAGAAGTGAATTGAAGCAGAGCGTGCTGTATGTACATAATCGTAGGTCAACGTGTTTTGTCTAAACTTCAAAGAAACCATTTGCGCCACCAGCTACAGCACGGAAAATGAGAAATGGGGGGTGGCATGGTTACAACGTTAAGCTTGCTTTTTAGCTCTGCTTATTGCATATAAATGTCTGGTGTGCTTGTTTTGAAAAAATTTTCTTTTTCAACTTTTACGATGATGCCTGATCATCAAAGTTCGTAAAGAGGGCTGACTAATGTGGTCTCATGTATTTAAGGCGAAAGCCTCGTATGCCTCATGAAATGGGATAAGTGACTGTCGACATCAACAATGCAAGTAGTATAAATCATCTAATGACAGTCTACGAGGCACTGAATTTCAAAGCATGGCGTCGTGAATAAGTGATTTAAAAGTTATTAGAAGTGAGTTGACATAATCGTAGGTCAACGCGTTTTGTCTAAATTTGAAAGAAACCACTTGTACCACCAGCTACAGCACGGAAAATGAGAAATTGGGGGTGGCATGGTTACAAAGTTAAGCTTGCTTTTTGGCTCTGCTTATTGCATATTGTCGCGAGAGGAAACGATAGGCAGGAACTCGAAGTGGAGGACTGTTTAATCAGCCACAGCTGCCATTCACTTCTTCGCTCTCGTCTTCTGCCACCAACACAGCGTGGCATTACCCTCTCCCTAAAGAGAAAAAAAGTAGCATCGCATGAATGCCACGGCTCCGAAAAACAAAAGTTGGTCAAAAATGTCTGTGTCCTTTGAAAAGAAAGAGGACGAGATGAAAAATAAAGAAACAAGAAAGTAATGCACAATTGTTCTGAAGGCTATTGCCACATCACAAAGTTCTTGACTTGCAGTCAACGCGAATATACGGCTTCATCCTGGAAACGTGAACCACATCCGAGGAGCGTGGTCTGCGAGAACAGTGCGACGTGTCGGCTTGGACAACTTCGTAGTTCACTTCACCGAGGCGATAAAGAACTCGGTAGGGTCCGAAGTACCGACATAACAATTTTTCTGAGCGTCCCCGTTGACGTATAGGAGTCCGAACCCAGACTAGGTCACCGGGTTCGTATATTACTGCTCTGTGATGGGTGTTGTATCGGCAAGCATCTTGATTTTGCCGCGATAAAATGCGAAAGCGCGCCAGCTGCCGGGCGTCTTCAGCACGCTGAACAAATACATCTGTGTCCGGGGTAATCGTGTCCGGCAGAGTTGGTTGCAGCATGGTGTCAAGCATTGTGGTGACGTCGTGGCCGTAAACCAGACGAAAAGGAGCAAAGCCGGTGGTTTCCTGCAAAGCCGTGTTGTAGGCAAATGTTATGTATGGGAGGATTTCATTCCAATTCTTCTAATCCTTGGCGACATACATCGAAAGCATATCTGCAATCGTTTTGTTAAGGGGTTCGGTTAACCTGTTAGTCTGCGGGTGGTACGCAGTTGCTGTTCGGTGCGTCGTGCCGTAAAAGCAGTACCACGATCTGTGATGACGACAGCGGGAGCACTGGGGCGGAGAATGATGTTCTTGATGAAAAAGTCAGCCACCTCGGAAACAGTTGCTCGCCGGGCGGCTTGTGTTTCGCAGTATCTGGTCAAGTAGTCGGTGGCAACCACAATCCGGTTACCAGCCGTAGACTTCGGAAATGGGCCGAGTAGGTCCATCCCGACCTTTTCAAAAGGTGCGTGAGGGGGTCGCAAAGGCCGAAGAAGACTGGCTGGTTTCGTCGTTGGAGTTTTGCGGCGCTGACAGGCTGTGCATGTCTTGACGTACTGCCGGACGGTTTTCGTAAGTTTCCGCCAGTGGTACTTGTCTTTGATCCGCGCCAGAGTACGCGCGAAGCCAAGATGCCCTGACGATGGCTCGTCGTGACAAGCACGCATCATAGCGGAGAGCAGCAGGAATGACGAGGAGGTAAACTGTTTTCGTTGAATGAAAGTTGCGCTTGTAAAGGATGCTTTTGCGTAGACAGAAAGATGACAAATCACGCACGAACTGACGGAGGGGGTTGCGGGCGACGTCCCTCAAGGTATTCGATCAGTGGTTGTAATTCTAAGTCTTCGCGTTGCTGCTCAGCCACGTTTAATGATGCGAGAACAGCAAGGCAGCTGAAGTCTTCATCATTGTCTTCTTCAGCGACCTCGACGGGTGCGCGGGAAAGCCAGTCAGCATCGGTGTGTTTCCGACCAGACTTGTGAACCATCGTTATATCGAATTCTTGTAACCGAAGGCTCCATCTTGCAAGACGGCCCAAAGGATCTTTCAGATTCGCTAGCCAGCAGAGGGAGTGGTGGTCACCGACGATTCGGAAGGGGCGTCCGTACAAGTAGGGCCTGAATTTCGTTATGGCCCATACAACCGCCAGACATTCTTTTTCAGTCGTCGAGTAGTTCTTCTCTGCAGATGACAACGTGCGGCTAGCGTAGGCGATGACGCATTCCACGCCGTCTTGATATTGCACGAGAATAGCTCCGAGGCCAAGGTTGCTCGCGTCAGTGCGGACTTCTGTGTCTGCTTCGGTGTCAAAGTGACCTAGGAATGGTGGCGTTTGTAGGCGTTGTTGAAGGTCGCGAAAAGCACCGGATTGTTTGGGGCCCCAGACGAAGGCGACGTCATCCTTGACGAGTTGTTGTAGAGGGTCGGCGATTTTCAAAAAGTTCGGCACGAAGCGGCGGTAATAAGCACAAAGTCTCAGAAAGCGGCGTACATCATGCTTTGTTTTCAATATCGGGAACAAAGCAACTGCCGTAGCCTTGTCAGGATCGGGACGAACACCACTGCTGCTGACAATGTGGCCAAGGAATTTCAGTTCTTCATATCCAAAATAACACTTTTCCGGTTTTAGAGAGAGGCTGGCAGTGCGAATAGCCAGAAGAACCGCCTCTAGCCGCTCAATGTGCTATTCAAAAGTCGTAGAAAAAATGACTACGTCGTCTAAATACACTAAACAAGAGTACCACTTCAAGCCACATAAAACTGTGTCCATCATTCGTTGGAACATGGCTGGAGCGGAGCATAGGCCAAAAGGGAGTACTTTAAATACATAGAGACCGTCCGGTGTAATAAACGCTGTTTTTTCTCGGTCCCGTTCATCTACTTCAATCTGCCAATATTCGCTACGGAGATCCATGGAAGAGAAATAACGGGCGTGTCGCAGGCGATCCAAGGAGTCATCAATACGAGGAAGAGGATATACGTCTTTTTTCGTTATCTTGTTCAGTTTGCGGTAGTCGACGCAGAATCGTAATGAACCATCTTTCTTTTTAACCAGAACAACTGGTGACGCCCAAGGACTAGTTGATGGTTGAATTACGTCGTCGTCGAGCATTTGTTTCACTTGATGACGGATAGCATCTTGCTCCTTCTGTGACACGCGGTAAGCATGTTGGCGCACTGGTTGCACGTTGGGCTCAGTGATAATTCTGGGCTTCATTAGAGGAGTCTGCCGGACTTTCTAAGTAGTGGCAAAACAGTCGCTAAAGGATGAGACTAGGAGCCTTGCCCTCTTAGGTTCTTCCAACTGGCGATTGACGTTGAGGCGACTAGTCACGTCAGTATCGCAGCTGTTCTCAGTTGAGATCGTCGTAATCAAAGGGAAGGCGTCCAAATCATCCAATGCCTCTAAGTAAGCTATGGTTGTGCGTTTCGCAAAATGCCTGATTTCGCCATCGAAGTTCGTAACTAAAACCGTAGTCTGGCCATTTCGCAGTTGAGCGAGGCTTCGAGCAATTGCCACTTCCTGATCAAGCAATAACGTAAGGTTACTTTCGGCAATGCCCATAATGGACTGCTCCCGTGGACACTCAACAAGCACGAAGATACTACTGCGAGGTGGCAACGTGACGCAGTCATCGACTATGCGTAAGGCCACGCCACGATGTTCGTTCTCGATGTCGGAATCTGGAGAAACACGGTTAACAAAAACTGATGAACAAATCATGCAGATTAATTATCGCTCCATACTCTTGCAGAAAATCCATGCCCAAAATGACCGGCCGAGAACAATTGGGCAGTACAAGGAATGATGCTACAAAAGCCGACGCACAAATCTCAAGCCTGGCGGTGCATCTTCCTATAAGGGATACGAGGTGTCCTCCAGCGGTGATTAGTTGAGGGCCGTCCCACGTTGTCAGCACCTTGTGTAGACGGGTGGCCAATGAAGCACTCATCACCGAGTAATCAGCTCCCGTGTCGACAAGCGCAGTCACCGGATAACAGTCGACTGAAACGGTAATGGCAGCCCACGTTCTGTTGGCGGTTTCACAAACAGGATTTAACGGCACGTCGTAAGGCAGCGGCGGAGGGTATTTGTCGGTTCGCGTGACAGCGGCCTCACCTCCCGAGGTCGCCGTTTTTAGTTTCCCCGGCGTGGGCTTGCGCCACTGACACCAGGGGACCCAAAGGCGGGTCGGGCGCGGTGCGTTGATGTGGACGGACGGGTTGATGGTGAACGTGATTGTCGTCGCGACGGGACAGGAGCGTGATGACTACCTTGCAAGTAGTCCGCAATTTCTTGTGGGCGCTTACCATAGCATGGACAACGTGCATCTGGGTGGAATCCGCGTAGGCCTATTCATCGATAGTAACAGTCGCGGTACATGTGTCCAACTTCGCCACAATGGTAGCACAAAGGACGATTGTCGGGTGCACGCCAGACAGTGGACATCCGCGGGCCAGGACGAAAATCGGCCTGAGAAGGCAGGCGATGGGCTGGACTGGGAAAGCGTCTGGGGGTCCCAGTAGGTGGATGAACAAAATGTGCCGTCAACGGCGTAGAGACGCGTAGGGCATCCGCGTAGGAGAGCGTGGGAGGTTCGACACTCGATGGTGGTGCGGAGTGAACAAACTGCCTGATTTCGTTACAAACGACGTCTGTAAGAGCGGCGCTACTGGGAGGGGACGCTGCATGAAATTTCCGAAGTTCTTTGCGTACAACTTGCCATATGAGTTCTGTGAGGACCTCCCCGTTATCACCTCCTGGTACAAGCGAGCACGCAGCAGACATGGCCGTCTGACGCTCATACTGTGACAACCGCTGCCGAAGTATGCGCTCCATAATTGTGGCCTCACGTATGAACTCGGACACGGTCGTAGGAGGGTTGCGCACAAGGCCTGCGAAAAGTTGCTCCTTTACGCCTCGCATTAGCAGGCGCACTTTCTTGTCTTCTGGCATGTGGGGGTCAGCCCGTCGAAACAATCGCGACATTTCTTCATCAAG
This sequence comes from Rhipicephalus microplus, assembly GCF_043290135.1. Lineage (NCBI taxonomy): Eukaryota > Metazoa > Arthropoda > Arachnida > Ixodida > Ixodidae > Rhipicephalus > Rhipicephalus microplus. Next base: position 187,960,914 of record NC_134710.1, on the reverse strand, counting down.
CATGGCGACGCTCTCATTCGGCATTTGAAATCGCGAAGAAAGTGCCTGCTCGGCTCTCTCTTTCCGTTCGGGGTTACTGAACGCCTCACGAAGCTGCCGATAGAATTCCTGCCAACTTTTGAATGAAGTTTCGTGCTTCTCATACCACACTCTTGCTGCGTCTAAGAGGGAGATATGCACGTTCTTCAACTTACGGCGATTGTCCCAGTCGTTGATGGCAGCGACCCGGTTGAAATGGTCAAGCCAGTCTTCGACATCCTCACCGGCATCACCGTGGAATGGGTTGGGTGTGCGAGGCGTGTTGATGACACAGGGTACGCTAGCGAGTGGGTCATGCTCGGTTTGGGTTGCGGATGTGGCAAACATTGTCCTCACGGAACTTCCCAAGGGGCCGTACTGTGGTGGTAGTCCTTGAAGGGGGCGGCTGCTTCGATATCAGCAGATCCTGGTGCACTGGCGATGGTTGCTTCTGGTTCAGGACCAGCAGGCATAAGACGTTGCAGTACAGTACGCAGCACGTCCATCAGTCTGTCGCGAGAGGAAACGATAGGCAGGAACTCGAAGTGGAGGACTGTTTAATAAGCCACAGCTGCCATTCACTTCTTCGCTCTCGTCTTCTGCCACCAACACAGCGTGGCAATATAAATGTTTGGTGCGCTTGTCTTGAGAAAACTTTTTTTCAACTTTTACGATGATGCCTGATTATCAAAGTTCATAAAGAGGGCTGGCTATAAAGTAATTGAGAATAATTAAAAGTGAAATAAAAGTAATTAGAAGTGAATGGAAAATGAATATTTGAAATATAAAAGGTCAATGACAGAAAAAATAGATCTGATGACTAAGCAAAACAAGGCAAAAAAAGTGAGTGCTTGGCAGTGGATGATGGATGACTAAGCTGCAATGGCCTTAGCGGGCAAGTCCTTTTTGCATGCAGTTAGAGACCATGAGAGGGTTGTGTGCGTGTGTGCCCGTGCATGTGTTGTGCTAGAGAAAGAAAGAGGAGGTATTAACAGTGCACTTATAAAGCTCATGTATGGGTTGCAGAGCCGTGGGAAGGGCATGCAGCTATGTTCGACTGATTTGTAAACCATTGCGGTATTGAGTATATTAGTGCTATACCTTCTCTTTAAAGATACTGCTGTCTCAATTTTTAAGGCATAGCAGGAGTGGATGCAAACTCAATAAAAAAAATGATAGTTTAACAAAATACATGATTATGCAACTATTATTACGGTAGCAATTACATAGACACTCTCGGTGTATTTTTCCACTGGCGATGCTGTGAGGTTTCGTACAAAGACCCAAATGGATACCGCCTTTGCATTGCATTTTCTATATGTGCAATTGCAAGCACAGAGTACGAATGATTATTTAGAAGATGGGAAATGTGCCTTACATCTTTCAATGGACAATAGGCCCAAGGTTGAGGAGGCTGTTGGCTGAGGGTGAGAAGGAATTGGAGAGGCAGCTGTATGCAGTGATGGGAGTGCGACTTTAATTGCTCCGAACGGCTCCAAAAGAGAAATACTGCGACATGCTGCTACAAATTGGGGTATTTGTTGGTAACTGCTCCGAACTTAGTACAGGAATTCAGTCTCGCTTGAGAACAGGTACTCGGCTCTTATCGAGGAAACCGGCTTTAGCGTTGACCCAATGAATGACAATATGACGAGTGTCATTACGGAGTGTGCAGTGGAAGTTGGAGGTACAGTACTTAGACAGGACACCGGTAAGCTGTCCCAGGAGACGAATAACCTTAATAAGAAATGTCATTGTATGAAAGCCTCAAATACAATAGAAAAAGTAGAATTGGCAAAGCTTGCGAAGTTGATTAATAAGCGTAAGCTATCCGATGTAAGAAGGTATAACATGGAGAAAATTGAACACGCTCTGAAGAATGGAGGAGGCGTGTAATCAGTGGAGAGGAAACTTAGGATGGGCAAAATCCAGATGTATGCACTAAGGGACAAGGAAGGTAAAGTAACTACAAATATGGATAGGATAATTAAAATAGCGGAGGAGTTTCCGAAGTGTCTCCTAACGGGAAGAGTACCAGAATCTTGGAAGAATGCAAACATAATCTTAATATATAAGAAAGGAGATGACAAAGATTTGAAGAATTACAGACCGATTAGCTTGCTCTTCGTCATATACAAGCTATTTACAAACATAATTGCTAACAGAACGACATTAGAATTCAATCAACCAAGAAAACAAGCAGGATTTCGTACAGGCTACTCAACAATCGACCAGATTCATACTGTAAATCAAATATTAGACAAATGCTCAGAATACAACCAACCACTATACATAGCCTTCATACGTTATGAGAAGGCGTTTGATTCAGTAGAAATATCAGCAGTCATGCAGACACTGCAGAATCAGGGCGTCACCGAAGCATATATAAACATCCTGGAAGAAATATACAGGGAATCAAATACCACCATACTGCTCCATAAGGAAAGCAACAAAATACTAATCGAGAAGGGTGTAAGGCAGAGGGATACCATCTCGCCAATGCTATTTACCACGTGCTTACAGGAGGTTTTCAGAGGCCTAGAGTGGGAACAGTTAGGAATAAGAGTTAATGGAAAGTACTTTGGTAACCTGCGCTTTGCCGATGACATTGCATTGCCAAGTAACTCTGGGAATGAATTGCAACTCATTATTACGGAGTTAGACAAGGAGAGCAGAAAGGTAGGTCTTAAAATGAATCTGCAGAAAACTAAAGTAATGTACAACAACCTTGGAAGAGAGCAGCGCTTTGAGATAGGTAATAGTGCACTTCAAGTTGTAAAAGACTGTCTACTTAGGGCAGGTAATAACCGCGGAGCCAAACCACGAGATTGAAGTAACTAGAAGAATAAGAATGGGCTGGTGCACATTTGGCAAGCACTCTCAAATTATGACAGGTAGATTGCTACTTTCCCTCTAGAGGAAGTTATATAACAGCTGTATCTTGCAGGTACTTAGCTACGGAGCAAAAACCTGGAGACTTACAAAAAGGGTTCAGCTTAAATTGAGGACGACGCAGTGAGCAATGGGAAGAAAAATGGTAGGTGTAACCTTAAGAGACAAGAAGAGAGCAGAGTGGATTAGGGAACAAACGGGGGTTAAGGATGTCATAGTTGAAATCAAGAAGAGGAAATGGACATGGGCCAGGCATGTATCGCGTAGGCAGGATAACCGCTGGTCATTAAGGGTAACTGACTGGATTCCCAGAGAAGGGGAGTAGGTTAGGGGGAAACAAAGTTTAGTGGGCACATAGTCTTTTTTTACAACTTGAAGTGCAGTGCACTATTACCTATCTCGAAGCGCTGCTCTTTTCCGAGGTTGTTGTACATTACTTTCGTTTTCTGCAGATTCATTTTAAGACCCACCTTTCTGCTCTCCTTGTCTAACTCCGTAATCATGAGTTGCAATTAGTCCCCTGAGTTATTCAGCAATGCAATGTCATCGGCGAAGCACAGGTTACAAAGGTACTCTTCATTAACTCTTATCCCTAACTGTTCCCATTCTAGGCTTCTGAAAACCTCCTGTAAGCACGCGGTAAATAGCATTGGGGAGATTGTGTCCCCCTGCCTTACACCCTTCTTGATTGGTATTTTGTTGCTTTCTTTATGAAGCTCTATGGTAGCAGTTGATCCCCTGTAGATTTCTTCCTGGATGTTTATATATACTGCATCGACGCCCTAATTCCGCAGTGTCTGCATGACAGCTGATATTTCTACTGAATCAAACGCCTTCTTGTAATCTATGAAGGCTATGTATAGTGGTTGGTTGTATTCTGAGCATTTCTGAGCTATTACCTTTGTAAATAGCTTGTATACTACAGAGAGCAAGCTAATTGGCTTGTAATTCTTCAAGTCCTTGTCATCTCCTTTCTTATGTATTAAGATGATGTTAGCGTTCTTCCAAGACTCTGGTACTCTTCCCGTCAGAAGACACCTCGTAAACAGGGTGGCTAGTTTTTATAACACAATCTGTCCTCCATCTTTCAGCAGATCTGATGTTACCTGATCATCACCAGCAGCTTTGCCTCTTTGCATGCTCTCCAAAGCTTTTCTGACTTCTTCTATCATTACTGGTGGGGTGTCATTTGGGTTACTGCTAGTTCTTATAGTATTATAGTCGTGGTTATCCCGGCTACTGTACAGATGTCTGTAAAACTCCTCCGCTATTTTAACTATCCTATCCATATTGGTAGTTATTTTGCCTTCTTTGTCCCTTAGTGCATACATCAGATTTTTGCCTATCCCAAGTTTCCTCTTGACTGCTTTGACGCTTCCTTCGGTTTTCAGAGAGTGTTCAATTCTCTCCATGTTATACCTTCTTACATCGGATACCTTACGCCTATTAATCAACTTCGAAAGCTCTGCCAGTTCTATTTCGTCTGTTGTACTTGAGACTTTCATGATTTGACGCTTCTTAATGAGATTCTTCGTTTCCTGGGAAAGCTTGCCAGCGTCCTGTCTAACTACCCTGCCACCAACTTCCACTGCACACTACGTAATGATACTCGTCAGATTATCATTCATTGTATCTATGCTAAGGTTGGTTTCCTCACTAAGAGCCGAGTACCTGTTCTGCAGCGACACTCTGAATTCCTGTACTTTCCCTCTCAGTGCTAGCTCATTGATTGGCTTCTTGCGTATCAGTTTCGGTCGTTCCTTCTTCAAGTCTAGGCGAATTCGAGACCGTACCATTCTATGGTCACTGCATCGTACCTTGCCAACCACTTCCACATCCTTCACGATTCCTGGGTGTGCACTCATTATAAAGTCTATTTCGTTCTTATTTTCGCCATTAGGGCTCTCCATGTCCACTTGCGGTTTTCTCGTTTTCGGTAGAAGGTATTCAAAACCCGTAAATTATTGAGTTCTGCGAATTCTACTAGTAGCTCTCCTCTGGCGTTTCTAGTGCTGATGCCATAATCTCCTACTGCCTGGTCTCCAGCCTGCTTCTTCCCTACCTTTGCATTAAAGTCTCCCATCAGTATTGTATACTGTGTTTTTACCTTACTCATTGCCGATTCCACATCTTCATAGAAGCTTTCAACTGAAGCGTCATCATGGCTGGATGTAAACGCGTAGGCCTGTACCACCTTCATCTTGTATCTCTTATTCAGTTTAATTACGATACCTACTACCCTTTCATTAATGCTATAGTATTCCTCTATGTTGCCAGCTATGCTACCATGGTCAGTTGCTTTGCAGCTGCTGGGGACTGAGGGCTGTGAGTTATTTGACGTATGCATGTGGGAGGTAGCGGCCAGATACTGCACCAGGGTGGCCAATCCTTCTCTAGTGAGGGAGTGCATTCCCGGCGGTGGTTACCGGTGAGGCCGCACCCCAGGCCTCATAATGCAGTTCCATCACCACGCGGATTTTTTTTTTTTTTTATCCGGTTGGGAACTGCGCGGCACCGGGATTTGAACCACGGACCTTTTGCATGCGAGGCGGATGCTCTAATTACAACGCCATCGCTGCTCCCCTAGCCACTATAGTAGTACTATTTCTACTACAATCGCTGCTCCCAAAAGTGAAAAGTTGCTTCCATAATTGCTGTATGGCTCTCGCAGGAACTCTTCACTTTGCTCAGGCAGGCTCGGTCACGTATGCTTTTCTTTGCAGGGATCGGCAGACTTTTTTTCGTATGTGCTGTTCTCGCTGCTCAGTTTGCAATGAAGTGTTACCGGTAAGGTTGCTTTGCTCGTTGGAGTGACTAAGTTTCCTTGTAGTTGCACCAGGTTGGATTCTGTAGGAGCTAGCTGCTAGCCTTCGTATAGTATTCCCATTTCCTGCTGTAACATTCACTGCTTTTCTTGTGCTGCTAAATAGGAACCTTTTTATTTACGGTTTATGAGTTCACGATACGCTGACACAGTAAAGCTAAATGCAGTGGTATTTCTTGCGTGCAAGTTTTTGTTAAGCAGTGTAATGGTCTGAAGTCTGTAATGGTCGCAGTGTAAATGGCGTACTTTTTTTTTTTCCTCAATAAATCTGGCTCCTGTTCGTTCGGTAGTTCATTTGCATAGACTGTGGGACGGTGCGGGTGGCAATTAAATGTCGATAGCTATTGATATTTAAGAAAATAGAACAGGCTAACATGGGCAGTACTAATAACGTGTGGTTGCGCACATCAAGAGGCGTTATCGCCTAGTACCACCCGCTTATCACTTTGTGCCATACGCTTCTGTGCTTTAAGAGATAGTCAATGCGGCGAGGTTTCTCAGCTTTTGTATCGCACTCTTAAAAGTATTCCCTCATGAGGTGGCCGCGAACGGTGGTGCATCGCGCTTTGGTTAAAAGCTTGCAGTACACTTGACGGTGGCATGTCATTTTTTTTTTAGCGAAGGCCCACTGTTACGTAACTATGATTGTTGTGCAATTGTACTTTTTTAAATTCTATATGAGTGTGATGCGTTTCTCTTTTCAAGTGTTTTTGGTGAACCTAGTTTTTAAAACATTTTTCACTGATTATTACTCTATTTCTTCCAGATTCAACTTCATCTATTTGTGAATAATAAAATTGGACATCTAAAGGAGTGTTTAAGCATTTCACACATCCCTCTGGCCATAGGGAGCTTCGTGGAAGGCTGTCATTGACAAGCCAGTCGTTCCACGCACATCACCTTCACTCACAGCCTGCTTCACCACACAGAATGCTGCTCATTTCCTATTAAAATAAATCGGTAAAGATATTGGCCAAACTTTAGCTTTACACCATTTGCTCTAAGTTATCATGCTGGTTATTTTCTTAATTTACTATATATGCATATGTGATCATGATTGTCAAAAATTGTGTTAACGGAAATATAAATACAGTAGACTCTCAGTAAACGAAACCTGAAGGGACCGGGAAAATGTGTTTCATTTAACAGCAGTTATATTTACTGAGAGGTGAACATGGGTGCAGAATACAAGCCTGAAACCAAGCATTGCAGAGGCAATAGTTCCGTTTAAGCAGTAGTTCCGTTTAACAGACTTTTGTTTACCGAGAGTCTACTGTATCAGGTTTACTTCATTCACCTATGATTGGTTCATGCCATTGCCATGCTCATGCAGATGAAGCTGGCTGATCGTCTTGGGCACAAGGCGCACAGTACTTTTTCTTATGTAGTTTCAGAAAGCAGCAATATCTCCTTAAGTAGTGCGAAAACTGAAAGCAATCCTGGTATTTCTTCTTGAGGGTGAAATCATTTTGGAAGATTTTAGTGTGATCCTGTGTAGTGGGCTTATGTTCAACCCTGTATTCTTTGATGGTTGCGTTTGATATCTTGACTGATTTATGTTGTTTATGCTGCTAGTGTGTTTTCGTCTGCCCAGTGTAGAACATACGCACACACCTGTCCAGCTTTTGCTTGCACCCACGACCGGGCTAGAGGAGTGGCTTGCGCGCGCTCTCTTGCGGCCTGCGCTACGTGTCTAGTTCTCACCTTTCACCACCGCTGGTTCATGGCGCTGCGGCCCAACCCTCGCTAAACCCCCACAAACTCTCCTCGACTCGACTTACACCCTTCTCTTGACAGAGTTGGGCACTGCGCCACTCAAGAGTCGCAGCTGATTATTGCTGATATGCAGTGGCTTTCAGTGCCTAGAGACTGCGCTCCCATCGGCTTTCTCAAGTGAAGGTGAAGCGTTGAGTGAGGGGACGTTCTAAAATACGGGGGTAAACCTTACTAAAACTAAGGAGGTTTAAAAAAAATCGCCCAGCGAGTTTCACCTGGCAACCTTTTCGGGTAAGATAGTGCTCAAAGTGTGTCCTTCTGTTACTAGTTTTTCTTACTAAGCCTCAGATTCAAGGCAAATTTTATTGGAGATATACTCGTATCTGTATGTTTTTTCATCAGAAACAACTATCTCTTGATTTATGATTTAACGTGTGGGGGTGGGGGGGTTTCTCCCTCGATTTAAATCCAAACACGTGCTGTTGGTCGGAATCGAGGTGTCGACCGAGGCCTGCGTTTTGTGTCTAGTTCCCACCTTTACTGCCGCTAGTACTGCCGGCCCAATCCTCGCCTGCAATGATCTGTGAAGAATTTGCCCTGTTGTTTCCTCTTTCGGTGTGTAGCCAAGAGAGTGCCTGCGGGCCACTCCTCTAGCCCGGCCGTGTTGCACCTATGTTGCTTTTAATACTTGGCTCAAGGGGGCACAAAGTGCACATTCATGTGTATTTGTTTTCTATTCTCATCAAGGCACATACAACATCTTCTAGACCTTGAAATACTATATATACACTATTTTTATTTGTGTGATTTTATTTGTTTGTAGGAATCGAGTTGTGTTCCACATTTCCGTCATACGCTTTTAGTTGCTGGTAATTAGGTGGTTGTATTTTGTGTAGATTTCACCACCTGCTGTTTTACGTTGAACTTGTTATATTGCAGGAAACATGTTCGTGAGTGCATTTTTTGTGGCATACCATTAGTTAATATTTAAGTGCTGATAAAAATGTTGACAGTACGATTTGCTTTCTCTACAGAAGTAGAATGACTTTCTTTTTTTGTGATTTTATTACTTTAGCAAATTAAGTGTTAGAATGAGCTGACAAGCTTTCCTTCAGCTCCTCTGAAAAAACATGAATATGAGTAGGGACATGTATTTGATGCTGTGTAAGAACATCAATAATAATTTGTTTAAATATTGATGTGACTAGCAACACTATACTTTTTCCCCTTTATATTCTGTAATAAGTGTATTTGCAGATTTTAAATATTTTTTTTGTGCAGGCTACAAGTGATAACCTGATGTTGCACTTTTTAAGTTGTTGCCCAAGTGAAGCACTTTTGGACATATGCCATCTGGAGACACTCACAAGATTCTTAGGCGTGCGCATGGGGAGAGCAGCCCCCTCCCCCATTCATCTAAGAAGGGCGCATAGTTGAGAGCCCCACACATAGAGTTTCATACAATAATACCTAGAGCGGAATCTGGCGCTAATGTCCATGCGGGCTCCTTCAGCGGCGCTTGTACCCCATGGGAATTATGGGAATACAGGCTTCGGATTCGCTTTAGATTGATTACGTTCTTGAGATTCGTGACGCTTCTTTTCCGGGTGTAAAACAAAGTGGTATGAACATAGATTTAATTTAAACTTGCTTCAATTATTTTTGCACAAACTTTATTACAAAAATTTTCGCGGCCAGGCGGCAAAAGTGAAACCTGGGCATATTCAATCATGAGGGTATGCATCACTGTGCCATTGTGTTCCAGATTTGGCATCAGGATTTAATCAATTATTTTTTACAACATTTGAAAACAAACACACTTGTTTTTTTTTTTCGAAAGTATGTATTATCTATTTATAAAATTAACAGTACAGTATCAAGTGTGAAACACTTATCGTTTAGTCTTCTGCGACGCTAGGTGCACCTGTCCCAGTGGTTCCAGTGGTCTGCCCTCAACGGACCTGTGGTTTTGTTGGGAAGTCGAGTCAGGGGAGCGTGACAGTGCCTCTGCTTTGCTTTGTCATCGCTTTGCAGTCGATTTAAAATGAGCTTAGCAAGACGCCCTTGTGAAAAACATGAACTCAAGCCAATATCCTGCACTGGCATTGGACGCTACATCTAAACGCAGTGGTGAGTAGACGACGCTTCGTTTAAACTGTAAACTAAGACTCGTAAAGGTCCAACGTCGTAACATATCAGAAGATCTAGTGGTCGTCACCCGCTTTGAACAACAAAGGCACTGTTTCAGCCTTTTTCACCATACCCCACTACCCGCGCTGCGCAAAAAACGAAACTGAAAATGTAAAAAAAAGTCCGTAGGCAGTTCGCTAGCTAACCCTATTAAATCCGAAGTCTGTACTTCCCATAACTCCCATGGAGGTACATGATCGCAGCGGCAGATTCCTCTCTAGTTATTATGGTATGAAACTATGGCCCCACCCATTGACATAATATGAAGGGATAAAGCTTTTAAGGAGGGAGGGGGAGGCATAGTCAGCCCCGTGCATAATAGGGAGGAGGCCGCTGCAACGAACCTTCGTCCCCCTCCCTTCGAAGGAGAATTCTGTGCATGCCTATGAGTGGATTGTCATATTTTCATGTGATCATATCTCTGTAAACGCTTGTCACCTCTGTGTTTTTTTTTTTTACTGAGCCAGACAGATTAGCTCGATATGTATGAGCATGCATGTGCAGGTGCTGATCTTGGTTGCACTGTATATTGTATGCTCAGGTAGAGTGCAGTAAAAGAAAACAATATTGAGGTGCATTATCTACAAATGTTCTGTTAGTGTGTTAAGGAAATGGCATTATGTAGCATCACATTTCTGGGCCAAAAGACAATGCTCATCAAATTTAGCATTTTCTGGTTTGCTGGCTGGGTGCCTCTCTAGGCAATGGCAGAAGTCGGTGAAGGGGAATGTCTGACGGCAACGGTAATCTCTCTCCTGGGAACACAAAAGTCACAGCTTCACTCACTGCTGTCTTTGGTGTAGTTCTCACATTGAGAAAACTAAATAAGAACTCAAACTAAGTGACATTGTTGTATTGGACTGGTAGCAGCCAGAAGTGCTCTCCAGCAAATAAACTTGGATTAGGTAGGCCAAAGCTTATTTCACACGTTTGGTGCCACCAGCTTTCTCTAGAACTATGCTTGCTGACAGTGATAGCACAAGTCTCTACACAAGGTGGATCGTGAAAACATGAACTGAATTTAACACATCTTTAGTAGGTGTTTTTTAGTACACATAAAAGAGTGGACAAATGTAGACACACAGCCATACATGGACACATGCTACAAGAGAACCTACCTAGCACGTGGCAAACAAGAGATGTTACATGTTTTACTGATGCATTGTTTCAGTCCCCTACATGGTCCTAAAAAATTATTTTGCTCGGCATTGTGTGTGTGTAGAAACCTACATGCAGCAGCTTAAATGTGAAAATTATGTGACTAAAGTGAACTTAAGAGAACTAATTTTTAAAGATTAACTTGTATTTTGTTGTATGAATTTCACGCATGTCACTGTTTTGGCATTGTTCACTCCCTTTAAATGTCCTGCTTATTTGTTTTGTATTTGGACTGTACCATGTCGCCTTTCAGCCTTTTGTAACGTGTTTCATGTATCATTGATGCCGTGTACAAATGCAGTAAAGAAGCTCATGATGTACAGCTGGACTTGCTTCTACGAATGTTCTGTGAATGTAGAGAAAGAGGGAAAACAGGGTAGCAGAAGAGGCATTTATCTTGAATTTGTGTCAGTGTATTGTGTGGCCTCACTTTCAGCAAAACTGGCTGCTTCTTTGCATTACAAGAAATTTAAACATGTCACAATTACAAAAATTTAAACATGTCACAATAATACAGCAGCGAGTGAAATGTTTAATATTTTTCTTCATGTTCGAAATGCATGACACACGACGGCTTAGATAAGTTGCCCTATGTACAGTGGAGCAAGGAAAGAAACCTGGACACTCAAGTAGAATGTGACAGTGTAGTTCGAGCCTCATGTGCATCTCCTCATAAATTGCCTGCCTGGCTTCAATACTTCAAGCACAGGGGCATAGCCAGGGGGAAGGGGGGAGGTTGGTCAATTCATCCTATATAAAAAGTCAATTCAGCTTGCACACATATAAATGCATGCACAAACATACATAAAGTATGGATGAACCCCCACAGAAAAAAGAAAAATTCTGGCTACCTAACTGGCATGCCTAATTGTGCCGCAGTGAGATAAATGTCTGTGTGCGTAACATTGGCCATTTCAAACTATCCTGGAATGCCTACTGCAGCAAGTGCAGTTGTGAAGTGCCCATATGCATTTGTAAGGCATAATGGGTGACTGTGTTAGCATCAATGCCTGTTAATTCAGTCCTCCATATGTAAAGTTTGCTTTCTATAGGTAACATGCACTGAACAGAGAGCAGTGCATGGCTCTCATTTCTTGCCTCAGTATTGCACTTTTGCAGACCTGGGTGCTCTGATGCAGGTATCTTCCCCACCAATTAAAGGAAGAAAGGTAGAAATTAATGACAGGCCATGGTCTTGCCATTGATGCAGTCTTGATGTGAGAGACGCACATCTTGCATTTGCTTCCAGTCAAGGCCCCAGTCCAATCATGCTGCTTCCACTCAATAGGATGTGCATACTGGCACTGTCATCTCGATTGTAAAGCTTTGTTGTGGAATGTTTTATGCAATTTTTCCTGTGGCAGACCACCAATTTTTTTTAGAGATGCTAAATTTCTCTAAAATTTCAGCAGCAAAAGTAAAAATTCCGCTTTTATCAGGTTTGGTTCTTCAACAGCCTTGGGGGAAATGGGGAGTCTGTTAACTTTCGCCACAAGAGTGAAGCACTGAATGCAACAGCAACGAATCAGAATGTTACACAAGATAAGGCTAGCAGTTAATTCCTTCAGCAGCTGCCCCAGTGAAACTCAATGCAGGTTCAGACCCTTCCGGTGGTAAGTTATCTTTTCGTCCACTTTTTTTTTCTTTGTATTTACATTGCAATTCTAATAATATCCCCCATACTTTCGTGGAATTATTGTGAGTTCTCATTAATATTGTGTCTATTAAAAAAATGAACTCTTAAATATGCACTTCTTTCCTTCAACAATACATATGGCCGTAACTAAACGCTAGTGCGGCAGTGTGAGAAGTGGCTTTTGTGTTGGCTATCATAGCAATGCTGAGAGATGACTAGAGAAGACGATGCTAGAGTACCTCTTCAGACAGCACTTGAGGGCTTGGTCACTGTACTTGAGCGGTATTAGAGAGTTTTATAATAGCATACGCAAAGCTCTGCGTTTGCGTTGGACATGTGTCTTATGCTATAACCTGCTGAAAGCTCCCGTTAAGCGATACGCGGAAGCTTTGCATTGCGTCATTTTTTTGGGTATAGCATACGCTATGTTTGCACAGTGGCACGAGACGCTAACACAAAGCTTTGCTGACGCTATTCTAAAACTAGAGATCAGGGAGATCTTTAATAAAGGCCCCAAAGAAATTGCCGATACCACTGTGCATGTGCGAGACCCAAGCAGCAGTGAGTTTTTTTATTTGGGACACTATTTCTCGAACTTAGCGGGAGCTCTAAAGCTTGACCCAAAATATTTGTGGCAAACAAACATGACTGCACCCCCCCCCCCCTGAATCGATAGTTCCAGGTCAATACTAGAGTGACCTTGAATCGAAGAAGTGTCAAAAGTGCCACAGACCCTATTTGAGAACTCTTAATTCCTGCTTGACCCAAAGTCGGCACACACGAAGGGATTTGGAGCCCATTTTTAAAAATGCCTGTTAGAGTTTTAGAACGACACATGCAAAGCTTTGCATTGCCCATGCGCGGTACGCTAACCCATTGCAGGCTCCCATTATGTGATGCCTGCAATGCTATGCCCACAATGTTTTGACGAGTTGCAAAAACTCGTCTATGCCAGGCCTTCCTCCATGGCGTTCGCAAAGCTTTACGGTCGCCATTTGTCAACAGGTTAGCGCATAAAACATGCGCAGTGATGCGAAACACTGAGGAGTTTTATAATAGCGTAATAGTTTGCATTCGTTGCGATCAAAGAGGATTGAAAAATTGCTGCAGTGGAAATTATTGTCGTGAAGTGAAGTTGTACTCACCGAAAGATGGCGGCGATGACCGCCATCTTACTAGGAGCACTAAAGGCAACTATTAAGTCTACATTGATTGTTGAAAGTGGTCCAGAATCCTCATAGTGTTACTTTTATGCCCAGAAAGTGCTTGAAATAAAATCACGTTTTAGCGGTCCGCATCGGGTTAACACACTTCAAATTACACGCCTCAAACAGAGGGTGTCACATCACTGTTTTTTTTTTTTTCACTTCATTTTTTTTTTTTTTTCAAATTGCGCTTTCTGCAATTTTTTCAGATTCACTGTACCTTTTTTCAAAAAGTATTGAATCGATTTAGATGAAACTGTGTGCGTGAGCTACAACAAGTTAGAAACAATCTGAACATAACAAATTGCCGATTCCATGAAACGTAAAGCAGTAAAAAAATTACACAATATGTACCCTCCGTGGCGTTGTGCAAGCATTATTTGTATTTTTTTACAAAAATTTAATAAAAAATGTAATATATTCTTAGTTCTGATGTAACCTATGAGTCTCTACAACAACACGGCAGAATATGGTTACATTCCTTTCGGTAGTTGCAGAGAAAAGGTACATTGAATAAGTGAACCCCCCTTAGGTTTTGGATGTGGGCTATAGGAGGGATAAGCAACCTAGGCATAAAAAATCTACATATTCACGGAGGGAATGCTTATGAGTGGGGCGAAGCGTCCGCCAGCCCGTTTGTGCTTCCATCCGTCCGCGCGACCTTCCAGGCATTCATCTATGCGTCTGTTTGTCTGTCCTGCGTCAATCCGTCCATCTGTCTGTACGTCCACGCGTCCGTCCATCTATCCGTCCGTCTTCTAGTCTGTCTGTACGTCCGTCCGTGCGTCCATTTAGTGAACACTCCAAGTACCGTCATTTCGCATCCCCTATGGCACATACCCGCTCCGCGCATGTCTGCTAGTCTGTCTGTTCGTCCGTCTATGCATCCGTCCGTGTATCCATCTAGTGACCACTCCAAGTACCGCCATCTTGCATAGGGGTATGTGCCACCGGTGGCTACTTTTGACAACAACAGAGGAAGGACAGACCCACACCCTAAGGAGATTCGCCCCTAAAAAAGAGTGTCACTTGATACCCAGTGGCATTTTTTGTGAGCACGTAAAATTTTATGGGAATACTTTCAACTGTTTCTACGATATTACGCTAAAACTGACATATACTATTCACCCTATCATACCACCTTGTCACCGATACTCGTCTCTGCCTGTATTTCGTCAAGAACAAGTATCTTAATTTATAATAGACGCAGCATTTAGAATATCAAAGCGACTTGACCTGTAAATGGCCACCACCAGAAAAATGCATGCTTCCGAGAAAAGGAAATAAAACATTTTATTAAGCATATATATAACCAAAGCACGTGGGAGGGAACCCTATAGTCCGGGTTCCCTATGATAATCTCGGCAACCAACCAAGCCCGTTGAACCAAAGCCTGGCAGACCTCGGGAGGCCCGTTGCAGAGGGCGTCGTCCCACAGCTCTTTGGTGCGGAAGGGGCGCAGGATAGCGGGAAAGGAATTGATCGATTGATTGATTGGTATGTGGGGTTCAACGTCCCAAAACCACCATATGATTATGAGAGACGCCGTAGTGGAGAGCTGCGAAAATTTTTACCACCTGGGGTTCTTTAACGTGCACCCAAATCTGAGCACACGGGCCTACATTTCCGCCTCCAACGGAAATGCAGCCGCCGCAGCCGGGATTCGATTCCGTGACCTGCGGATCAGCAGCCGAGTGAGTACCTTCTACTAGACCACCGCGGCGGGGCAGCGGGAAGGGGAGAAAATAATTTTGGAACGCACTCCACCGTGACATGAAATACTGTTGGGGCGCTGCCACGGCCTGGGCAAGAGTCTGCGTAGCGGTCAGGGTAGAATTTATGCATGAAGAGAAGGCTGGGGAACGTATGCGTTTAGAGTTGGTGGAGTGAAAACTCTATCTTCTCGCGAGAATGATGGTGAGGGCGGGGGCATAGTGCGCCTAGCTCTGGTGTAATATGCCAGTACAGCCGAGAGTCCAGATCAAGTGGGCCCTCCACTCACATACCGAGATGTACTAGCATATTAAACCAGAGCTAGGCGCATGGTGCGCCTAGCTCTGGTGTAATATGCCAGTACATCTCGGTAGTGGAGGGCCCACTTGATCTGGACTCTCGGCCTCGCTATGCAGGGCTGCTCAGTGGGTGAGTTCTCTCGAGCGACCGCCTGAGCGCGACCATTACCCGGCAGGGAGAAGTGACCAGAAGTCCAGAGCAAGTAGATACGTTGAGGGCTGGATGTGTCGATGTTTGTTGCCTTGAGTAGGATGTGGTGGGCCGTCTTGGAAAAGCCGCGTCCCATCAAGAAGGCTCGGCATGCATGTTGTAAATCCGATATCTTTGGTGGGAGCTTCCGTTCCAGCAATTTTTAGGAGCGAAGCTCCTTAAGGCGTGGGTCTGTCCATCCTACGTTGTTGTCATACGTAGCCACCGGCATGCGAAATGGGATGGCGGTACTTGGGGTGTTCACTAGATCGAGGCACGGACGGGCGCATGAACAGACGGACAGACAGACTATCAGACGGACCGATGGACGCGCGGAGTGGGTATCTGCCTCAGGGGGTGCGAGATGGCGGTACTTTGAGTGTTCACTAGATGTCAATATGTTTGATTGGGCGAGTAGGTGATGCATGATTGTTTTGAAACGAGAGCGCACTACTTAGCCGCGGACAGAAAGACAGGGACAAGGGCTTACTACCAACTGAAAGTTTATTTGGAAAACTATGAAATATGTACTGACAGACGAAACAATGTCATGGCACATACGATAAGACCAAATCACGGACCAAAATAACAAAACCGGTAAAATATCTGTACGTCAGCCCCACCCTACCAACGTCTACTCTGCCTTAGAGTGATTACTTAATTAACTCCTGCATGACATTTGCTACTGTCCAAAAACGCTAGCTCCTTATCGGACAGAGCTATTGATGGTTTGCTGACGCAAGTCAAGTGTTGACGCACTTCAATTATAAGCCTTGTGCGCTCATCTTTGTGTTTGGTAAGTACGGCTGTGTTATCAAACTGTACTTCACAGCCACATCTGGTGACATGCTGGGTTACCATCGTTGCCGCTGCGAACATTGCACGCATGCTCATGCAATTCTGTCGTTTAGGCATTTTCCAGTTTGCCCAATATAACAGGCACCGCACGAAAGTATGATCATGTAAACAACGCGTTGCTAATGCAATTGACAAAACGGTTTCTGTGCTTTGTTTTGCACAGCTGTTTCCTGTGTTTAGAGGCTCATGTCAGCCTAGCCAGCTGAGAAAGCTTGTGTGGTGCAGAGGAAACTACACGCACACCCATGCGTTGCCCCACCTTTAAATAGCTGTTGTCCCTTACATCAATCAGGTTACCCACCGCCTGAAGGGATGTTACTCGCTCGCTGGATTTCGTGCCAACAGGCTGTGCCCCCGCGATCTCCGACGACAGCGCAGCTCTGGCCGACCGGGCTCGCCCTACGCCATCTCCTGAAGCCGACAAGAGCTCTCGCCGAGTGGTGGCCCGTCCTCGGACTCCTGCGACCGTGTCCATCTTTCCTATCTTCTCCTTACTTCCGTCGTTCGCTGTCCCTGCGCCTCGCTCTCTCATTCCTCTCTCTCTATCTCTTTACCTTTTAATCCCATCCTTTTAATCCCTCCTTTACCTCAACCCCTCGTGAGCTACTCGTTGAGATGTCCTCCCCCTGAGAGACAGTTACGGGGCTCACCCCCCCCCCCCCCCACACACACACACACCCCGGATGCGATGGGGTGGGGGGGGGGGGGGGGGTGAGCCGAACGATGGAGCCGAAAATTCTGTAGGCCCTTGTGAACAGGTTTGGGTGCACGTTAAAGAAGGCTAGGGGTGCGAAATTTCCGGAGCCGTTAACTTCACTCTCATAATCATATGGTGGTTTTGGGACGTTAAATCCCACGTATCAATCAATCAGCGCAAAGCTTTGTGTACGCTATTCGAAAACTCCCTCCTCTTTGCACCCACGTACATTGTACAACGCACATGCATCTACATTCTATATTATATTGATTCTCAACATAAAATAAAGTGAGGGAGTAAACATTTTTCTGTTCCTTCGCCGAATTGAGCCACGACTAATAAGATATTGCGATTCGGATGCCCAATTCAGAGTGCCCACTCATACTATGGTCCCTAGATTATACTTTATATTCTAGGGACCGTACTCATACACAGAGCGTGACAAGGACAATTTGGGAAGTTCCGCAATGATTGGAAAAAAAAAAAAAAAAAAACCTCATGGAGGAAGGGTTTTCTTCTCCGTGAAAAAACTCTTAGCGACCCGTACTGAGCCCAAGCGGCTTGTTGGCGTATTAGCAAAATATGGAGAACCGCGAGAGGGCGCCATATGAAAATGTAATTTTTTTTTCTGTTACCTGCTCTGCTCAGCTCTCACAGTGTCTGCAAATGATTCCATTCTCATTCAACATGTGATTTTTGTTTTTATGCGTGGAGTCACTATCATGACAGCATTTGATGCAGATGGGCTGCCCGACGTGGTACTTCTGCAGATATTCAGGCTCTTGAAGTTCTCTGATCTATGCAAAGTTGGGAGGTGAGCACCAAGCGGTCAGATCAATCACTTTGCCAGCATGTCTTAAGGGCGCATCGCGAAAGCTGTCTTGAACGGGGAAAACAAAACCCGTTGCACCCGGCTCAATTTGACACGCAGCACTGTTTTCCCCGAGAATAGGCAATATTTGATTTCCAGCGTGCTGAACCTGCAATCGTATGTGTAGCGCCTTTGTTACAGTGTCTAGGCGTAGTCCATGTTCACATTGCGCAGACTTTATTGAATTACAATAACGCTAGGCAGGAGTTCGTGTAGGAAATACCATCTCAGCGTTGCATAGTCTAGTAATTGAATTAAAAGGAATTCCGCCAACTAAATTTAAATGTCAACGAAACGTTCGCGCCTTGAGGCATCATTTTGTATTAGCAGAAGTTGCCCAGTTACAGTCTCCGATTAACAGCATCAAAATGCTCGCCCATGTGCTTCTAATGCATAAACTAATCTGGCTCAGAATGATGCTACGCAATTCGCAATCGTGCTCTGTTCGCTTCGTGTTTGATACGTGGGCGCAGCCTCCTCCTGTACAAACCCAGGTCATTGCTATTTCAGGGCGTTTATAGAGAGCCAGTTTGTACCTTGTTTGATTTCAAACTGCTTTCAGCCGTTTTGAAGTTCAACGTTCGTTTCACACCTACCATAACTTGGCTCTCAACAGAACTGTGGTGATTTCTGGCTAATGCATTTGACTAGCGTCACTTCCATCTATGATGCGTCGCGTAACCACTGAACATGCAGCTTTCGAATTCGGAACGTTGAATTATTGAAGGTGCATTTTGGAAAGTGTGAGCATTGTGGAATCGATCGGCATAAGTTTTCCGGAAAGTTGACTGCGCAGTGCGCGGCGTCCTGTCAGACCTACTGCGAATACAGAAAAAAGCGCGGAACCCGGGTATTCATTACAAGCCACTTATTTTCTTTGGTTCCTTTCCCCCTACATTTGCATTTAGGTGTGCCATTGTGCGCATGTGACCAATGGGAAGAGAGGAAACGTAACTGTTAAGTGGTCAGTAGGGCATCGAGTGCTTTCTGAAAGTTGGGAGCACTGTCACCTCTAAGTAAAATAAATAGCGGAAAATAAAATACGAAGCTTTGTTAGTGCCCCGGAGGCTATACAGTACGTGGGCTACGAGAATTGTCGCTGTAGAGGGCAGCACGCCAATTTCGTCCACTCGGTGACAGTTTCACGTGCGCAAGAATAAAAACTAGCATGTCTGCATCTCACCCCAATCGGCATGCGCGCGGCCGCCAAAGTTTAGAACCCGCGACTGCGCGCTCAGCGGCCGATTGACCCGTTATGCCAATTTGCCTCTACATGGCATACTGAGCACTCTGAGGTATATTTTATGTGAGCCGTACATATGGAAAACTTTGTAAATCCTCAGTGCAACGGCATAACTGGCACTCATAGAAGCACCATTTTGATCAAAGCATAGGAATCTCAAGGCAGCTGCAATTATAATATTTCTGCCAACAAGAAAGGCATGGAAGTGAATGGAGACAATTTTGTCGAATTGAAAAAGAGGTGTGCAGATGCATAATGCTCATAGAAAAACTTGTACTTCTCCCAGTCCATTTCATATGTTACATTATACACCAGTGGAGCAATCCTTTCCCAGTTTCCATCAGGTTGCGGGTTCGAATCTCGGCTGCGGCGGCTGCATTTCCGATGGAGGCGGAAATGTTGTAGGCCCGTGTGCTCAGATTTCGGTGCACGTTAAAGAACCCCAGGTGGTTGAAATTTCCCAAGCCCTCCACTACGGCGTCTCTCATAATCATATCGTGGTTTTGGGTCGTTAAACCCCACATATCAATCAATCCCAGTTTTCATCTAGAAAGTTATCCACTTACTTGGGGTGTGCACGCACACACGCATGCGCGTGCACACACACATGCACATGCACGCACACACACAAATGACAAATGAGAACATGTTTGTTTCTTCCAATGTCTTGGCTAGAGTTTGGCTTTCGTCGAGGGTATTCCTTCATAGAGGCCAGAGCCTGGCCAACTATTATTGTCAGGGAATATCTAACAAAGACTAGACCTCAGCCAATACGTTATAAAAAATGTTCTTGATTGTTCTCTTTTGAATGTTAACAAAGCAGTGAATATGCAGAAATATTCATTTGATTTTGTGTGTGTGAGAGAGAGGTAGAGAGAGAAAGAACTGATTTTGCTATCTTAAATTACTTCTTGCACTTAATGGCACATCACTGACAATGAAGCATCAGGCTTGTCTTCTTGCAGCTGCTATTAGTGTAGACTTGCAAGCACTGGTGTACTGATATTGTTGTGCAAATAATACAATCCAGTGTGGTCTATCTGTGTCTTGCCAACATGACTCCTTTCTTTACTGGCTGTAGAGCATAAAACCTCCCAAGTTCATTTCATTATCCTTCGTCACATGCGGCTATGCATTTGAAGCAATTGAATGTGAAAGGTGCACTAAATGGAACCCAGTGCATAAGTGAAGCTACACAGTAGCCATTCCTGCTCATATCTTTTTTTAATCAATTTTATGTAATTGTGGAAAACTTCACAACACTCAACAGGCATAGAAAAAAGTTCCAGGCTCTGGTACTGTGTGGCCTAGTGACTTCTTTTGATTGGATGTTTCCTGAACACTTCCATATGAACTGCACAATACTTATGCATGTTCATTGGTAGTTTAGAAATAGAAAGATGGTTTATTCATTGCTTACTAATCATGTACTTGTTGCTTCTAGTTGTTGAAGAGCAATTTAAAAATACTCATAGTCACTGTGAATATGTGCATTTAATTATGAAGAACAGTGATGAACTAAGTAAAACATTTCTTTGTTTCTGGCAGGGTTTGCCGCCGTTGGTATGGTCTCTCACGGAGCCAGGCCCTGTGGACATGTGTGGATGCCAGTGCACCTGAAATCAGCTCAGTGCAGATGGACAGGCTGGCCTCGGTGTTAACAGACTCTGTTCGGTGGCTGTATGTGTCGAGCTTCTTGCACTGCGGCCTTTTTCTGTCTCCGGGAGCTCTGCGGGACCTTCGAGCTCACTGCCCTTACTTGTCCACCCTTGTGATCAAGAGTGCCCTTCTGACAACTCTTGACGACTTTGCCCCTGTCACTGTTGGGGACCTCCCACCCACTCTCAAGACCCTTTCACTTCGCCACTCATTTTTCCAAGTGGACCAGTTCTTCTCACTTTTGGCCATTCGCAACCTGAGCATCCTCGACTTGAGCTTTTGTTGGTGTGTCTCGGACCAAGATATTCCTTTCGTCACACAACTCCCAAATCTTCGTGAGCTCTACCTGGAATATTGCGAGGACATCCGGGACACGGGTGTTGCATTGGTTGTAAGCCGTGGCCATAACTTGAAAACCTTGGCCCTTGATGGTACTAAAATCACAGATGAGGCCATCCGCACTATTGCTGAGAATGCACTTGCACTGGAAAGACTGTATGTTGGCAGCACTGCTGTTACTGATATTGGTGTTTTGCACCTCTCTAAAGGAAAGTGCTTCTCATTACAGGAACTTTGTCTTTTTAGCACAAGGGTTACCATACAGACAATGAAGGTGCTGGTTGATGTTTTCCCTCAGCTGCAATGGCTGAACTTGGAGAACACACTCATTGATATTGAAGATAGTCCCCTGATTGTCAAGCATGTGCCACCCGGTTGCACTGTTCTTGTGGATGGGGTACGCTTTCATCTAGGGGTTGGCTGCAACCATTCTGTGGACCGGTTGCGACTACAGGATTGAACCAGCAGCATGTCTGCCATGCAAACTTTTATGTGTGCCTCGTGTGCTTGGGTGTCATTGAGGAGACAATGAAAAGGGCCAGAGTGGTAGTCGTGATCGTGATAAATGGCTTGAAACGCTTTGCATATGGCTGATGCAGGCACGGTATAGCCGCCTCATTTAGTCTTATTTAGAGTAGTGGTACATACGATTGGTTTTGACTGGTTTCAACTGTACAAGTCAGCCAAAAGATTCTCACTACATAAATTGGTTGAAGCATTGTCGTGCTAGAGCAAAAGGTCCCTGAAATTATATTTTTTATTATCATGCATTAAAAACGAACGATTATCAACACAGAGCTCATGTGTGCAACAATCTCGTTGACCGAAAGTGGCCCCTTGTGTAGAGCACAAAACTTGAAAACCCTATGTAAAAAAAGAAAAAGAATGCTTGTACCTCTAGTATAATCAGATGAAGTGGAGTGTTATTGTAGTGCATTTTCTGATCGCAATAGAAGTCCTGCTGCTGTCTTCAAGGAAAAAAACACTGCTGTCGCTTCGAAGCAATCTCTCTACTGAAATAGCATGGACGTGTACTTGAGTTACTTGAGCTGTGTAGTGTGAACCTTCAATTTTGTTGCAACACAAGGTAAAGGCACTTGGTTTTCAGTGATTTGAATATTTTATCTGTCATACACATGTGAAAGCAACATGGCGACATTGTTGCAAGGTCCCATAATAAATACATCAAATCCAGGTGTTTTTTTTTTAATAATTATTGCACTCTTTTTCATTTATGCTTGTATATCCTTACAGATATGTGCATCTTCGCCAAAAAGTGTGATTACCTCTAAGTGCATTATATTGCTCACTTTTATTGCTTTGGAAGGCTTTCAACCCGTGTCTGGGAAATTGTGTTTCAGTCCAATGCAGCTGTACTTAGTAGCTTAAAGGAGCACTGACATAAAATTTACTCATGTCAAGATTTTTGTGTAAAGTAGCTATCGACCTCCTAGTAGCGATTCACGACCTTAAACGCATCTGAGGGATGAATGAGTATCTGTAATATTGATTATTATATTCGCTATCGAACGCGGTTCAAAATGGGTGGAAAGCTCGCCAAATTTTAGTGCTGGCAGCGCTACCTCGCGGCCACGTCGAGGCCGCTGCACAGCTGATGCCGCTTTCACAAAAAATGGCGACGTCACACTGGCGTTTCGTCTGCTAGGCGCGCAAGTACAGTCAGTCCAGCTGTGTCTCTGAAGGCGTAGACATGCCTCTGTCGCCAACATTGTCGTCCTCGTCCTCGTCGCGGTGATGGCAACATCGGCAAGTGATGATGACAGCGACCTGTAATTGAGTATCGCCGCGATTCGCGACGATCCTTGCTTGACAAGCTGCGCGTTTAATGCAATGTATTCATAAGTCCCGGCTGTGCTGTCATAGCTCAGGAACACCAACTACTCACCTCATGTCGCGGGCGTTTGGCCAGTGAATAGCTGCTTTCAGCTGCAGCAGGGCACACGGTAGGAATAGCCCCAGCCTCGAGAAAAGGCCTCGTACTGTGAGTGAAACCAAACTGGTTTGCCAACACAGGATTTACCCTGTAGCAGCTCGCCGCAAAGTGAAGGGAGCAAATGCGGCTGTTCTTCACAGGCGTCCAGTCCCTCTGTCCAACGGCGCGTATGAAATCAACCCCTGGCTGCGTTGAGGTTCGTGGCTTGGAAAGGCATGAAATGCCACGCACTTTCCGTTTTTTTCGCGCCTCGACGTGCAGGTTCTCACTACGCAGCGGTTCCCGGACATTCTGGCACGTATTGTCGCTCTTAATGATCGTACTCACACGCAGTGGAGCACAACATAAATCAGTTGATGCCATACGATGTATTGCATGCACGCTTAAACACAGCAAGGTGAGCCACTAGTGATAGGATGTCTGAGAGTCGGCTCCAAACGCACTCGGAGATCGTCAACGTCATCGTTACTAGGGTATCGTCACCCAGGATGGTATTTGTGGAATGTATCACAACGAAAACGTAGCACTAGTGTCGATGTCGCAGGGCAGTCTATTTTTCGTTTTTTCTCCTTAGCTTTTCTACGCTGTTTGACGTCAAAATAAAATATCTTCGACGCTACTGATGCCATTCAAATTTGGCCAAGAAGACCTATGCATACCAATTGATCGAATGACGGGCACATCTCGATCTTGAACTTTGATGTCAGTGCTCCTTTAACACCACATACATGGTTTTTGAGCACCAACTTGAAACATTTAGGGTGTGATTGCTCGGAGTATGAAAGAAGAGCCACTGTGTTTATTACATCGAAATGTCTACTTAAGATAGCAGTGTCGCTGAGGTGACATTCTTACTGGTTACATGAGTGTGTGCAGGCCACAGCCACTGACATACAGAGAATGTAAATTGTTCTTTTCGGAGTATTTTATGGATTTTCCTACCTCTGCATGTTGTTGCCTTGCTTTTATTTATTCTTAATTGTGTTCACATATTAGTTGGCGAATCCATAGCTTTTTCTTTTCATATGCTTGAAATGCATTTAGTTTTTAGTATCAAGTCACCAGTGCACAAGACCGGCATAAGCTAATAGCAAGGATTAGCAAAAAATGCAGGCTTTTATCCACCTTTATTTTATTTTTATATTATCTTTGTCATTACATTTTTGTAAGCAACTTTTTGTGGTTGTAGCATGTGCAAGCTTGACCTGCAAAAACTGCGCATGTCCTGCCTCTTCTGTCTTTTTAACTATCATGCTGTATTAGATTTTACCGAGATTGGAGAGGGAGTGGTGTCAATGCTACAGCATTGTTTATACAAGTACCATTGCATTGTTATGTGTATATTTATGCATTTTGTGCTCCGTATGTGCAGTTCAGTATTGCATCTTATTACATCTGGAAGGAACTTCACAAGTACCTGGCTGGCCAGCACTTTGAGTGTCCTTCTTGAGCCCGTCTTTGCAATTGGCTTTCTGCATGTCAAGCCACTGGTAAAAATTTGTGTTGATGAAAATTTGTAGTAATTTATTTTAGTTTTTATTTATTTTTTATACAACAGCTCTGTAGCCATTTTTTTTCTGCCACCTATAGTACAGTTGGTAGCTTCAAAGTTAAGCCATTTATATGTTCCGATTATATTGTAGCTTCTCTTTGCAGTGTTGAGAATGGCATTGTTATGTTATTTTGGGTAAAAAAAATGGACATTTAGATTTTGCTTATTTATACTGCTCATTACACAACGCCCGATTGGAGTAGGCTATCTTCTCGTGTGGGAAGAATAGTCTCACAGGTTTTTTCTTAGGACTAAGATTTGTAGTAAAGGCTGTGTACAGGACATCCTAATTGCTTTTTTATGTAGCTATTGTTATAGCAGCGTTTGCTGCCAAAGTCATGTTTTGAACCTGTGTGTTTGTGTCCATGTGGGAAGCTGACCTGTTCATATCCAAGAATTTATGTGTTCATCCATTTGAGAAGCTATGTCTATTTATTAATTATTCACTAATTCCCAACTTGTGGCGTGAAATGGTTGAATGATCAGAGTTCAAGGAATCGGAAGGGACGATGCAGTATGAAATATTGTAGTGAGAAGAAAGTGAAGTTAGACACAGGGTGGAAGTAGATGAAAAGCTAACATGATTGTATTTTCATTTCTGCTTTTCCTGGCATTGGAGGCCACCTTGTCGCCATTTATTTTCATAGTCAAGTGGTTCATTTTGCTGTATTCTCAGCAAATGTCCCTTGAAAAAGTCATTTAAATCTATCCCTTGAGCAAAACCAGAGCCTTGTGTCCTGTATGGTCTTCCACTGTTCAGCCAAGGACTTCTCAATGACTGCACCATGTTTGGAGGGTGCTGTTTTTTGGCTGCGTTTATGCTTTGTTCAAGGTGTCTGCTGCTAAATGCCGAGGGGCGATGTCTTTACCAAAGTCTAGGCAGACTGCCTGCCTTAATGTAGTTGTTAGCCTCAGCCAGGGTGCACTGCACACCTCAAGCAGTAGTTTTTTTTTAAACAGTTAGAAATATGCAGTTTTTCATGACACCATTGGCCATAAATGCATCAGCCACTCTTTTTGCAAGCACATTGTGCAAGATACTATAGTACTTTTGAAAGTTCATAGTACAATATACAGTCTGTCATCACTTACTGCTTACTGCAGGTCAATATATGCACATATGTTGACATCCCTTCTTGTGTGGTTCCTGGATTCTGTGTTGTACAGGGTAAATCTAGCTCATGCAGTTTAGTGTTGAGTGTGTTACTTTTATGCTTTTTGAGCACTGTATATAACACTAGGCAAGAGGTTTTCATCGTTGTGGGTTTGAAACTATGATTTTGGTGAGGAGGACAAGCTTTATTGGCACAGTCTGGAAATTGAAGCTTGTGGCCATTGCAGAATAGCTTTGTAGTGATGTCTTAAAAATGTCACAGCTAAGTATGCTTAAAATCAAACTGTTAGACTGCTTCCTCTTTGTATATCCATGATTGCTAGCTGCATTTTAGTATTGTCTGCAGGCTAACTTTTTTTAGGACGTACTGCAGAAAAATATTTAAAAATGTTGGTGCCATTATGATTTTGTTTTTTTCTCTTAGTGCTTCTGCAGTGGCGTTCCCAACTTGTAGAATTTATAGCTGAAGTGTGTGGTTGCCACTGAAGAAACCTTCATGGCTAATGCCATGGTAATTTAATATTGGCATGGAAACATTCAAACATAGAAAGCTAGTCTTTTATTAAAGCTGTCTAAGTATTGTTTTACCGTGGCAATCGGTGGCTATGGCGTTATGACTGCTTAGCTCAAGGTCACGGGGGTGAACCCGGCCACAGTAGCCACATTCTGATCGGGGCATAATGCAAAAAATGTTTGATTAGTTAGATTTAAGTGCATTTTAAAGAACTCCAAGTGTTAAAAGCCAACCTAAGGTCTCCTGCTGTGGCACAGCTCATAGTCGGGTCGTAGTAGACCCGGTCAGAACTACAGAATTAATTCTTAAACCATTGCACTTGGTAAGAGTAAGGTACATAGGAAGCATATTTTGCTACAGCAAATCACAATTACAGTTGCAAATTTAAGTGTTCTACTTCTTTTTTTGTGGCATACAAGCAGTTGCCATGGGACTTCATTCTGTCTTCATTAAGTGTTCTACTTCTTTTTTTGTGGCATACAAGCAGTTGCCATGGGACTTCATTCTGTGTTTACACACTTTTCATGAGAAAAGGTCTCATACAGTTCTTTTCTGGGAGATGAGAGCACAGTTTTTTTTTTTTTTCATGAGGTTCACTGAATTGTAAATTGCACATTGGGCAATCAATACCGATATTTCTTTTTCTTGTTAACATTATGATAGATTTGTGTAATATAACCTGCTTTTCTATCAAGCTAAAATTATACTCTTGGAATAATCTTGACTAACGTGCTACAGAAGACTAATTTATAGTGCATGTATGTTGGTTGACATAGTTAGATGCCATTTCGAATATTTGTTCAAGAGCAACAAGAGACGACCATATGTAGTGTGATATATTAGTTATTACAATTAGCGCTCATTTAAGCTTCTTTAATACAGCCTCACTGAAAAGAAAAGTTTAGCTTTGAGTGTACTTGTGAAGCCGACAGGTGAAAAAATTGATCTTGGGTAATCACATTGACAGGCATCCAGGATCTGTGATACATACGGATGTTCTAGTGAGAGGGTAAGCTTATTGCTATAGGGGTAAAAATTAACCTGTCCTTATTTTTATTACTGGTCAGTGTTACGTGTGTAGTCCATAGTTACAATAAAAAAAATAAATGGATAAAGCTTTCCTCAAGAAAGATTGGTATGGTGGTTTGTATGCTTGGTCTATGCATTTCCAACCATTCAAAAGCCAATTATGCAATTGTGTGCCTTTCAACAATCTGCCGAAGGCATGGGGAGTGTTGACAAAGGAAATAATGCTGCTGGAAGTGCCCTAGCAAAGAGTGTTTGTAAAGATGCATTTGTAATGGCATAGTACGGTAAAATTTCAAAAGTTTGAATGTGTAGCTTATGTGGCAAGAATGAAATAGTGCTGAAACTAGTGTTTCTGCCATTTCTGTTAACCTTTGCATCAACTGCTCTGCATGTTTTTTTTTTCTGTGTGTGCATTGTTTACAATGATCTGCCGAGTTTTTGTTTCATTGTGCGGGATGTGTGCATAAACTGTGTATGTGCATGTTGATCCATGCATCTTGAAGATACATATCGTGCTTTTAGTGTTAACATTTTAAAGTGGTTACAGTGTTTGGATATATTGACAGTCTGATATCTGTTGTGAACATGGTTCTCGCTTGGTGCGAGCTCCATACTGCAGAGTATAGCAATGAGTGTGTCAGCAGTGTTTGGTAAAAAAAGAATGTTCACTCTGGCTAATTCTCTTGCTTTAATGAAGTTTACAAGACCTAGAAGTGTTTTCTGTAAGAGCCCGTTAAGTGGACAGCCTGTTTCGGCGAACACTTATTGGATAGAGCTTGACAGGTGGCAGAGTGATGTCACTCACAACCAATGCTCCAGAGCCCCATCTAATCAACGTGTGGTGAAACGGACTGTCCTATTGGTGGAATCTTGCAGAATACCAGCTCTGGATTAGCTAGAGCAGGGATCGGCAACCCACGGGCGGAATGCGGCCCCCAGCACGGAATCATACCCCTTGCCTTTCCCTTGCAACTTTCCATCTGAAGGCCGACGTGACAGTTTTGACCTAAGATGGCATTTTGGCTGAAACTAAACACGATTTTTGATGTAGTTTAAAATTTATATCAATTTGCCAAATTTTTACGATTTGCCTGCAAATGCCCTACTTCGGCTGCGCCGGCTTCATGCTACTGCCTGCTTATCCCTGTGCTGGAATATTGATGAACAGAACAGTGCTGGCTGTAGTTTCTTTCTTGTGCTGTTTGTGTTGGCCCTGCTTCATTTAAACTTATTGAAGAAGTTTTCAGTGGGGTTTTAGTGACCTGCACCATCTTTATATTGCATTACAATGGCATATCGATGATAGGCAGCCGTACACAAAGACTAAGCCTTGTAATGCCGCTTCTGTTAAGTTCCTATGAAAACGTTTGTGGTATTGTGAATTAACTCTTGTAGGCACACAGATTTTTTTAGTTTGGTGTCTATAAAGTGGTTCAAGTTGCAATAATTGATGTCTGTTGTGGAACCACTCAGCCCTGTACAAGTTATTTCTATCTTTGTTGAATCAAATTCTTTTTGAATTTCTGTGCTAGCTGACATTGCTACAGTGCCATCAGTTTAGTGCTTCTT
Source organism: Rhipicephalus microplus (assembly GCF_043290135.1). Classification (NCBI taxonomy): domain Eukaryota; kingdom Metazoa; phylum Arthropoda; class Arachnida; order Ixodida; family Ixodidae; genus Rhipicephalus; species Rhipicephalus microplus. The sequence continues at coordinate 187,931,674 of NC_134710.1, read as the reverse complement.
CACTGTACAACTTAGCTGTGATACATGTATATATGACACCTACAATAAATGTGGATGCAGATCATAGTATAGCACTCGAATGGTTTTATTGACTTCAAAATGATTGTTTGGCTTTAATAACTATAACAAGCTAAGTACAGAAGATGCTCTAATGTTCTATTCATCATTGTATTCAAATAATATTAATTCAACCATTCTTCTATTGTATTCAAGTTTATCATACCTACTTGCATAACTATGTGACGATGTGATGACAATTACGACCGGGGAATACAACTGTGGGGCAATATTGCCGTAAAATCCCAAGCAAGTGCTTCTCCCTCTGGAGTGAAAGAGAATCGGATAAGGTTTGGAGGGGGCCCTTGCTTAATCACTGACCAAAATTCAAGAGGGCAATAGAAGAGTCTCCAAGAATAATGCATGTCTCTGCCTCTTATGGAATACTTTATTGGACATGCATGTCCTCCTGCGGAATTGAACATGCAATCCTCCTGTGGAATTTTATGGGTTATGACAAAGGGGAAGGACATTAGTCAAATGTAACGATTTCTGAGAGTGCAACCCCGAAGCACCACACTATAGAAGCGCTAAGATGCACATAAAGACTCTCAAAACTTGGGTTCTTAGGAACTGCTGCAGCTCAATTCTGGAACGAAGAACATGTTGAAGAAAAAACAGGAGAGGGGTGCCACTTGCTCTGTCATTGATGTACATATCAAATTTCTGGTAATACTACTTGTTTAGAATTTTACAGTAGTTAAACTTAATAAGTAGTACATACCACTGAAGTAGTCTTGGCAATGCTGCAGGTATGGTTTTCATGTTATTACCATTTAAAGAGCACATAGCTGACAAGTGCATCTTGTGGTTGTTGCAATGGTGCAGATGCAAGGCCAGGTTAGTGGATCTCACCTTAGCTCTGCAGCCATACTGAGAAACCATGTGCTTGAAGTTGTGCTAAATTTCTGGCAAACAGTAGGGGTGGCATTTCTTTTTTTTTTTTTTCCACTTTTAGCACTAAAAAATGTTTAATTTTGAAAGGGTTTCATTTTGTAACCTCTAGTATTTCTAGTGTCAAAATGTGGGTTGAAAAAGTTTGGCACCTGCACTATCTTAAGCGAGGCTTTTATGTTGTCTAATCTTTTGTTAGATTTCCTTTAGAGATATCTGTTGCCATAAACACATTGGGCCATTTAATCCTCAAAGTAGTTGTATTGCATGTTGGCAAATGACCCTTAAATCTGCAACAAAGGGTTGCATGCCCTGCCTGAAAATAGGCATGCCCTTTCAGGGCATGTATCAAACCATATAAGCCTCTGTTAACATCAGTGCTTTCAATAAAAATTTGCATCATTTTCACTAATCAACCTTGAAGTACTGCTCTATTGATCTTGCATTAAATTTTCTTTCTCTGCGCAATTACTTGTTTACTTCCATTCAATTATTATATACATCACGGCATATGGTGGGCCCAGTAGTGTCAATCCAGACCAGAAAATTGCAGGGGGTACACAGATCTCTCCATCGTGGCTATTTTGTAAGTAATAGGTATAGCTTTTATTTTTTATTATATGAAAATTAGAATCATGTTTAAAAAAAGCACGGGATACACTCAGCATATCTCTGTATTGAACTACTCATACAGAGTCTTCTCGGAAACAGGTTCCACAGTTAAAATTTCAATACACTCATTCACAGCGGAAAAGGTATAGAGCACAGGTAGCACTATAAAATAAACAGCTGTTAAAAAGTTGAATGCAAAACATTCTGTACAATAAAAGTATAACCACCAAGGAGGCTAAAGTTATTCATTTGACTAGTGTGGTCCTCCAAGGGGGGACATTTACAAGGGATGTCCCCACTAGTCTGTATACAAGTAGGTCACCCCACCCCTTATATTATTCATTCCACTGGTTGAGCTTAATAAATTTTTTCTTGAAACATTATAAAACAAAAGTGCCACAAATGCAACATTTTCAGGAGTAGGGGGAATTAAAAATTCGAACAGATTTCACATATTGTGGGAAGCTCGTGCGAGTAACTGCCTGCCACACTTTGATTGAGCCAAGTGTTACGACTGAATTCATTCCGACTGAATCCTGTGGTGCATACCCATATAACATGGGCTGTGGTCTGTAGGTATATAATACACGCAACTTGGAGAAAGTGTTTCCTGATGTTTTCCAGCAGGCATGTCACTATTCATGCTGGTGGGCCACATTCATCATACATGCATAACCTCCTGTACCACTCTTGGTATACATCGAGTCAAGGAAACGACCATGACCGTGCCCGGACATAGGACGGCATATAAACGCTTGAAGTGCTTTGGTTTACTAAAAAATGCCGTTAATTTAATATTGGCTGTATGGTTCCCTGTGGTTAACTAAAGTAAAAAATACTGCCTCGTCATATTACTGCACGCCTATATTATGCCTTTAACGTGAACGACTAACAACTGCTACACCAACTAGCCCTAATGCAGTCAACTACAAGCTTACATAATATATACTCACTTTTAGTACTCGCGTGGATCATGTAGATTGTAGAGAAACTGTGTACCCTTTACATCTTGCACCATGTCCATCATGTCGCAGTTATAACAAGAAAATACCAAGTGTATTGAACAATACTCAACAAGACAGGCTGATATGACAGAACAATGAACTCTTTATTAACATATATTTTACATTTCCATTTTACAACTCATACCTGTAACTGTGGGGAGTACTACAAATGTCAAATTGGCCAAGACATTTCACATGGTGTCATGTCCATGTCAACTGGCCAAAAATTAATCACTTAGACGAGCCACGATTTCTCATAGTCCTTGTATGCTGAAAAAAAAAAAAACCAAATAAACTCTCATTTAAAAAGATAATATTTCAATTTAAAGCAAGGAAATAGAATTCCAATTCCTAGTGGTTTTCAGCTGAGTGATCCTGGTAGAATCGAAGACCACAGTAGCCACAGGTGTGGTTGCCAGGTGCATCCTGCACAGGAAATCAAAAAGTTTCAAGGTACAGCAAAAAACTTACACAAAGCAACACAATTTTTAAAAACGTACTTATATCATGGCCATGCATCAGAATGAGTATGCACACTTGGTACTATGAACCAAGGATGGTGCCAGAGTTTTGTTCAAAAGGGGGTGGAGGTGACCTTGTTTTTTCATAAGTTTGCTGCTCTTACAGGGGCAGCTCCCTTAACCTCCCTGACCTCCCCATGGTGCTGCCCCCGTTATGAACTGCACTCAATGAACACATGAACAAGCATGCCACATCTTGCAGATTTGCATCTTTACATCACATCGTATACAATTACCTACAATTTGATGTAAAGCATTTCTAAATACTGTGAAGACAGATTTGTAACTTGTAAGCTTTTTATTTGTGCTAGTTCTGTGATGCACTGGGCACTACTTCAGCACACAGAGTGCCAATCAATGCTATGTTGCCCCAACTGTATTTTTCGTGGTGGAAGAAAATCACAAGCCTACATTGTTAATTGCACTTGCTATGTCTTTGTTCAATACATGCAGCCTTAAAATTACATGGGTAACCCATACACACATTTTGAAGTGGATAAAATTTAAGCATGCTCACGTACTTTGGCTGGTTGGTTGGTTTACGGGATTTAACTACCCAAAGCGACTCAGGCTACGAGAGACATTGTAGTGGACAGCTCCGGATAATTTCGATCGCCTGGTGTTCGTTCATGTGCTTTGAAAACGCAAAGTAAATGAGTGCCCTCATTTCACTTGTATCGAAATCTGACCACAGCGATTCGCTTTTGAAGGAATCAAACTGCTGTGCAAGGATGCGACTTCAGAGATCAAACCAGCCTTTTTTTGGGGTCTGTAACCAAGCACCATAACCACAAAGCCACCACGACGGCATCGTGACTTAGGTGCATTTTAAGAAATCCAGATGGCCGAGAAGTAACCCTGAGACACCTACTAGTGTATTACACTGCCTTAGTGTAGTTTTCAGATGTTAAACCCAACGATTCAATCAATAATGCTGCTGACAAAACTAAATTCAGTCATGTTTCACTTCATTTTAACAAAAATCAATATTCTGCCAATGTTGCCATAAATTACCATATTTACTCACATAATAGGCACACCCCCAGTTTGCTCGCGAGAAATCAGAATTTTTTTATTTCCGCGCATAGAAGACCCCACACTTGGCCGGCATCAGTAGATCTGTACCGTGTTTGCACGGTTGCAATTCGATGCCCTACTGAAGAGACGAAAAAGTAAAGCCACCCGCATCTCCCCACGGGAGGAACTCGAGTAAATGCATTGCAGATTGGTTGAGGTATAGCGTGAATGTTGCATTATTGGGTATGATTTTGGAATGCCTAATTGTTATTTCGTCTTTATTATTCTTATATATTGAATGTGGGAGAAGCATTGCCTTCAACGAGTAGAGGGATGCTGATGTTGGGTAGTGCCCCACTTCTGGTTGAAGGTACTGTTGCTTCCTGGTTGAAGGTACTGTTGCTTCCATCGCATCTACTCTAATCAAGTAAAGCGTCAAGTCAAGCGAAAGCCATGTAAAGATGCCCTTGACTGAATTCCAAACGAGCGATCCAGAGCCTAAATATACCTAGTGAAATTAAGCCTAGTGAAATTAAACCCTTTACAGATCCATAAAATATGCGTAACATCTTTTCTCGGAACTTTTACAGGTAGGCATGTGAAGGTTACCCATTTGTAGACAACCAGGAAATTGATTGGTATGTGGAGTTTAACGTCGCAAAATCACATGATTATGAGAGACAATATAGCGGAGGGTTCTGAAAATTTCAACCACCTGGGATTCTTTGATTCTTTAACGTGCACCCAAATATGAGCACACGGTCCTACAGCATTTTAACCTCCATTGAAAATGCACCCGCCACAGCCGGGATTCGATCCCGTGACCTGCGGCTCAGCAGCTGAGTACCTTAGCCACTAGACCACCATGGCGGAGAAACAGAAAATTACTTTTGATCGGTAAGCAAGTCTGCGAAAGCATTCATTGAATGACAAAGCATCTGGGATGCTTGTATTGTATAATATGACAGGGTTCGTACAGGTTTCCAAAGCGAAAATACAAGGATATTCAAGGACTTTCCAGGACCTGTTGCAGGTTTTTTAAGGTCTCAAAGCGCCATGCAAACTTGGAATTTTTTCGTCTAAAATCTTCAAATATGGCTAGTTTTATTGTACTTATGTAAATAGACATTATTATTTAAATGGACATCACAATTATGAAAAAACATCTAGTAGCCTTTGGTATGTTCTTAAAAACACAACACGTACTGAATGCTTACAAGAGTGGTTGAGTTTATAAATGATAGAGACAGCATTCATTGCTACGCCACACCGACAGACAAACTGATTTTTTTTTTGCCCAACACAACCATGTGCGCTCATGGTAAATAACTGTTTATGAACTGGGGAGTTTCTCAGATCGACGGCAATCTATTATATTAAGGAGGTTGAAATGCCTATCTGGGAGTGCACTGCTCAGGAAATTCAAAAATTTTCAAGGACGATAAAAAATTCCAGGACTTTTAAGGGCTTTGAAAACCAGTTTTTCTAACTCAAGGGTTTTCAAGGATTTCACCCTGTATGAGAAACATTTTTAATTTCTGAAAATAAGTCACAATAAGGTCCAAAACTTCTATTGGCAAATAATGATAATATCCGGGGTATATAACGCCCGAAAACCACCATATGATTATGAGAGACACCGTAGAGGAGGGCTCGGAAAATTTTGACCACTTCATGTTCTTCAACATGCACATAGATCTAAGCACACAAGCCCAAACATTTTCGCCTCCAACAAAAATGCAGCCGCCTCCGGGATTCGATACAGCGATCTTCGTGTAAGCAGTCGAGCGCCATAACCACTAGACCACCACGGTGGGGCCTTCTTTTAGCAAGTAAAGCCAGTAAGGCACTGGATAAAGGGCTCTACCCACTTTTGTTTTAAGGGTTAAGGAATCGCTAATATATTGTTACGTCTACGAGGGGTTTATTCGAACCAGACGTAACGGTCGACTCGACGGTATACCGCAGTGAACGCGAAGCAGCGAGCTCTTCCACCAACCGAACGTCCTCTTCTTCTGCTACCACCATGTTCCCCGCTACACAGGTGCACATACCTAAATTACACATGTGGTAACACTTCCCTCCGCACAGACGAAGCCCACTGGGCGAGTCAAACAGTCTCTCGAGGAATAAAGCGCTTCAAACGTGCAACATGGACAAGTTCAGTTTTTGCAGACTGTCGGCCGTTTGAATGAAGACGCGCTATGCGGTAAACTAAATTACTGATACGGTCTACAACAAGATAAGGTCCCGCATAGTGCGCTAGCAGTTTCTCGCTCAAACCGCGTTTTCTAGTTGGTGTCCACAGCAACACTAGGTCGTCGCGATTGTACGTCACGTGTCGGCGTCGGCGGTCAAAATGTGCCTTCAAGCGATCTTGCGAAGCAAGAGTGCGCAAATAAGCAAGGCGTCTAGCTTCTTCTGCCCGACAGATGATCTCGGATATGCAGGAATCATGGTGGTCCAAACACGGGAAGATGGTATTCAGGGTATGACGAGGTGGTCGAGCATATAGAAGAAAGAAAGGACTGTAGCCGGTAGTTTCATGCTGAGCGGTGTTGAATGCATATGTGATAAAAGGTAGAATACTGTCCCAGTCCTTGTGATCGGATGCAACATACATAGACAGCATGTTCGAGAGAGTTCTGTTCGTTCGTTCAGTTAGACCGTTCGTTTGGGGATGGTATGGCATAGAGTGCCGAAACCTTGAAGCACAGACATGAAGCATCTCTTCCATCAGGTCTGCTGTGAATTGTCGGCCACGGTCACTGATTACGATTTTGGGAGGTCCATGTCGAAGAATTACAAAATGTAGCATGTAGGAAGACACATCGGCTGCAGTTGCCGATGGTATGGCAGCTGTCCCGCAGTACCGTGTTAAATGGTCGGTGCAAACGACTATCCAGCGATTTCCATCAGAAGACCGGGGAAAGGGTCCAAGGAGGTCAATCCCGACTTGCTCGAATGGAGTTCTAGGGGGCGGCACCGGATGTAATCGCCCTAAAGGAGCACTTCTTGGGCGCTTATGACGTTGACACTCGTTACAGCTAGACACGTATTGTTCCGTCGTGTGGCGCATTTTGGGCCAGTAGAATCTTTCTTGAAGACGGCACAGAGTTTTCGCTGTGCCTAGATGGCCGGATGTTGGGTCATCATGCATAGCCTGCAAAACATAAACGCGAAGACTCTTCGGAACAACCAGAAGAAAGCGTGAGCCGGTGTTGGTGTAGTTCTTTTTGTAAACTAGCCCGTCTCGGATGCAGAAGCGCGTAGGCGATGATTTTGGTTTGGTAGCAAGAAGCTGTTGTATGGTGCTGTCCCTTTGTTGCTCATCCTTAAAGGTCTTGTTATCGGGAAATGGTTGGTCGAGTGATGCAATGTAGGTATCGAAGGTGTCCGCGTCACATTCCATCGTTGGAAGCGGTAGTCGCGAAAGACAATCTGCATCAGCGTGGCATCGGCCGCTTTTATAGGAAACCGTGAAGTCATATTCTTGTAGACGAAGTGCCCAGCGCGCCAGCCGACCAGATGGGTCATGCAGGTTGACCAACCAGCAGAGAGAATGATGGTCTGTCACGACGGTAAAGGGGTGTCCGTACAGGTAGAATGCCTTGCAGTAGTCTTCGCTGCACTGCGAAGACTACTGCAAGGCATTCTTGCTCTGTGACAGTGTAGTTACGCTCGGACTTGCTGAGCGAGCGACTTGCATACGCTACGACGTGTTCTTGATTATCCAAGCTTTGAACCAGGACAGCACCTACACCAATACCGCTGGCGTCTGTGTGAATCTCAGTGGGAGCGAGAGGATTGAAGTGTCGAAGAATCGGATGGGACGTCAAAAGAAACTTCAACTCCGAAAAAGCAGACACGCATTCCGGGGTCCAGTCAAACTGCGCACCTTTCTGAAGCAGACACGTGAGCGGGTATGCGATATTGGCAAAGCCAGGAATGAATCGGCGAAAGTATGAACAAAGCCCCAAAAAGCTGCGCATCTCTTTCACCGAGCTTGGCTGCTTAAATGCCTCCACTGCGGCCGTCTTGGCGGGATCCGGTCGTATGCCTTCTTTGTTTACTAAGTGTCCAAGGACGAGTGTTTGGCGCTCTCCAAAACGACATTTCTTTGAGTTGAGCACCAAGCGTGCTTTGCTTAGGCAGTCCAGTACGAGGCCAAGGCGTGTGTTGTGCTCACAAAAGGTGCGCCCAAAAATTACAACGTCGTCCAAGTAACACATACACACTTCCCACTTCAATCCACGCAGAATGTTGTCCATAAATCGCTCAAAAGCTGCGGGCGCGTTGCAGAGTCTGAACGGCATCACAGTGAATTCAAATAGTCCATCTGTTGTAACAAATGCCGTTTTCTCCTTGTCTTCCTCGTGCATTGGAATCTGCCAGTAGCCTGACCTCAGATCCACAGACGAAAGGTAAGAGGCCGATAATAGACAGTCGATAGCATCATCAATCCGCGGGAGTGGGTATACGTCTTTTTTAGTGATGGCGTTGAGACGACGGTAGTCAACACAAAATCGCCATGTCCCATCCTTCTTCTTCACTAGAATTACTGGAGCGGCCCACGGACTACATGATTCTTGAATTACATTTTGCTTGAGCATCTCGCAAACCTGTTCATTGATCACTGCGCGTTCCGAAGGCGATACACGATATGGTTTCTGTCGGAGAGGTCTGTGAGATGTCGTGTCGATTCGGTGCTTTATACGAGAAGCAGGGAATGACGGTGAATCATGTTGAGCGAAATCAAAAATACCGGCATGTTTGCGCAGAATACTCGCCAGTTCATTACGTTCCTTGGTGCTGAGTGACTTATCAATCATAGCCATAATGGTGGTGTCCCTGGCGTGCAGATTATCGCAACGGGTCTTATCCGGGGAATCATTGCTTTCTGCAAGGGTGGCAAGCGAGAATACTTGGTGTTCACGAATCTCTGCAAGTTTCAGACCCTTCGGCAGCACTGTAGCTTCATTAGAGCAGTTAATCGCCCATAAACCAGTATGCCCTTGCGCAACCGATAATGTACAGTAGGGTATTAAAACTGTCTTCTTTATGCAACTGAGATGCACGGGCTCCACAGTTGCGTCAAATGTTTTCTCGCTTGCAGGTGAACAGGCAACAGGGACACATTTTGCAGACAACGGCGGCACAGTTGTGTCCACAGACACGCAAAGAGCACTTCCTTGAGAGGGCGAGTTTTCCATAAACGAAACTGGGATATCAGAATCTACTGTAATTTGTCCTGTACGGCAATCAACAGTAGCACCACATAGCTTCAAGAAATCAAGTCCCAGAATGACGTCATGTGTAGCATGAGGGAGGACAGCAAACTCTGCGACAAAGTTCTGGCATGCCAAACTAACAGTCACAGTGCAGACACCAACAGGTTGTAACACCTCTCCGCTCACTCCACGAAACGTATCAGGACGGTCCCAACGAAACATAACCTTTCGTCCAAGAAGGCGGGTGAAACCTAAACTCATCACTGACACGCTTGCACCTGTGTCCACCAACGCCATCGTCGGCACACCATCGATAAGCACTCGAACCTTATTTCTAAACATGGAAGCTAACGGAGGTATTTCTGTTGAAATCGAAGACAGTCCGGCGACCTCACCTCCAACGGCCGCGCCGGCTAGTTTTCCGTAGGAGGCGAGGAGACGGTGATCGGTTGGCGCGAGGGGCAGGTGGTGGTGTCACACTGCGGTCAGAGGCCGGAGATTGGTTTCGTATCGGTCCTGGGATCTCGTAAGGCGCGCTTCCCGGGAATGTCTGTGCTCGGGTAGCAGACAGCAGAGGTAGCAGAGTTGTAGCAGACTGGTAGAGAACGCTCGCTGAACCAATGCTGAGACCGCTCAGCTGTGAAGGGTCAGTGACGAGCTTGCTGAGCGGGGGGCTGCCCACCTCTGTGTGGCGGGGCTGTGCCGAAGGCGTTGGCCATATCGCTGGTCGGCCGCGAATGAGTCACGACGTGGCCTCGGATTTCCAGTTTCGCCGATGTCTGCCACACATACCGATGGTGGCAAAGGAGCTGATGGTGCCGCCGTGTAGTAGGGTGGATTGGTAGGTGGACAAGGAATGGTTTCGTCAACCCTACCACCTTGTCGCTGCAGCTCTTCACGCACAATTGCCCGAATAGTAGCCGCAAGGTCGGTGGGCGGACTCACGTCGACGCTGGCAACCGTTGTCACATTTGCCAGCCTACCAAATTTCGGGGCGATGCGACGAGTCTTCAATTTTTCAAACGTGCGGCAGTGATGTTGGACGTCGGAGGCAGAGGTGAGGTCATCCCTGCCTATCAGAAAATTTTAAACGTCTTCCCCTATGCCTTTCAATAGGTGTCCGACCCTGTCTTCTTCAGACATCTGCGGGTTTATAATCTTGCAAAGCTTAAGGACGTCCTCTATATAAGCAGTGCAGGTTTTTCCAGGAGTCTGGGCTCTTCCAGCAAGAGTCCGCTCCGCGCTTTTCTTTTTTGAGTCGGAGTCACCAAAACACTTCTTGAGTTCTTGAGCAAAAAGAGCCCATGTTGTCAAGGACTCTTCGTGGTTTTCATACCACATAAGGGCAGTGTCCGTGAGAAACAGCGCGACGATTTCCAACTCATCGATAGAGTTCCAGCGGTTGTAATGGCTCACCCTTTTGTAGTGCGTTAGCCACGCATCCACATCTTCTCTTGCCATTCCCGTGAATGGGCGGGGTTCCATGTAGTGATGCCTAGGTGTAGCCAGTGTAGATTGGCACGAAGTGGAGGCGGTTGATTCCTGACCTTCGCTCTGGGCCATGACGACTGTTGTCGGCGGCAGACCGGCAAGACGACGGCTTCGGCGAACTCCGAACAGCTGTGGCTCCGTGGTACGTCGACGTGTTGTACCCCGCACCTCCACCACTCTGTTACGTCTACGAGGGGTTTATTCGAAGCAGGCGTAACGGTCGACTCGACGGTATACCGCAGTGAACGCGAAGCAGCGAGCTCTTCCACCAACTGAACGTCCTCTTCTTCTGCTACCACCATGTTCCCCGCTACACAGGTGCACATACCTAAATTACACATGTGGTAACAATATGTTTACTCTCTCTTCCTTTAACTTGTCCTGGTTTCAAGGGACACTAAAGTGAAACAATAAATCGGTTTAGATTGCTAAATTGTCCTCTGAGAACACTTATGTTAATTTCACCATCATGGGGTTATTATAAAAAGACCGAGAATGTTTTATTTTGAAATCTTGCGCCAAAATCGCCGCTTTTGACATCAAGGATTTTAAAGCACATTTTTTTGTATTTTGGTGGCATTGGTTACAAGACATTTCCTAAAACTTGATAGGTTCAGTTTATTGAAAATGGCTGTATTGTCCTCGGAGGGTCCACTAGGAGGACAATATTGGGCGCGAGACTATACCGTGGTGCCACCATGCTGAAGCGTCCCTGCGACATGCGTAGTGGTATCGCTCCTCCGCCCTCCCGCGCGCAGCCCGCAGGCACTATCGCGTCTGCTTTTTTTATCATTATTGTTGTGGTACTTCGCTAAAAGAAATCAGTAAAGTACTGCTGGACCTTCTACCCTGACTTTAAGAAGTACTAAACAACTGCCCCGGAAAAGCGTTGCGCTTCTCATAATGTCTGACTGCTGGTGTTGTCTGCTATGGCCACCGAAATAAAAACCACAGGGGGCGAGCGCGCTGCTTCTGTAAAAGGTAACGAGGCATGCCGTGTCGAAATGAAACATCAAATTAGTATTAACGATAAAGAAACTTATCTTTGCTGCCAGAAATGCGCACGACCACTTTACTTCATTCATTGTAGGTTTGCCCTCACAGATGGACCAAGGTTGACATGACAAGCATGGGAAAATTTTTGTTTAGCGTACATAGCCCTACGAAGCACAGCGCAAGCGAATTCCTCGCTTTGTGAGAAACAGCACAGCATTCTTACAGCCACAACTTATCTGTTATGATTGTGGGCAAACATTAGAACCACGCACGCACGTGCCTCATTCAGAGTTGTCTCTTTTCTCTGTGGCATGATGCTAATATTTATTGCGCTAAATTTCTACGGCAGTCACACGTACACTCGATCGCCATCGATCCACACATGGGTGAAAATGAATTATGTATAACTGGTTCAGTTACAAAGCTTCTACCAAAGGGTAAATTCTGATTAAAAAAAAATGCGATCAGCCAGCCATATCATTTTGCACCCTTGAATGAGCATGCTGTGAGATCTTGCGCACCCTAATCTAAATGACAATTTCATGTTTCAGTGAAATTGCCAGTGTCCTGTTTTTTTTTTTTAACGGCTTAATTCATGGACTGTGTGATATTTCGCCTCAGCTCTTAGAAAATGAATCAGTTCTCGAAGCTGACCACGTTTTCGACTGTAAATCAAAACAACATTCAGAGGAGGCAACGGTGTCTATGGGCCCGTTCAGGCGTAATCTATAAGCGAGGAACCCTGTGAGCTGAGGTTGAAGATAGCAGAAACGTTGGCAGAATCGTTTTTTTTTTTTTAGGGGGGTGCCAGCTTAATTAGAATTGGGACCGAGCTGGCAGATGTGGTAGACCATTATTTTGTGCGCTATATGCAATGGGCAAAATGGGGGGGGGGGGAACGAGCTTGGCGTGTCACCCCTTGGCTATGCTACTGGCGGATGGAAACTCATGTGATCGGGCACACAGATAGGGACGGACAGCCGGGGAGGAGGGTGGGAGTGGCACAGATTGTAGTTAGGTTACCTTGGCGAGAGAAGTAAGCTTTATAAATGCAGCGGCACATGTACGATGTAAGAAAGATGGTTTCCTTGAACGCACTGGCCCAAAACGCAGAAGCAACTGGCCAGGAAATCGACCGGAATGGGGTAAAATTACCGAAACTAAAGGGGAAAGAACTGGACTTTCGTGCTATATCTTGACTCTCTGATAATTCCGACAACGGCGCACATTCTTGAATGTAATGACGGCAGCTTTCCGCACATGTAGACACACCTACGTCTTATTTTATACATAATCAGACTGTTTGCACATTCATTTTTTGTTGTGAACGAGGCTTCCGTGAGAAAACTGAAACGTTCTGCTTTCATGTGATCATTCATGGTCCGAGCTCATTTTAACCCCATTGGCTTGAAATAAAAACCTCAAGTAAAGAGAAAGAGAGAGGTGACAGTGGCCGTGACAGTGCCCTCACGTACGTGGTGCACTGTGACATGCCGCCGGTAACTTTTACTGCAACTTTCCGGATTGTGAATTCTGCAGAAGTCTGCACACATGAAGCCAGAGCAAAACAATGCTGTTCAAGAATGAAAACACCGCGAAGTCGCGGTAAAAGCAACGCATCCAACCGCTAACTTTCCTTTGTAAGAGCGAGGCGAGATCACGTGATCCAACTATGCACGTCACAATGATTGCAGCGCTCGCGCCTCTAGTGGTGGGCCTCGTGCCCAATATTTATTATTATGATTAGAAATTACGTAGGACCTAGCAGACCTTGCCAAAGTCGATGACTTCATGGCGATTGGTGCCAAAATTACAAGGTGGCGTCGCTATCCGGTTTCCTTTTTGCACATTTTCTTGCTTACCAAGTATCTTCTCGCCATAAGCGTGGTGTTTTTGGTACAGTCTTAGAGTAGTTAGCTAGTACTAGAAATATAGTTTTTAATATTAGTGCCTTGTTCATCAACACAACATATTCTTTAAACTTTTTACTGGCCCATAATCAAAATATTTAAGCCGCCCGGTGGTGAAATAGCTGCAAAACAGAATCGCCAACAGTCTGTTGTCAATGGACTGTTGTCAATGGACCCAAGCCAAGCTCTTAAATAGTATCCCAGGCTGGTGCCGGAACAGGCTCTGTCCCCCATGAAGCCGCACGGAATGGGGGGCTTTTAACCCCCCTTAACCTATGCTAGGTGGTCATGTGACTCCATGCTGATATGTACACTAGAAATCCTGCAATGGGTCTTGATGTGCAGGAGTGAACTTAGGAGCCAACATTTCTACACATTGGAATAAGATACTTGTGAGCTGGTGTTCAATATGCAAAAGCAATATTCCAGCATTGGCTGCACTTGCACCCTCAGATAGTCTCTGTTTTTTTAAGAAAGGCCACCAAGCCCACATGTGCAGTTTCTATGCAGCTACTTTGTATGTACATGCATGCTTTCACGCACATGTGTGTGTGTGTGTGTGTGTGTGTAAGACAAAGAGGAGAGCTATAATTGTGTGTGCATATCGCTAGTGAGCAGCCCCATCCCTTAAATGGAGAAACACAGCCTCCCCCCCCCCCCCCCCTGATATCAAGGACCCTGTCTTCAAGATAACCTTTACTTGAGTGAAGAGTGATGCCCTTATACTGAAGTATCTCATATTGCTTTACTTGGGCCAACTAGTCCAGACAGCATAATGAAGCTGAGTCAAGCCGATAGCATCATGCAGCTCTGGTAGTACATATTTGAATAAATGTCACAGTCGCCAAAACAACTGGCTCATGTTGCAAAACTAGCTTGAAAGCAAAATATAAAAATATGGCACACAGTTATAATGGTAATGATAATTCTCATGGGTTTAATGTCCCAAAACTGCAATATGATTATGAAAGACTTTGGAGCAAAAGGCTCCACAAGTTTCCACAACCCGGCATTCTCTAACCTACATAACACACGATCCTCAAGCATTTTCACCTCCATAAGCTCACACGAAGTATAGCAGCAAATAAAGCGCAAGATCATATTTAGGGATCCTTCACAGCAGCACAGAAATTCTTAACAAAGAGCACCTCAAGAGCTTGTAGTACAATAATTCTGCTGCACTGTCTATTGAATATACAAGATAATAACAAACCAGAATGATGCAACGCTTACCAAATTTATGAAAACCCTGGGATGACCCAGGGCTCCAGTGCCGCCATCACACCATGTTGTACGGGCGTTGACTGCCTTGGGAGGTACTTCTGCAATCAACTTGATGGCAAAATTTGGGTTTATCTGAAAAAAAAAAAAAGACAAACACAAAAGTTTAGTCATAGGAAATCCCACTGCTATAGTCAAAGTGCTGCGCGAGTAGTGCAGGACAAAGCAGTTCCTCACAGATCTCTTATTATTCGACTTTCAACCAAGGTGCTTTTTGTATTTCCAAATTTTGACTTGCCTCCATCTTATGCAGTCAAATTGGGCTTTAGTCCAAATGGAAGAACCAATGCTGAAATGCATGAACTCATTTTGATTATTTGGAGTTTAATCCAAACCAGAAATAAATGATGGGAACCTTTAAATCAGCTAGGCCAGGGTATTACAATGACATTGTTTTTAAACATATGCGAGTGTGAACAACTGTTTAGACGACTTGCTATTCCGTGTCATTCATTGTTGAGAACTTGCTCGGTGAGGGCGTCTTACTAATATGCTTACATGCATCTGCATAACTACTAATTAAAATGAACCGGCTACTTCTGTACAGCACGAATGGTTATTACAACCAGGTTGCTTTGATCCTTTTATACTGGTTTTGAAACTCACGCACAGTTATTGATAAAAACGGCAGTTGCTGCCAGAGATGGCATTGCAAAGAGCAGGCTTTGACTTCAGCAGCTGTCAACAGCTTGCTTTGGCAGTTTCAGAGGTTGAGTTGAGTTTATTTACCACGTACAGTTGCACTGTAAGTGACTAGGACAGGTAGGGGGAAAAAGCTGTATAAAAAGAGCTTGACAATGCCCCACATCCCCATGTTCACAGTGACAAGAAAAGGGCGAAAGCAAAGTAAACCACAAGACAGTTTAAACCAGCAATGCACATGCTTTGCATCAGAACAAAGAAGTTATACAAACTTATACAAACCAGCAACGCACATGCTACACATCGAAAGAAAGAAGCATAGAAACAGAAAATAATACTATACACATAAACTAATAAAGCATATTTAAAAAGAGGTATGAGAGAGCATACAAACATTTCCACAATTAATTCTCAATTTATTTAGTGTATTCGGCAAGCAGTAATGCAATGTCTCCCAGCCATAATTTGTGCATGGTCTCGGCACATGCCAATGTTCAGAGTGTCGGTTTAGCCGCCTCGAAGGATTTAATTGTAAAATAGCTAAACTATGTATATAACCGCGACCTTTTATGGTATCAGATCTAAAAGAGATTACTAAGGAATATATGTAGAGCAGGTTTAATTTGATTAGTTTGTGTTTAACGAAAATTTGTGAAGTACTGGCATTAAAAGGGAGGTTAGCAACAGAACGTAGTGCTTTTTTCTGTAAGACAATAAGATTACCAATAGATTGCTTTGTTCCATTACCCCAAATTAAGTTCTAATAACTCAGATGTGATGTAAAGAGTGCATTAAATATCAAAATTTTCTGAGGAACTGGCAATAGACCCTGACATTTTGTCAAAAAACACCTAAGACTTTGCAAAGCTTGCTGTATAAAAATTCTGCATGATAATCCCATTTCATGTGCTCATGGAAAACAACGCCCAAAGATTTTGCGGTAGAAGAGAATTCGATTATGCTGCTATTTAACATGAGATTGCAAGATTCAGTGACTTCATTAAGAAGGGGATTTGGAGCGAAAAAAAAACAGCTTTTGTTTTAGAACAATTTATAAGTAAGAAAATTTTAAGGGTCCAGCTTTTGTAATGTTGACTGTAATGTAATGTTTTGTAATGTTTACTGTAATCTTTTGTAATGTTGAGTTATCTGTATTTACGAGATGACTAACATTCATACCTGGAAAAAACTAAGCTTGTGACGTCTGCATAAATAATATATTGGACTGAAAGGTCAACATGCGCAATATCGTTTTAAATATGATGAACAAAAGCGGACCCAATATGCTGCCTCGAGGAAAACCATCTTTAACAGTTTGCCTAGAAGAAACTTCCCTGCTTATAGATACACACTGGTGTGTCTGTTAGATAGCTTTTGATCAGATTTAGGGCTATACCACAAATTCCATAACACTGCAGTTTTCATAATAATGTTTTGTGGTTTATTTTGTCGAATGCTTTCGACATATCTAAAAATATCCTCAGTGTGAACTTTTTGGCCTCAATATTTTTGAGAATCAATTCCTTTTGAAACAATAGAGCTCTTTCGGTTGAGAAGCCCGATCTAAAACCATATTGTGATCGAGTATTGCGGAATGTTTGCCAAAAAATTTCAATAGTCCAGTATGAATAATTTTTTCAGGTTTTTTGGAAAAAAGCGGGAGAATTGAAATTGGCCTGTAATTAGTGTTTTTACCTTCATTTTTTTTATGGATCACCGTCACCTTAGCATCCTTCATATTCTGTGGAAAAATGCCACTTTTTAAGGAAATGTTGTAAATGTGCATCAGACATAGACAATCAATAACATGTTTTATCACTTCCATTTTTAGGCTATTTAAATACTCACTCTTAGATATCTTAAAATTTTTTAAACACTCTTATTACCTCATCTTCACCCATTGGACAAAAAATATCAATTTCTTGAGCGGTGCTGGTAACTACTCAAAGGCACTTGTTTGATATGAACTTTCAGTTAAAGATGTGAAGTACTCATTAAATTTATCCGCTAACTCTTTGCCTTTACTAACCTTATTGTCAATTACTAGTTCTAAATAATTTGTAGCTCTTCCTATATATGATGTAGTTTAACTTTTTACACATGTGCTTGCTGTCGCAGACATCCTCCCAAACATAGAATAATAATAATTTCGTTTTGCTTGCATTGTACTTTAGTAACTGAATTTCTGTATTTTTTAAATGCCTTGAAATCATATGAATTTCAGGTCTCTAGAAATAAGTGAAATAATTTGTCTTTTTTTCTTCATTTTTAGTATCCCAGTAGTCATCCACGCTTTGGCTTTTTCAAAGCCCTAAGAGGAAAACATGTATTGTAAACTGAAATGAACGTTTGCATGAAATAGTCATAAGCTAAATAAGCCGAGGACAAAGAAAACCAACTTGTCTCACTTTGTTCGCTCAATTTCAACCTGAAAGTTCGAAAGAGATTTTAAATTCACCGGCCGATAAAATATACCAGAAGCCGGACTGTCTGGGTTGATAATGGTATTGTGGCACAATAAAATATACAAGAAAGTGGTCACAAATCACAGTAGATATAGTGCCTGAAAAAATGCAATCCGAAGAAAATTTTCTTACGAACAGGTCTATTAATGTTGGTGAGATGAAGACACTTTATTAAAATGAAATTTCCCGCATTTTGCAGATGGCCGCTTTGATCCACTAACCTCTTTTGCTCAAGCATCGACTGCTTTCTGCAGTTTTTCTTCAGGAGACAGTATTAAGATCTCTCATGTCATTTCTGAGAGGGCTGACAGAAGATCTCTGGTTGGGGAAAGCCCTTGTGTTCCTAGAGAAGATGACAGTTTGCTATAAAATTTTTATCGAAATTTTTACTAATTTGGTAAATTTCACCACCTGTGAAGACTGCAGAACAATGAGGTTTCTTTTGAAAGATTGCTGTTTTGAATAGTGTATATTCTTTTGTAGTCTTTACAAAAGAAAAGCGCGACCCGGTGTGTTAACCCTTGGGCCACTGCTTCCTCACGGCCAAGGTTTTATGAGTGAGTGGAGATCCACAAGACTTATTTTACAGCAGAACTGTTATGCTCGATGTCTACCCTGTGCTGTAGAAGGGAATTATCATCATGAGCCTGTGCTTTCTTAATCCTCTTTTTCATCTTCGTTCACTTCTTCCTCTTCTGCTTCGCTCCCAGAACATGTCTGCCAATTTGTCCAGTATGGAATAATACATTGCATCCCTCATCAGAGTTATTGCTCTGATGGGCAAGAGAATGAGCACAGAGAGAAAGAGAGTGAGTAATTCTTGGCGAGGCAAGATACGAACAAAAATCCAGAGGGAAGCGTTGTAACCACTCCACTATCCAGGCACGCTAGCACAGCAGAGCACTGTATAGTATAGCATAGTATACCAAGGGGGTGCAAAAGGGAATCGAGGGTGAGGAGATACAAGGGAGAAACAGAGGGGAGTCAAGAATAGTACAGAAAGAAACAGACAGAAAGGTAAAAAAGACAAAGAGAAAGAATCAAAAAGAGAGAGAGACAGAAAGCGAAGAGAAAGGCTGATTTTACAGTAGAGCTGTTATAGAGCTCCACCCCTTTCAATGAGTTGATTCTTATAGTATTACTGAACCACCTTTAAAGTTTCTGAAAAGTTACCTATTAACTGAAAAAATGTGGTCTTCACAGGTGGCTCTTACTCTAATACGATTACTAATCAATGTGTTACACAGGAGTTCAATCTTAGTCCCCTTTAATTTATTATTTATATGACTGATCTTTCTGATGTCATATGCTCTGCACATTGTGTCTTGCACACTAATGACACCACAGTATCATGTAAGGCCAAAACAGTTCCATCTTTAATATCAAAACTAAACTCTGTCTATAAACACCTCTAAAACTCCGTTCATGGTTTTCAGGTCTTCTCAAAAACATTTCTTAACTTCTGCTGCTGTAACTATGGGTCCTAATACTATCTATACTTGTGATACTGTTTCCTTTCTTGGTGTACGTTCAGACACAACTCTTAATTTTGGTCTACACTTGTTAAAACATAAATAAAAGGCTGCTTTTGCTTTGTGTACACTGATTAAAACTAGGCCATGTTTCTCCTCTAATGCATTATTATTACTCATCTTCCCATTTATCCAGAGTTGTTTTAACTATGTCATAACTACCTGGACGAACACCTATCGCCAGGGGTGTAACAGCCAGGATAGAATTTTGAGCAATTTTTGTAGCAGCAAAATGTTACTTTCGGAGCACTAAATCCAAATTCAGAGCAGCTTATGAGGAAAAAAAACACATTTTTTATCATGAAAGACCGAATTTAGAGCATTATAATAAAAATATATATACAAAACATTCAACCCACCTACAGAGTGAACATGAGGAGGTCCCGATACAGTCTTTGACTTTGGGACCTCCATTTCTATACTAAAAACACATGTCACATTCTTGTATTCGTACCAATAAAAAATCTGAAAAAAAAAAATCTGAAAATCTGAGCACTCCTATTTCAATAAAAAGTAGTATTCTGAATTACCCCACAGAGAAAAACAATGAAGTCCACATTAACATTCGATGCACCATCTGTAAAATTCTTAGACTCTGCGAATTTAAATTTATCTCTGCCAAGCTGGTGGCCTTGGAATTCACGAGATTCGTAAAACCGAAAAGCAGGGGCAGTGGAAGAAAAAACTGGCGCACAAGTTTTTTTTTTTTTTTTTTAGGGCAGCAGAAATGTCATTAGCTGCTTCAAATAACTTTTTTGCCACTAAATTTTTTAGACATCAGCGATCATACTAGCACTAAAAATTATATAGTCCATACTACGCATGAGTAAGTGAACAAAATTTGCTGTCCAGTGACTAGCGCTAACAGCCCCTCCCAAATCATATTACACTTTTCCGCGGGACACCGGTGTACTGCAGCAATGGTGGATTAGGCATCCATCTGTGCACGTTGGAACAAGGCCAAGCAATTTCCAAACCACTACATCCACCCCCACTTTTTTTTTTTGCCTTTCACGGTGGGGGTTAAGTTTAGGGCACAACTTAGCTCACTTGCAAGGTGTGTTCAACCAGATAAAGTAACAACAGTGCGCACCCGTTGGCCCAGCGACAGCACCGGGTCGACGCAACTTGAAGCCAGAAAAATGATCAATGTGTCGTAGCTGTGGCAACCAACGTGGTGGCTGGCAATGATGGCGTTAGCAGCACGTCGACCTTGTTTGCGTGTGGAAAACACGGCATACTTTCTTAACATGCCGTGACTGCGTTTGCTGACTCGGAAATTCACATTTCCTGCGAAGCGTTGATGGCTACGGCCACGCATTTTTCTTTGGCTTAAAGTTCCGTCATCCAGCCGACAGGTGTCCGCTGTGGTCAGCAGATCGATGGGCACGCAGCATTGTTTTTTCATTTGGTCGATTACGTCTCGCGAGTGTCCTCGCCTAACAAGTATATATGTTACATTGTGGTTTAGGGTTACGGTCTACGCGCTTTGTTTGATTGGTGACGCAAGGTGCATGTGGATAATGTGGTGTCCATTTGTCATTGACATTAGCACAATTGAGAAAATTTTGAAGCTGGTCGGGTATTTTGGCAAGGCACGGCACCATTTCATCAAATTTTGTGGTTTTGGCGCAGCTCGGTACAACAATGGGAAACTGTATCAATTGGGAGCGATTGGCACGGCTGTTTCACCTCTGTATCACTCACACATCTCATCTGTGCAAGACATACAGAACCAAGCAATCCACATTATCACTTTCAGCCCTCATCATTCGGACGCTGTTCCATTGCTTAGACAATATAATATTCTGTGTATTAGCAAGTTATTTGAATTTCATTCTACTTATTTGTTTTTTAATATAATCAACTATCAGCCACTCCAACATCATCAACTGTGACTTACTAATAAAAACTAACTGTACTCACTTTACATTAGACCAAAATTTAATTAGTGCAACCCCAAGTTTGTACTAACTATAATATAAAGTCATTGTCATTCATAGCCATTTCATTATGGAACTCTATCCCACCAAATGTGAAGTCTTTAGCTAACCTGTATACGTTAAAAAAACTTTGAAATTAGATCTTCTATCACCATAAATTATTATATGTTGTTCTTTTTTAATTGTGATCCAGCCATTGTATTATTGTAGATGTGTTTATTACTGCTGATTACTCTAACTGTTTTATAACAATGCTCTGTTAATAGATTACATTGTTTTGCCATTTTCCCTTGGACTTTACATGCTTTTTTTACCGTGGGTCCCCGTACAGTCTTTGGACGATAGGACCCTAGTCTGTAAAACTTCTGTGATTGCAAGAGAGAGAGAGAAATAACGTTTATTGCACCCGTCTAGAATGACGGGGGAGGAGGCTTCGGCCTGTGCCCCCAATCACCCCCCTAGCCATCGGCCGGAATCCGTTGCAACTCGGCGGCGGTCAGGGCGAGACCGATGACTTGACGCTGTTCTTCGGCGTCACGGCTGTGTAATAAGGCCTCCCAGGATTCTACGTTTCTACTTGGATCATTGTAGGATGGGCAGGTCCATACCATGTGCACTAAACCCGCAGTGCTGTTGCAGTGCGCACATCTGGAGTTGAACACTTCCGGGTGCCATTTACTGTACAGGTGAGGGTTTGAAAACACCCCAGCTTGCTATTTTCACCACATAATTTCCTCCTTTTAGATGCGGAGCATCTTATACTCGCGCCTTGTAGTGCGCCGTCCGCACCGCTTCTCGAACATTCGACAGCTGACGCGCGCGCATGCGCCGTCGCCCACTCTTCCACCATCTGTGCATCCCTTCCTCCTCTACACACCGCGCGCGCTTCACTCCTCCACCATCTGTGCACCCTTCCTCCTCTACACACCGCGTTCAACATCTACAATTCTCCTGATTCTCCAGTGGACGCGCATGTGGCGTCGCGCTTCGAGAACATTCAACAGCTGACAGTGCATGCGCCGTCGAGCTGTATATATACTCAAGGTCGGCGCTCGCTCGCTCAGTTGCCGCTCGTCGGTTGGTTTGTACGGCGCGTCGACGTCCAAGGTCGCGGTGAAATGAATGCCAACGAATCCACAAACACAATGATCGACGTCCTTTCGACCAGCGCCGCCCTTTCGCATACGTGTGTACGTGTTCACTCATTTAACACCCCCTCCTACAACCACGTTAACCAATTTAGCCATCGACCCAAGTAAGTCGCAATTTAACACCCCATTTCACAACCACGTTAACCAATTTAGCCATCGACCCAAGTAAGTCGCACTTTAACACCCCGTTAACCAATTATATGCTCCGCATCCTCCTCAGTGTTCCCCCAAGGGAAGCTGCGGGCAATTTTTTGCTCAGCTGTTTAGCTGCCTCTGGAGAAATCTTACTGTGGAGTTTATAGTGTGCGGTGATTTCCTGAAACGTTCGTAGTTCGTCTCTTGTGGAGAGGGGCTGCTCGCGCGAAGGCGGCGGGTCAGCGTCGATCGACTGGAAAGTGAGCCCTCGGGCGATCGCGTGCGCCTTCTCATTCCCCTTCAGACCTTGATGGGCCGGGGACCATACTAGTGAGATTAGCTCTACAGGTACTGGTCCTTGTCTTAGAATTTTGGCGGCTGTAGCAGAGATCCTGCAAAACTTTATTCCGTGCTGCTGTTTTGAATAAACAAGACTGGAGTGCAGCAACTCACATTAAGATTGGTACTCCCCGTTGGCTTTTGTTTGCATGCTCGTGTATTTCAGAGCAAATTGCTCTCCGTAGCTCTTTTACATTGACTGATCAGCTGGGGGACCCGTGTTACGAGGGCAGATATGCAAAGCATGCATGCCTTCGAGCCATTGGGTGTGTCCATCGTTCGGAAACCTCACACATACGTGTCATTTCGCATGATAGTTTATTTGCTATTTTGTGTGAAGGTTTATATCTGGGAGTAGAGCTCTCTCGAAGTAATCACGTATGGTGGCACGCTAGTTCATATGTGAAATAAGTCTCCATGATGCACTTCCTAAATACGATTAGTAACACTTCATGAAACAACCACAGCTGTTCGAATGTATCAACTGTGAACAGTGTGCGCCTTCTAACACATTATTAAGGCCTTAGATGCTTCACAAAACGCTAAAATTGGCCGTCGGTGACATCGCCGTTCAGCGTTGGCAGCGTCAACACGAGTTGTTGCTTCCACTGCATGACAGTCACTGTGAATGCTCTCTGCACATATTGTACACTCTATATACGGCAAAGCTTGCACCACCCATGCACTGAATAAGGAAAGACAGTAGCACTGTCCCTTCGGGCGCTATCGTGCTAGCTAATAAAAAGGTAAGCCACAGCAGCCGCACATGAACGTCTGAGCAATGGTATTTAGAGTGTATAACTTACTCGTAGAGGAGCTAAAGATTGGGCCAAGACAAAACGGGGGTTCTCACCAACGATCAAATTTTTATATTTAAGAACATTCATACTAAGGGGTGATGCGCACAAAGTTAACATCTGGTCACTGCGACGCCGAGTGACTCGATCAAGGCGTGCTCCCAAATACGTGTTGTGCGCAGCAATAAACAGAGATGTCATGGGCTAATGTTACACTTCTTAAGTTAATTTTAGGGTGACTTAGTTGGTTAGCGTGAACGCTCTCAGCACGCTGCCTTCTGAGCAAGCGCTCTCGTCGCGAAAGGGCACCTGCTACGCAGGAGCAAAGCAGGTAGCGCCACGTTTGAAAAGAGAGTGCGAAGCAGAGGAGACCGAAGATAAACGAGAGCACAGAAGGTGGAGAGTGTTGCTACTTTACGAAATTCCAGGGGATTTAGTGGTAGAGACATTGCAGCACTGAACAATTCTTCAGCATCCTTCTGTATACTGATGACCATCTGAGATTCTAAACAATTAGAAGCAGAAATAGAGCATGCATCCATGGCAAGAACACAACGCCAATATGTTGCTAATCCAGCCGCTACTAGCCAAATGCCTCCTGGCTACCATTGGCATTGGCTGAAAGTATATGAAGGACTTTCATAGCACGAGGGTGAGTTCTGTGTCAAAATATCAAGGAAATGCTACAACCATGTGAAGTACATACACATGGTACGTCAAGATTTTAGAGATTCTCATTAACCACGGAAAGCCACATCCCAGCAACAGCAATGATCATCCATCATGTGCAACAGATAAGAAGAAAAAAAAAAGTGTCTACAAATACAACCCAAAGGTAATTACATTCGGGTGGTACTTATAGAAAGCATTCCATTAGGCATACAGTCTGCAAGTGAGTGAATTAGTTTCCATTCATAGTTGGAATTTCGCGATAACATATAGCTCCTTTCAAAGGTATACACTTTACAGGCCTTAGGGTGCCGGAGGGGACCCATTAGCTGGCCTTGACTGGGGGGTGTTGGGAATTATAGATGGTAACTGTACACACATATCTAAAAAGTGTCTGCAACAAATCTAGAAAAAAAATATAGTCAATACTTAAGCATCCTAAAAATTCAGCCAGCTAATGAACAACATCAGGGAGGGCTGCACATTCACCTGCTTTGCTCCGTAACTGATGCCTCGGTCTCCATTTATGACATCAAGTTTCCGTCTGTAATGTTAAACATTCATTCGTCCGCATGCTTGTGGGCAATAATGAAAGCCTATTAATAAGTCTACACAACCTTTATCAGCTGATCCAAAATGAACACATGCATTTTGTCCCCCTCCCTCACTTTTTTCCCCAAACACCACCGATGATAGAATTAGTTCTGTTTGCCAGCTAAAAACGCCAATACTGCGACTCTTAATGAAAATTAAGGTTGTTCCACTAGAATGTATGCCAGACATCCAACGGTCTCCTGTCACACAATTAAGTAGTTAATAGCTGCAAAGGTTTAACAATTTTGATACCTCAAGCGAGCACCATCAGAAGCAAGTAGCTCAAGCAAGCACCACCAGAAGCGAAAGAGCTTGCAACTAAAACTGCAGACATATCTCACCTGTTTAGGGGTTTCCATAAAGCGGACTAGTCGATAATCATCCTTGGCCCAGTGCTGAAAAATAAAGTACGACAGTGAAAAAAATAAAGCACGACTGAGGCTGCAAGCTATATAAATGGAATGGGTATGCAGAGAAAATGGCTTACCTGCCCGGTGTGTGTTACAGGATCTTTGGGAGGTTCCACATCTTTCACCACATTAGAGCTTGGACGACACTGAAGTGCCAGGCGCTGCGAAATTTGAGCAAATTTCGTCGGATTTCGCACGCATGAATACATGACCTCTATGTGTCTGCGACAAATTGGCCGAACAGCAGCACCACAAAACACACTTACAGCATTAGAGAACGGAAACTGTACCTTTGGACTGTCGTTTATAGCGGCGGCGTACTGAACTGCAATACCGCGTGGCGAGATGGCGCTGCTAGTACTAGCGTCATCATTAGACAGGTTTTTGTTGTTGTTGTTTGGTTGGCTGAAAATAAAAAAAAAGACTTCATTCTGTGCACACACCCAGGCATTGTACAGAATGTAGAAGTAGTTGGCAAAATCTGATGCAGTGGCCATAGAATGCTAAGAGCTCGTATTCACCTAGATTTAAAAAAAGCAAAGACAAAAATTGATATTCAGGAACTAGCGGTGAGAGCGAAAGTATGGTGGCTAGAGGGAGAGGTGTCAGTGTCGGCGCGCCGGAGAGCGCGCGAGAATTCATCCGGATGCAGCGGCGCTGCAGTCGTTTTCGAGATGCCCCTCCTCGCACGTATCAGTCGTTTTTTGTTGCAAATATTTCACGCTACCCTGCGGATTGTAACAAAGTCTACCTGTCACAATTCCGGCGGCGCGCTGCAAAGCGTGTATTGGCACTGAAAAGAGTGTTTTCAATTCACTTCGTAGTATATCAGCTACGAAGCTTAGAATATAGAGAATCAAGTGACTTGCCGTGAGCTTGACACTAAAACAAAGTCCGTGCAGTTTTCAAATTTGATGCCCCAGTGTTCTGCGTGAAGTCTTAATGCACGTAAAGGTATCGGCAACCATTATTTTTATGACTCGCGCAATCAAGGTCTAATTTTACCAGCAAGAGATTTATTTTCTCGAAAGCGAAAAGCAACATGAAAATAAACACAACGTATGCATTAGGGTGAAGAAAACTGCAAGTTATATAAAACTCAGCTAAAGCAAGTGAATAAGAATACTAAAGAGAACAGTAAATATACGATGATACAATGGACATACATACACACATGTCATTGAGATTTCATTGGCAAACATAGATACAGTCACAAACCAGTTCACACACACAAAAAACGATTTCTGCATATGTGAACACAGCCAGACTCGTGATATCACAGTTGTTAATGGGGGATTTATAACAATGTGAACAGGACAATAGTCAAATCCCAAGAAACAACAAAGTGTGAGTAATGCACAATAACATAAAATAAAACCTTGTTCGCTGAGTTAATACTGTGACAGGTAAGTCAGACGTCTCAACTTCAAGAACTTCATTTTTCTCTCTCTCTCTCTTTTTTTTTTTGATTGGACGCATTTTCTCCAGCGAGAGAAAATGCATTCTGGTCAGTGTAAAGAATCTAATTATCTGATTTGTCACTTCCAGTTTGTGATGTTCACAGCCAACCATATTTAACCTCTTCACAGACAGGCAAGAGGTCTGTTATCCTAGCTGTCACTTTTCAACTTGTTGAAACTGTAGCGATAGGTGAGTGCGTCTTCCATAGCTTTCACCAGGTCTGCTAAGGACTCGGACTGGTACAAAAAGCATGATTCTGCCGGAAGCAAGCTGGAATTCTGAGTGAAGCAGCAACCTGCTACATTCGTGGCACTTCGTCTTTTTCACCATCTTCCGGGTCACCTAGCCACTGACGTAATAAGTGATCCGGGAGTCACTTTTGCGTCCAATCAGATCAGTGTAGTCGGGGAGGTCTTCACAAGCAACAATAATTTCAAGAACCTCATTGAGCCACCCCACATCTAGCAGCTCATCCAGCTTATTCTGCAATTTTATTGAATTATTGTGAATGCCCGGACATAGAAGGCAGCTCGGAACTCCAGAAGGTATGTTTCCACTGGGGGTGACTGTGCCAAACTGTAAAAACTGAGGCAAGTCACAGAGATCCAAATTGTGTCGGCGAAGGGTGATCATTCGAGCCAGACATTTGCTTCCGAATTCCAAAAAAGATTTCAAGTGCGTCTTGGCAGAGGTGAGACGTCATCAAGTGTTTATAGCCCAAGGTTTTCGTGACATAGTGTCGGATGGAAAGGGTGCTGGTTAGAGTGACGCGTAGTCCATCGGCAGTTGATCCACTCAGGAACCCACCCTCCTTAGGTAAAGCTTTTTCCCAAGTTGCTAAGAACCAGTTGATAACATGCTTGTATCTACGGACGATGAATCTTTCGTCGAAATGAGCTTCGCACACAACGCAGTTCTTTTCCAGTGGTTTGTCAGCGTGAGGAATCATACGCTTCCAGGCCTTGCTCTGTTCATTGTCGGCGGGAGCAGAGAAGAGAAACGCTTCTTTCCCTTGTTTGCGGGCCAAATCATATCCCGCATTGCATCCAGGTGCAAAGCAGTGTCTTTGCTGTTTACTCATCACTGTTGCATGATCACAATGACACGTATTGATCCCGAACAAGTCCAAATAGGCAAAGCGCAGACGTTGCGACTTGCGAGCACACGAGCAAGCGTAAAAGTGCCGCGCTAGCGGCTGGCAAGCGCTCTCGACCGATCGCAGTGGCGACTTGCGCGCCGCTCCACGGCAAGATGAAATACCAGCACGCCTCCTTTCAAGGCGCGGCCGGGACGATGCTGACACCTTTCTTTCTAGCCACCATAGCGAAAGTACAGCTACAGTGTACTAGCCACCATAGTACAGGAATTCAGTTTCGTTTCATGATACCTAAATTGCACGTACGTCACATCCGGGAACGAGGACCGCTCCTTCGAAGCGTGTTCGGCGTAGGTAGGGACACCCTAGCGTAGGTCCACAGTAGGTGTTCTGTGGCTCAACCACTGGTAGGTGTTCTGTGGCTCGGCTGGCTCAGCGTGCTACAAACTGGTAGGTGTTCTGTGGTGCTACTCGTACAGGTGCCGCTGAGCTGTGGACAGGTAAAAGGTAGGTGTTTTCTGGGGTGGAATCGAGCACAGGTGTGTTGTGCAGGCCTAAGCCCCTACATCGAGCCACGATGATCGTTTGGTTGAACGCTTCTGTGAAGACGTAGAGTCAGCCATAAAGTCCCAGCATATTATTCTGATGGGCGACTTTAATGCCAAAGTAGGTAAGAAACAGGCTGAAGACAATGCAGTGGGGAAATACGACATCGGCTCTAGAAATGACAGAGGGGCGTTATAAGTAGAGTTCGCAGCACGTAATAATTTACGGATCTTGAATACCTTCTTCAGAAAACGGGCTAAACGTGTTGAAGTCTTAATGGCAAAACTAAAAATGAAATTGATTTCATTTTGTGTGCACACCCAGACATTGTAAAGGATGTAGAAGTAATTGGCAAGATTAGACGCAGTAACCATAGAATGGTAAGAGCTCGTATTCACCGAGATTTTAAAAAGCAAACACAAAAACTGGTACGCAAGAAGCCAGTTAATGAAATGGCAGTGAGAGGAAAAACACGGGTATTCAGAGTTTTCCTTTAGAATCGATTTGAGGCTCTAAATTAGAAAATTGACGTTAGCGTTGACAACTAGTATCATCAAAAAGTGTGCAATTGAAGTTGGAGGTACGGTCACTAGACAGGAAACTGGAAAACTATCTCGGGAGGCGGAAAGTCTTATCAAGAGACGACAAATGGTGAAAGCCTCAAACGCAACTGACAAAATAGAGCTAGTGGAGCTTTCAATGTTAATTAATAGGCATAAGACTGTTTACCTTCTAGTTTGCTCCACTTGATAGCTGTGCCTTTCGGCCATCACCACTTCTTTGGGTTTCATTCGATGAGCAGCCTAGTTGTTACGTGTTGCTTAAAACATTTTTTATTCGTACGCTTATACTAGCATCTTTTTTTTTTTCCCGTCCCGGTTGATGTGGTTTTCATTATAGAACACGTCATTTCTTATAATTATAATATTAGTCCATACACCTGCCAGATTTGTAGCTGGAAAGCTACTTCTAGAAATAAACTTGAAGTACATCATTACAGGTCTCATTCTATTGCAGTAATATGGCAATGTACCCATTGCCTCACCAAACATCTTCCTTTTGCCCAATCAATGTCCTCGCATTTTTCCAAATGTAAGAGGTCCATTTTCAATGGTTGCAATATGCAACTAGCAACTCAAATGAACAAACTTCCTGCACTTCGGAACAGTCATCTGCTGAAGTATGTACTATAGATATCTTTCAGGATCAGGCTGCACCTGTTAGTAAACCACACTTTTCTCCTTCTGAATCCGGAGTTGATTCGGTCGGGTCCATTGTTGTTGGAGTCACCCCTGAGCTCCACCCCCATGATGAATGTTTCATAAATGCATCGAATGACAATGTTCAGGTCTGAAACGAAACACAACCTTTTCTATGTACTTCTCCTGTAGATACACATGCATCTACTCGTACTCTCTCAATTAGCCACTCCGATTCCCCTCTTGTACAGGTTCCTGTTCAGCCCAGTCTAGAGCCTACTAATACATCTTCAATTCATATGCCTTCTTGTGCATCACTGGACATTGCTGAGGGCGATATTGGGACACTTGGCAATGAAGACCAATTGGTCGTTGAACCTGCGACTCGTATTGAAAATACGGCTTTCTCGCAACCTGCTCAAGTTCCCCAGACTTTGCACAAGGGGATATGTGAATCTCACACAAGGACAATGGTCTGACGCTGAGGTCGAGGCGTTGGCCTACGCAGAGTTAACCCTTGGCGAGGTCTACTCTGTTGACAATGTCCTAGCAACCAAATTTACACACTGCTCTAGAGAGGCTGTAGAAAAACTGTGTAAGATGGCTAGATGCATTGAAGTCCTTGAAAAGCTTCAGTTTACTCATACCAGCTTACACACTGAACATTACATTGAGGGACCTGCATATTATCACTGCAGATAGGCAGATACTGAGTTAATCGCTCTGACGAAGAGAGAATTGGAGTGGGGGGCCATAGGAGAATCAATGAGGCGCTACATGCAGTTTTCGGCAGTCATACTGTTTCAAGTATATTTAAAGTTCGTCGCACCAATCGTTACCAGAACGTATTGGAACTTCTCGAATCACATACCGTCAATCTTCCCACATTACCTTCATTCTCTGGCTCACCATTTCCTACTCCTCTTCAACTCTCCGCTTCGGAGATTTGTCTGTCCTTTGCTGAATTGGGCATTTCCAATGAAGCTATAGTACCACAACTCACTCCATCAATGGAGAAACTGACAATATCAGGGTATCGTTGAGACGAGGCATTAAGCAAGGAGACTTTTGGTCTCATTTTCTTTTCAATTGGATTTTTGATCCTCTTCTTTACAAGCTTAATGACTTATGGGTGGGGGTCCCTCTGGGAGGTGTATCTTTGGCAGCTATGGCCTTCGCAGATATGTTATTGATGTCCGACACTGTTGAGGGTCTCCAGCTTCTAGTCGACCAAATAGTTACATGTCTTCACAATGTTGATTTTCAAATCAACCCCTCTAAGTCACAATATTTTGGATGGTGACCTTGCCATCAATGTAAAGATTTTAATTACACAATTCCCCCCCTGACAATTTGAGGCGATCTGTTATTCCCTAAGGAGAGAGATGAGCCCATGAAATACTGAGGTCTTAATCTCTATACAAATAAGAACCCGAGAGTTGACTCGGATAAACCTTTCACACTTTTGGAACTACTTTCTAAGGCTTCTTTAAAACCGTTTCAGAAATTACACTGTCTTAGGCAATTGGTTGTGCCCATGTTCTTATATGGCTCTTCGAATACTCTGAATGTTTCCTCAGAATCGACTAGGCTCGATGGCATACTACGCAAATGGATAAAGCAGTCTCTGCGTCTGCCCGGGGGGTTCCCCAATTTGCGTGTCTGGCTTCCGGCCAAATCTGGTGGGTTAGGGATTATTCAGCTTCAGAGGGTTTCTCAGGCGCTCCATTTCAAAGGTCTGGCTAGATTACTTTAACTGGGCAGTCCGTTCGTGGACTGTCTATTTGAAACAGTATTGAATAAAAACTTTTCTCGTATTTCTTCACTGTTTGAGGTGCCCTCGGGCATAACTGGAGCTGCTGAAGTGACTGTTGTACTTCACAGAGGCTCGCAGAAGTGGTGGTCTCGTTTAAAGGCAAACTACAGCAATAGGGACCTTTTATCACATCATGACCAGACTCTTGCAAATAAGTGGCCTAGCCACGATTCAAAATTATTAAAAGACTGAGACAGAATTAGGGGACTTAGGTTGCGGACTAATCTATACCCTATCAGGGCTCTAACTAATAAACAAAGTACAGATCCTGCTTCGAGGCTATGCCCCCGCTGTGGTGAAAAGCCAGAAACAGCATTCCAGATTTGCCAGGAATGCAATTCCGTTCACCTTTCTCGCACAGAACGCCACAATTTTGTCTTCAGACAGGTCGCCAGGAGCCGCGATTTACCACTAGGGATGGTTTCAGACTCAAGCCTGACTTGGTTGTTGAGTCTGGCGACCAGGTGTTGGTGATTGACCCGGCGATTATCTGGGACTCAAATGAAGGGGTGCTGGAGCACAAGGCGAGTGAGAAGGGTGCGAAATATCGAGTTCTGAAGGGTCTGTTTGATCCACAGAAGACTTTTTCATCCTGCGACATGGTTTTCGGAGCAAGGAGCATGGTCTGTCGGGAAATCGTAGAGCTAGGGTTAGCCCTTGGGTTTAGTCGGCACGGTCTGGCATATCTTAGTGCATCTGTCTTAAGGGGAAGTTTAATATTTCTTAATAGGTTCCATAACTGAGTGTAGGCCTTGAGCACATTTTAGCTTCTTTTTCTCCTCGTGTTCCGTTATGACGTTTTTCGTGTTGATTGCCGAGTTCAATAATTGACCTTTTTTTTCATTTTTTGTTAGTTTCTCGCATCCCTCGTGTTGTTCTATATTTTTCCGGTGGCCACGGCAATAAAGACAAGTATATCAATCAATACAATTACACAATAGCTTTCATAGATAGTTTCACATGACGTCCTTGGGAAGGCCAGTGGGAACTGCAAGGGCTAACGTTGGCTGGGAGTAATTCCATTCCCTTCTGGTCCTTGCCAAGTGGTCCTCACACTAAGTCTTGCCGTGGCCACCTCGCACCACACAAGGTTGTGGAAGTCTATCTTTTTAGCCGACATCAAGAGGTATAACATAGAAATAATTGAGCAGGCTGTAAAAAGTGGCAGAAGCCTAAAAGCTGTGAAGGCAGACTTGTGCATTGACAAAAATCGGATGTATGCATTGAGGAACAAGGAAGGCAATGTCATAACCAATATGGATAGGATAGTCAAGATAGCGGAGGAGTTCTACAGAGCGCTGTACAGAAGTCAAAAGAACCAGGATGATATTGTGAGAAACAATAATGGGACCAGAGGAATTCGACTTCCTACCAGTAAAGACAGGAGAAGTAAGAAAAGCCGTAGAAGGAATGGAAAAAGGCAAAGCCGCTGGTGAGGATAAGGTAACAACGGACCAGAAAAATGACCCACCTTATATACAGTGTCTCTTGATGGGAAGAGTACCAAAATCTTGGAAGAACGCCAACGTCATCTTAATCTTTAAGAAATGAGACGTCAAAGACTTGAAAAATTACAGGCCGATCAGCTTACTGTCTGTTCTCTACAAACTATTTATAAAAATATTAGCTAATAAAATTACGGCAATGTCACAGTTCAATCAATCAAAAGGCTAAGCAGGATTTCGTACTGGATACTCCACAATAGATCATATTCATACTATCAATCAGGTAATAAAGAAATGCACTGAATACAACCAACCCCTATGGATAGCTTTCATAGATTACGAGAAGGCGTTTGACTCGGTCAAGACATTAGCAGTTATGCAGGCACCACGGAATCAAGGCATGAAAGAATCCTACATAAGCATACTTGAAGAAATCTACAGAGGATCCACAGCCACCATAGTTCTCCATAAAGAAAGCGACAGAATCCCAATAAAGAAGGGTGTAAGCATAGTTTCTCACAAATACTTAAAGATAAGTGTGGCGCTACCGTCTATGCGAATCTCTTAAGGAGCGATGTTGGAGCGCTGGGAATGATGGTATATGTCTGCGAGGCTTGTGTTGGCTGGTGTTGAGCGAGGCTTCAGCTCAAAAGCGAATACGACTGCGTAAATAAAGCTTCTCTAAAACGAAATGTTTGAGCGAATCTCATTCACGCGTAATATATTCTAAAATAAAAGTCTACTCACCTTGACGGCACAACCAAACGGCGAAGAAAAGAAACAGACGACATAAACGTGTCTGAAAGAATGCTCGCTTTGTCGTCTGCCTGGCAAGTTTAGCGGCCGTTGGTTACTTCTTACGCTTCGTGAAACTGTACATCAACGTAGAAAGTTCTAGTGTTAAATACAACACATTTCTGTGTAATGACAAAAATAAATAGCTTATTATGTGCTCTTATCAATCATTTTAACTTGGAGCCAGAGGCGTCTTTGAGGTATACAAATACGAGTCAAGTTCGAAGCTAACGTATCCCATCATTCCTTTGCATCCAGCAGCTCACTAGCGCCAGATTTCCCTCTAGGTATGATTGTGAAAAACTCCATGGGTGTAAGGTAGAGAGACACGATCTCTCCAATGCTATTCACCGCATGGGGGTTTTCAGGACCCTATATTGGGGAGAGTTAAAGATAGGAGTTAATGGAGAGTATCTTAATAACCTGCAAGTCGCTGATGACATTGCCTTGATTAGTAAATCAGGGCACGAATTACAGCTCATGATTACATAGCTGGACATGGAAAGCAGAAAAGTAGGTCTGAAAATGTGTACAAAACTAAAGTAATGCGCAACAGTCTTGGCAGAAAACAGCGCTTAGCGATAAGTGGAGGGATGCTGAAAGTTGTAAAGGAATATGTCTATTTAGGATAAGCCGTGGAGCCGAACCATGAGAGTGAAATGAATAGAATAAGGATAGGGTGGATCATATTTGCAAGCATTCTCAAATCGTGAATTATCATCTGCCACCAACTCTCAAGCGGAAATATGTAACAGCTGCATCCTGCCGGTACTTTCCTACAGAGCAGAAACCTGGAGGCGTACAAAGAGGGTTCAGCTTAAATTGTAGATGACATAGTAAGCAATGGAAAGGAAAATGATAGGTGTAACCTTAAGAGACAAGAGGAGAACAGAGTGCGTCAGGGAACAAACCGGGGTTGAGGATATCATAGTTGAAATAAAGAAATGGACATGGGCCCGGCACGTAGCACGTAGGCAGGATAATTGCTGGTCATTAAGGGTAACTGACTGGAATCCAAGAGAAGGCAAACGCATGAAGAGGAGACAGAAAGTTTGGTGGGCCGATGAGATTAAAACGTTAGCAGGCATAACGCGGCAGCAGAAAGCACAAGAGCGGCTTGATTGGCGGATCATGGGAGAGGCCTTGCCATGCACTGGGCATAGTCCGGCTGATGATGGTGATGTGTTGTACTGAACATAGCGCAAGAGCAGGCCTTCTACCAACAAAAATCGTTTTTTGTTGGCGCTGGCATTGCTAGACATTAACCGCTTGTTTAAATGTTGGAGATAACAGCACATTTCGTGTAAACAGCGCGTAACCAGTGTAACTAGCCGACAAAAAAGAAGAGGGACACACAAGACATAAGCCGCCTTGTGCGCCTTTCTCATTCTTTGCCCAATTTACCATCTTGATAACAGCACTGTTTGGCCAATTTGGTGGCTGTCTTTTGTAGAAGAAAGCATGGGCCTATGTTTCAGAGAGACGACGTGTATGGTCCTGCTGCATAAGTTTAACCATGAGTGAAACCTAGCAGCCAGTGGCGGAACGCGTGTAATGTGCCGCTTTCGAATTTTAAAGTATGTTGAGATGTTTAGAAATGGGAACCAAGGCAGTTAGGGCAGACGTAACCATGTATGAGTATTGTACAAGAAACTGGTTGGGAAACTTCGTTTGCCTCCTAGCAGCTGGGGCCACAAACTGCTTGTTGCTAGGTGACTGCAGAGAACACTGGCGCATTATACAGCCATCTTCACTAGACAAGTATGGTTCAGTCTATATTATAATGTATAGTTGACATGTCAAAACTGGCTGTGGTACAAAATAATGCAACCAGAACATGTTTTCTTATTGTGCCCGGGCAATAAGACATACCCTTCTGTAGGCTACGTTCTTGGCTTGTAAAATGCAGTTACATGTTAAATTTTCCAATTGGTTCACTTTGTCACTTGATGGCTGGATATGAATTTCTGCATTTTTGTGGTTCATTTCTCGCATTTTGTTTGTTTCAGGAAGGTGTGCGGTTGACCAGCTGCTACCATGATATCCTTGATTCAGCGCTCGGCAACAATGCCTAGCATTGCACGCCTGCTTAATTCCACATCATGCACAGCCACGCGGAAATTCAGCGCTCTTTCTGCAAGTGCCAGCCAACAGAAGAAAGCTTCTACTCTACCTCTTGTAACAGAAACACCATTGCAAGTTGCAGTGCGGACATTTAAAGACTTGGATGTTCTTACAAAACGATGCAAAGACTGCTACTTCAAGAAAGGAGATGATCGTTGGTATGTCCTATGCAAGACGCATGGAAGACACAAGCAGAGACAGCGTCTACCTGATGAGCGTCACTTCTGGATAGTAACACACAAGACTCATGGCCCAAGAAAAAATTTTTAGATTGACAAAGCAATGTAATGAAATTTGAATTAAACCTGGTATTTGCTTCAAGTATTACAACCATACATTTTTGTGTTTGTATTGTGTGTTTTGTTACAAGGTTAAGCCATCTGTAATGGCTTTGCAAGGGCACAGTAGTGTCTGCAAGGTTGCAGATGTGTTGTCCTTATTACTTTTCCTCTCAACTAGACCAGCAATGTTATTCTAGAATATAGTTTATACTATACCATAATACAAGCATAAATAAAAGGTTCATTTTGGGCTTTATTAGTGTGGTACATGCCCAGCATGATTAGCTAATATTCTACAAAAGATCCAACATTCGTTTTCTCATGTGTTGAGAAGGTCATATCTGACTGGCTCATTCTTTCGATACTTATCGTGACCAATGCCACTTGGTAGACTAGTCGTAGGGAAAAGCATTTTGAAATTTTATTTTTAAAAAAAGTACCCTGAATTCTCAAAATATTGTTTCTATTGGGGCATTTTCTCTGAGCCACAGCAACAGGATTGTTTGCTTAGCAATACGCAACTTTCTTTGTAATACAAGAAGTCCCCATAAATTTATTTCCAACAAAAATCAAGTATTTTGAGAATTTCGCTTAACGGTCTTTGTTTTTCACATAGATTCTAATATATTTATTGCTGTATAAAATTGTCAATATTTGTTTACACCCTAGGAAACTCATTTATTCTTTGTTCGTCATCACAATTCAATATGTTTCAGCATAACTGCTAGTTTCATGACGGGTAGGAGCCCCCATAAAAAGCAACAAGCAAGCCAACTGCCTCAAAATGCTCTGCCCCGCCGTGGTGGTCTTGTGGCTAAGGTACTCGGCTGCTGACCCGCAGGTCGCGGGTTCAAATCCCGGCTGCAGCGGCTGCATTTCCAATGGAAGCGGAAATATTGTAGGTTCGTGTGCTCAGATTTGGGTGCATGTTAAAGAACCCTAGGTGGTCAAAATTTCTGGAGCCCTCCACTACGGCGTCTCTCATAATTATATGGTGGTTTTGGGATGTTAAACCCCACATATCAATCAAATCATGCCTCAAAATGTTCACCATTGCACCCCTGGACTGGATTTCCTCACCTAGGCTCACTTCACGGAGGAAGGAAAACCTTTTTCCTTCCTCCGTGGCTCACTTCTAAAGCTGTATATTTTTGACGTTCCTGGATTAATAAATTCCCAATGGTGGGAGTTTGAAGAAACGTGAAACCAAGCTTCAAACATGGTGGTGGTCCATTTCGTGTAATCGGAACAAGTGAGATTATTTCTATTTGTATTGAACTGCTAGTGTGATATTTTGAAGTGTAATTTGCTAATTACCTTATTTGTATATTTAACACTTTTAGGGCATAGGTTACAGTTTAAAAGCTGTAAAGCCTGCTCGATAGAGAATTATCTAAGTGCTCGTTTCTTTGTTAGACTCAACCTAGTTAAACCAACAAACAAGGGAGGCATAGGGAACAAGATGGAAAATATTAGGTTCCTGCCAAACTCTCCGAAGCTGATGTCATGAATTTCGAAGTACTTTTTTTGTATTTTATCCGCCACAATGGCCCAGCAAAATTTTCTGAAAGTTGGTATGTTAATTCTCTCGTGCCCTTTGAAGACTGTGTACTGTTAAAGAACAATGTCAAAAATCTACGATGTCATGGTAACTGGTGCAGGAAACTTGTGGCGACATTGTCACACACATTTTCTTTTCGCATGTTTTCTGGCTTACCAAGCGTCTTCTCACAGCAAGTGTAGCAATTTTTCTATCATGAAGGAATTATTCTGTAATATGAGAGAAAATGTTTATTTAGTGTCCTTCTAAGATTTGTTTACATTAAAGCAGCATTTATTGTTAACACTCCATAAGCATGTATACCAAATAAATATTTATTGTACTGCTGCAAGTGATCGCAAACGCCATTTTCTCTGCTCCGAAATCGTTCCACACCTTACCTGGCCATATCAATACTGCACGTGTAATTGGCATCATTTGCCTTAGATATGACACCTTTTTAAAGAACCTGGCCAGGTTCGGGCATCAATATCAAAAATGAGCTGCACTTTGAGTCAAGGTCGCAGACACAAATGTCCTACAAAACACACACTTGACCACTGGTGTGTTTGTACTAAATGAATATACATTGAATATGCATAGTAAAGCAAAATGAAGAGGAAAAGAAAGGGAAGCTAGAACTATCTTAAGAAGATGACATGGCTCCTCTGTTCCCGTAGAAAAAAAAACACTGGGAAGGGCTGCCGCAAGCGGAAGCACAGCAGGTGAACCATATGATGCTAGCGCCACAGAGACATGGTAGCAGGGCAGTTACTCTCGACTCTTCTAATAATGGTTTATTAATACCTTTACGTAAAAAATTATGACCTGTGGTAGAAGTGGAGGTAGGGCATCAAGTAACAGGAAGGATGTCCGCCTCTTTAGCAAACGGAGCATTAACTTATTCCCCACATATCAATTGATCAGCGTTAACTTCATCGGTTAACAACTAATGCAATAAAATTATTTTCTAGTAGTAACGAAATTTGTAATAGTGCTAAGTGAGGGAGAAACTTCTATTAGTAATAAAATTTATAATGGTGCCAAGTAAGAGAGAAACTTTAAGAACCTTGTTCAAGTTTAATTAAAATACCCACTATTACTAGTGAAGAAAACTGACAGAAAGGGAAGCGCTTATCTGTTCAATTTGACATAGCTCTACCATAATGAATGTTAGCCAATGTTTGTCATCTCCTTTCTGTGATTTAGTGCAACACCAAAACTTGCGATACTATTCAGCCGGTGAACGTGGTTAATCAATATTAGGCTTTATGATGTTCCTAAAATTCAGCGCTATGGCGTCTCTCATAATCATATGGTGGTTTTGGGATGTTAAGCCCCACATATCAAAAATCAAATCAAAATTCAGCACTGGGTCGTACGTGAAGACCACCTTTACTAACGAGTTTTGTATCCTGGGGAGTAGGAAATTACTGCTGTCAGCTGCCCTATGAATTGATACAAAATAACAAACTTTGGTGACTGCAGTAACTGGGCATGTGTGTATTGAAACCTTAGGGGCATCGAGGTTTCCGTACAGTTTTTTGAAAGAATCCAAGCATATCTGTGCTCTAAAATATCTGGCTGCAAAGTTTAATTGTTGTTTGCATGATTACATATGCAAGACACTGAGGACTAGTGCAACACTCCTCCTTGATGTACCAGGGCAGTTGCATGTGGCTTTTCTTCTGACAAAGATTCGAAAGCATAGGCAAAAATATTGATGATGGTTACAGTTTTTCTACCAGTTGGCAATATCATGGCATGACTGTGCATCACATAGAGAGGAACTTTGCATGGGTCCTTACTGTCTTGCATGAGTACTGTCTTGCATGTGAACCACAATAAATTTTGTAACCGGATATCTTGGACCATTGACATGCTAGAAGGATTCTCCCTAGTGGAACTGTGTGGAAACATGACAGCCTCTAACTTTTCAATATAACTATGTGAGCTTATTACAGTCACTAGAAAGTTCATCATATGATGCTTTAATTGGGCAGCTGTCCACAATAACTATATTTTCATCAGTGCTTCATAGGACACATAAATAACTTGCAAAGGTAGCCTTCACATAATACCCAGTGCCATATTTTAGCTAAACCATAAAGCTTGTGATCACCGAGTGTATACACC
Source organism: Rhipicephalus microplus (assembly GCF_043290135.1). Classification (NCBI taxonomy): domain Eukaryota; kingdom Metazoa; phylum Arthropoda; class Arachnida; order Ixodida; family Ixodidae; genus Rhipicephalus; species Rhipicephalus microplus. The sequence goes on along the minus strand of NC_134710.1, from coordinate 187,891,544 downwards.
AGACTGCAACAGCTTTGTGGAGTGTATTTACAAAAAACCTTCATTTACTTTGGAGTTTGCCTCACAAACTGAAAAGTATGTTACTTGCTGCTGTATCTCAATAGCCTTACTGTTGTGCTGATGAGCACGAGTTTAAGGGTTTCATCATGACCATGGGGGCCACATTCTGGTAAGAATAAGATGCAAAAATGCTTGCGTAATATGTGTTAGTAGCACGTCAAAGAATCCTAGGTTAAAAAAGTTAATATTCAGCCCTTTACTACTGTACCCCTCATGAGTCTCTAGCAGTTTTAAGACAATAAACCCTGAAGTTTAAATTTCAGAAATGGTTGAACAATGTGGTATTGATCGGACGGTGGCTGCAAACAAATTCTCAAATTCTTTGCTGAAAAAACTTCTGTACTTGGGGGACACAATGCAGAGAATGCGTGAAATGAGGACTATGCAAAGTATGACTTACATAAGACAAAGGTAAAGTGCTTTGGCTTTAGGTGACACGTGCATATGCTAAGGATAAACTTGTGAACGTCTGGTAGCAAAGGTTAAGTATAACTACTATTTAGCTTAACCATCATTGGGAATTAGACATCACTGAAGTATTTGACAATGTGTTCAGTACAGTCACCGAACAATAGCAAGAGTGCTGGTTGTTGATACTTCAATGTTTTGACAGAATATTTGCAAGCATGTGAATCTCAGCCCAGGAGCACCAAATCGCTTGAAGGCGACAGAGATGATGGACAGTGCACTAGTCATGACTGATCGGTGCCAACGAGACCCACGAGATTTAGCAATTGTTGCATTCTGCACAATAGAATAGCTTCATTATCCCACTTCATGCAAATGATGCAAATCCAGCCTGGCGCAATATGTTTTCAAAAACCTGGCAAATAAATCAAAACCCTAATGGCTCTTGTTTGCCACACCCACTATGACTACGCTAAACTGACAGTGCTGGTTTAAAGCAACATTGTGGTGAGATTAAGTTACGTGTCCCAAACAAATATACAGCACCGAATTCTAATTAGCTGGCACTGTGAATACAGTGAATTAAAACTATCATAATTAACATCTATTGAATCAAAGTGAATTCAAAGACAAATACTGTAATATTTGTTCATATATTTGAATATTTGCTCATATATTTGAATATTTGCACTAGTCCAGTATCAGCAAAGTCAAGCAAACACCCAGCTAAATGATGCATCATCATGGGCAGAACAAATACAAATGGCGTATAAGTGGACTGCAAAAAAAAAAAACTGTCACTAATTGATGTCATCTCAGCAATCAACACTACTTACAGCGTGAGGAAACAATAAAAAGGACAAAGACATGATTGAATACTAAAACTTGAAATAGCACAAGCTCCAAGAGCAAATGAATCCAACAGGCACTAAGACAGCCACCTCAAGACTGCTGAGGCTCATAGCTGGCAAAAACCAAGGTACCGATGAAGAACTCTTGCAGAAACTTAGGCGAATGTCTCCTAAAGCACTACCCTGCCTACGGTGCAGATATAACTAACTCCATGGCTCGATGCCCCAATAACAATTGCTGAAGTATATGCACCAGCACAATCCCTAAAGGAAAACATGCCCCGCCACGGTGGTCTGGTGGCTAAGGTACTCGGCTGCTGACCCGCAGGTTGCAGGATCGAATCCCGGCTGTGGTGGCTGCATTTCCGATGGAGGCAGAAATGTTGTAGGCCCGTGTGCTCAGATTTGGGCGCACGTTAAAGAACCCCAGGTGGTCTAAATTTCCAGAGCCCTCCACTACGACGTCTCTCATAATCATATGGTGGTTTTGGGACCTTAAACCCCACATATCTATCTATCTAAAGGAAAACATGGCCCTGGGCTGTGAGAAAATCACTGATTCTATACAAAGTGATCTCAGGTGTGAAACTTTTAAACAAATGACAGACTTATCAAACAAAGGGTTGTGGGGCAGAGGCACTGTAGCTAGGGGGGAGGGGGGAAACCCACACTTTCATTTTTCAGTTTTGCATGTGTATACATATAACATAAACATACAATCCACAAACATTTACTTAACCCCCCCCCCACCCCCAAATAGCTACATTACTGTCATTCACAGTGTCGAGAGAATGGAAGGAAGCTAAAACAATTTTAATATCTAAACTCAGAAGGACCAAACACTTTGAAAATAAGTGCTGGAGCTCTCTCACATTCTATTTAGAAGAACTATTTGAGAAAGTCCTGGAAACAAGCTTAACCAAGCATATACTGTTCCCAGACTTAATGTTCAGATGAAGTGACAATTCCCCTGGCAGGCAGCTCTGATAGAATAGTGGTAGCATAAGTCCTCAAGAGAGCATTCGATACCATGTTGCAATGGCTCATACTGGAAGAGCTGCAAGTTGTAGGCGGCACCAATGAGCAAACCTATGCCTATTTTATTTTATTAATTTTGCTTATTATACTTGCAGCACCTAAATGCATTGCAGTGCAGGAAAAAAAAAAGAGTCAGAGCATACAACATGCCATGGTAGCAAGCATTAGTAGCATAAAACCAACACACACAAAGTACATTCAACATAGACAATAAATAGATAGAAAATTTATTTTAGTAATCCAATAAGTAAAGCACACTTACAAGAACAATAATAAACAATATAAAATTAGTAGTAGACAAGCATACTGGTAATCGCAAGGAGTAGCACTAACAATCAGTAAATCTAATAAAATAATAATTTTACCAGTGTAAAAATTATCTCATTAGATGATGTTACTACGACAGACTCAATAAACAATTACAGTTGCGTATTGTTTTAGAAAATAAAGAGACATGATTAATAAGTGTGCTTTGCAGGGGAATTATTACCTTATACTCGTGGTCAACTCTATCAGAATAGTAGTCAAGTGCTTTAATAATATGCCTGTCAATGCTAATTTTTTGAAATTCCAATATAGGTATAAAAAAATTTTAAGCAGAGCATGTGCTGTGAACAATCTAGTGTATCCCATTGCAATAATTCTTGCATTCTTGTAGGACTAAAGGCTCTGCCATAATTTCTTAAAAAAAAAAAAATTCTATGTTATTAGGCTGGTCGTAGATGTAATTACTGGTACGTATATCTGACTCCCAACTGAGGACCACTACTATATCTATTTACCAGAGCTTTAATTACTACTCCAAAATGCCAACAAAATAGAATACAGCCTTAAAGACAATGCCTGTCTATTCTTTAGCAGTTAAAAACTTTTCTCATTTGCTTATCCTACACTCCAACCACCCGCGACGTATACGCTCAGCGTAACAATCACACAGAAGTAGCCGATTAGTTCGCAAAACAGGACAGTGCAACTCGCCAGTTGACAGGAAACGTCTAAGTAGGAGTGCAACCACTCGTAATCAGCAAAACTCCGACATTGTGGACACTTTGAATTTCTTAAAGAAATGGTATAATTCTTCACCTTTTCAAGTTTTTTTGTTGCACACTTTTGGCTATGCATGTGTTGTTTGTAAAAAACACACACACAGTAAAGAATAGAAGGCAAATTTGTTTTACAAAGCAATTATTTAGTTGGCATATCAAAGTTCTACACATCACAGTGAAGGAATCTCTGGTCTTGCAAGGGGTACTCTAGCCAGTTTAAAAATATGCTGACACACTCTTTGACGACGCAACCAAATGCATATTGCTGGCTATTACATAGACAAAGCCACACTTTTTGTGCTCTGCCTGCTTAATTGCAATAGGCTTGTTTATTTGAGCGCCTTTGCAATCAACAAAGCTGGCCGAAAAATTCCAATGAGAAAATTGAAAATTGGTTTGCAACACGTGCACCCAATTAGACAGTTTCTGGAATAACACTGTACTAGTGTTATTTTGCATACAATAGATGCGTGTTAAGTATAAAGAAATACCTTGTGTTCACACAAACAATGCTTCTCTCGTGGCAGTTCACGACACCGATGAGCAGATGCAGTGGTTATCAATCATGTGGCTGATATTAAAGTGTGTGTCACATGCAGTGGCAACCATCGTCGCTGTCCTGTTGAGGCGGCATACATGACCAAATGCTATGGTCATTTGAAACGTAGAACATGACAGCTTGCAAAATAGTTAATTACCGTGCATGTGCGAGCAGGTTGATTGACCTTGACCGCAGACTAGCACGCAAACTATTTTTTCCATTCACCTTCACCATTAACCTTTGGTTTCCTTTATTTTGTTTCTCTCCTCTTGTTCCCTGGGGTGGAAATACAATAAGGAGAGACATTGCCACAGTGTGCTTTGAAAAGCTCTTGTGGTGCTCACACAGTGGCAAACCTCCACTGACATTTTTAGGTGCTAAATGACCATTTGCCTGCCCGGCCCCTACTTTACATCAAAAAGGTGCCCCCCCCCCCCCCCAAATTTCTGCATACAACCCTGCTTAATGTGCTTGAAGCTGGAAAAGCAGTCTGAGAATGAGAGGTTTTCATTGGAAACATTCCTGGTGGAAAGCCAACTTGAAGGTGTTTTTAAAGCGTACGAAAGACAGCACGTAGCCAGAATTTTTTTCGGAGAGGGCACCACCTTGATTTCCAGAGGGGCACCCCCTTAAAATGGCCTTTTTCGCTCTCCATGCCATGGCAGAAAAAAATTTCGGGGGGTGGGGGGGCACATGCACGGTGGCGAGTTTACAAAGACTAACGGATAGACTCCCCCACAATGCACTGCGCCAGGCGGCCTTACGAGGCTCTCGAAAGCTGCGTGCTCATTGGTTCATGCGTAATTTCGAGGCTGTCGGAAGCTGCTGCGCCCATGACGATGGAGCAGGGTTCGTGTGTCGGACGTGGGCACAGCTGATGCAGACGCCCCGGCGAAGGTGTGAACAAACTTGACGATCGTATGTGGACTGGCAAACCACCTACAATGAATGGGAAGACGGCGCTATCAAGTAGTTGGTGCTACTGTCGAAAGACTTGTCGCTCCGATTGCAACGATCGCCGAGAGCCTTGTAGTCGGCGCAGACATGCAGTGAACAATGGAAAATGACGGGGTAAAGAGTTCATGTGCGGATATGTGCGGACTATATAACAATAATCGTAACTCGGTGAGCCAATAATCGTAACTCGGCTCAAAGAGCCGGTGTCAGAGCACTTGAGTGCCTACGTCGTGCACGTCACTCAGCTTGCACTCACTCTGGCATATCTTAGGCTACATGTAGTGAATACCACCGCTACAGTTTACGATAGCAATGCGAAATGAGAAGCCGAATATCTGTAGCAGCACCTCAATAGATTTGCAAACGAATCTCTTCGTTTGCAAGTCTAACGCGAAGCAATTTCGTTCACATAATGCGAGAGGTCCCACTAATTTTAGAAGAGAATGACGCGGGTGACAGAATATTCCCTATAGGCCAAATACACTTGGAAATTTACTGTATGTCGTGCATATAAAGAACCAGCCTCCAGCCGGCGTTTTTTTGCTCACGTCACCACGATGCATGCCTGTAGAGCAGTGAAGCGTTGACAACACGAGCACTGTCATATTACAAAACGCATGCAAGCAAGGGGTTTGCGAGTAGTGAATTTCAGAAGCAAATTCAATACGAATCCAATAGCGGTACAACCAAATCAAACGCTTAAACGAACCTAATACTCTTCTGATAGTTTTCAAATAGTAAGAAAACCGCTTTTAAAAAATAATCCTGGAACTCCACAACAGTTTATTTAAAGTAAGTATTCACAAACTGTCACCAAATAATACTAAAATTATGAAAACTGTGATAAGCTTGTATAGAGCAGTGACCAGAGCCTTCGAAATACTTTTCAACTGTATGTCGAAATACCACAGCAACTTCATTATTCAAGTTGAAACTCTGCTGCCAGCTTTTAATTAGAATTGCAGCATAAAAGCTAAACAATTTTGAACCGAACACTATGCATTGAGCTAAAGATTTATTGGAACAGGCAAAATTATTACAACATATACCATGGCACAGAGAGCATGTAAAAATCAAGTGTTGAAAGCTGTATCTGTAAGAACAATTTACGTGAACAAAAGACTTGCATGTGTTTTTATTCGTGAAGCTGGGTGCAACTACAGTCTCTAACTTCAATGATGAATACAGGAAATGAATAACGTGATGCAGCTCCACCATAGTAAAATACAAAGTAAAAGTGCAGTTTGCAGCGAAAATGCTTTATCTATAGTAATGGTTATAGCATCAATAGTGGTGTATTTATTGTGGTTATTCAGGGATTACACAAAGTAAATAAACCTTCAGTTGATCCCATGTTTTGCTACTTCAGGTTTGTACCATAAGGGCCGATATTTTTTAAATATTCAGTATTTCATATATGTACTGTTCAATTCGACTAGCGAATGCTATTTGATTCCTTATTCAAATATTTGCACACCCCTAGTAATGTTGTCATCACCAATGACCCACCATCTTTTTGTATGAATGTGATTGCGCACCTGAAAACATCATGAGTGATTTTTTTTTGTGCTGTATCCCATCCGACATTGAACAAACCTTTCCACATGCCTTAAGGTACGTAAATAAAAAAAAAGAAATGTACCTGGCTACAAGTGATGCCACTTTGTGACATGAAATGGGAGTAGCATAAGTGTATTTGGTGAAGATTGCTCTAAATCTTGTCTATTAGCAAGAAGAACCAGTTCATAGCACATATTTTTTTACTCTTAGCTTACACCAGTAAACTAAGCATGAGCCTGTTCATAAGCACTTTAGTATTGCATTATTTGTGCAATAGTTATAAAAACACAAGGCCAGACAGCACAATTAACTCTGCTGAGATAGGAATAAAATTAACACAGAAAATTACACAAAAGTACCTTTTACAATTAGAACATGCCAGACAGAAAATGCAGTGAGTGCCAATACATTGGGGCAATTCTTGCCTAAATCACGAGTGACAACCTGGTTAAATTATAATAATTAATATCGATGAAAAGTATTTTGTGAGAAGCTTTGAAAGCATCCATTTTCTGGCTCAAGTTGAGTCAAATGCCTACACAGTTTGGGTGCTTTGTCACAAGAAAATGATAAATATGGATTCGAAGTCTCGCATCAACATTTACATGTTGTCCTGAAAGAAAGGAGAAAGAAAGAGAATGCAATATGTTCATTATTCTTGCCAGATAATTCTGGATATGAGATGATTAGTTAGGGCTGTCACAAGATGAGTTGAAAATGAAAGAAATCACTTGCCATAGCAAACAGCTTGGGAAATGTGATTTCCACACATATTGTTACTACAGCTATGTGAATTGCTATATATGTTTGTCACAGAAATAACACATGCAGCACAACACACCATATTCAGATGTTTTTTTGGCCTTTCGGGATAAAAATATCTTTTTGCTTGGGATAAATTTATCAAATAATTGACAAGCCTGACAACTAAGTACATGCATGTTGCCACGTGTGTTTTATTTCGATAAAGTCGGGTTTCACCCACAAAGACTCTAAGCAACACTCGGCGCAGCAGTTTTTCAGGAGCTCCGTGATAACTTGAGATCACACTATTAAGTTTGTGGACAGGATGCGAATAATCTAGTGCTTACGCAGCCACCAGTAATAACCCTGGAATTTTTAATAGCACTTGTATAAAAACAGATGCACTGTATTGCTTGTCAGATTATTGATGGCCAATGCACTGTTTACCGCTATCAGCGCTGACTATTTATTGCTTGTAGTTTTACTTGCCGTTTCTCAGGCAAAGGTTCGCTAAAATAAAAAGTTTGGTCTCTATCCCGCTGACTGCTGCAGTCTTCATCATCATGACCACTTAACAATATTAAGTTTTATGTCTCTCCAAGATATGTTTACATCTATAAATCCATAAAGTTGAAATTTCATTTTTTTACAATTGTGTAGATGTACAACCGATTATGAAATGTAATACTAACAGCTATCTTTTTTCTGTTTTATTGTGCATCCGTTTGGTGAAGCAGAGCAGTACACAAGTGCCACTGTTAATGGAGACTATCTGTCTTTTTCTGTTTTATTGTGCATCCATTTGGTAAAGCAGAGCAGTATACAAGTGCCACTGTTAATAGAGACTATCTATCTTTTTCTGTTTTATTGTGCATCCATTTGGTGAAGCAGAGCAGTATACAAGTGCCACTGTTAATGAAGACTATGTGGCAAAGCCCACTGATCCTTAAAGCAGCTTGCACCCTTAGCTGTCTAGCATGGTGTAAGAGTGAAGGTTTAAAAAAAATGTCAAAATGAAGCAATCACATGCTGCTCACAACGGCCTGCTTGTAGTCCCCCATTTTCTCGGATTTACAAGGGGATGCAAAGAGCTCTTATAAGTGCACAGGAGAAGTCCTTGAAGACCATTACTGTTAAAGAACTGGTGCACAGCTAATGGTTTAAGAATTAACTCAAATAAAACAGTTCATTGTCTTCAATTCTAGTCATAACGCTCTTTCACCTACCCCCGCTATTACTATCAACGGCCACAGAAATCTTTTTGCCACTATGTTCACATTCTTGGCAGTAGTCCTAGATGCTTATCTAAAGTACCATCATCACATTTCACTTGTAAGGCAGAAGATAGCTCCTGGTATCAGACCATTAATTAAAGCACGACCATTCTTCAACTTTGCTTATACTACGCCTTTATCCACAGTCATGTTACGTACTGCATCCATCTCATATTCTCCCACTTCGTCTCCAAAACCAAGCCATTCACATCCTAACATTCAGTACTCTATTCACCAGTGTGTCCCCACTTTTTCAGCAACATAGTGTACTAACAGTGCATAATTTATTCAAATATAAAATGGAGATTCTTGTATTTAAGTATCTTAACGGTTATGTAACAGCCAATGTCTTGCAAAATTTTCAATTGGTAAACGCTAATCCCACCAAGTTCGCCTCTAACAACAATTTTTTACTACCATATAGATGCACTAACTACGGCGAACACATTACTATATTTGTTGCCATACATTTTTGGGATACAATACTACTATACACTGAATAATTGTCATTCATCACTTAAAAAAAATTCATAATCTCATTTAGCAATCATAACTAATCCTTATTTATATACTAGTATTCTTTTATCTTTAGAGGTATTACTGTACGAGTTATTTTTACATTTATCACTCATGTAAATTTGAGTTGTCTGATGTATCATTAATTAGATTCTGCAGCCTTTTTTTTTCATAGCCATGTATAATTACTGAATGTTGTTTTATTACCATTTCTACTGGAAATTATATTACAAGTTTGCCTTGACTTTATTCCCACAAAAAGCTTTTGAATTCAAGGATTATGAACGTGCTAGAAATTAAAGTCATTTCACAGTGGCAAGTACACCCAGCACTCGAAAATTTGTGGTGGGCTCGACTTTGCTTTCACCTCTGATGACTGACAGTACTGTGGTGTAACTGTGCTTACAGATGACTTAACAGCACAGATTTTGCTTGTTTAAGGACAAGTGGAAGTAAAAACATCTAGTACTACAAACTTTATGTGCAATTATTTTTTATTCAATGTATATGTAAAAGTCTCAATAGGAGCAGGTTTGCTCTGGCAATTCATAGGTTCATTTTACATTTTCAAATGTTAGCAAAGGTTATGTTGCACAACAGTTTCCTGTCAAGCAGAATTAGAAATTAGAAGCAGAAGTCCACAAAGGCAGACGCTGTCCTCATTGCAGTACTTGTCCACACTGAGCTGAGCAGCAGTATCCGGTAGCATTCTAGCTCTAGTCACTGATCCACATTGCTTCGGGGGCCAGCCTCTGAGGGGGGAGAAGAGAACAAAATGGTTTTAAATTCCTAGTTCAGCAACCTGCTGTCTTGTGACATTTATATTTGTTTTCAGGACAGTTGCATGCGAAGAAGCCTGCAGTTTTAGGTGTGTCAACATCACAGAGCAAGTCACAGAGATGCCATAACACCAAGTACAAGAACCCACAGCTGCACAAGTGGTTAAATCAAAGAATGAACGCAAAGAACGTAAGCACAGGGAGGTTTGCATTGTTAAAAAATGTGACGTGATCCCGTACTTAATCTACTAGATGCTCTAGAAGCTGAATATACTAGAAGCTGAATACAGATGAATCACAATACTGAATAGGAGCTATACTCTTATAGTGAGATAAAAGACTGCCAAGTAGTTGCTAACTTTGTGTGGTTGGTTACCACAGCGAAGCGTTTACCACAGGTTTAACGAAGCGGAAGTAAATACCACGACAACAGAAAAAGAAGCACCGGCCATCCTAAAAGCACCCGGAAGCTTCAATGAAAGACGGTGGTGCAGTATCCATATTGCAGATCCCACTTGCTGATGAGTAAAACAGTACATGCTGTCAAGCTTTGACAAGAAACTGAAGCTCTAAAACTGACACAAGCAAGATTGATCTCATTGCCACCTACACAAATTAAAAAGATATTCAATCTTTATCATAACCGCTGTTATTTGAGTGGTCCTGACTGCATCCGGTGGACGTACATGAAGCGAACTAAGCAGATCACATGTCGGAGACATAAAAGAAGACACAACATGAGTACAATAATATCACGAGTGACAGATTAATAAGCTAAAGATTATGCAGCTGACTCAATAAATGGTACAATCAAAATACTTTTCTCCACCGTTTGAGGTCATTCACATGAGCTTCGAAGAATCTTGTACAAAATATCCAAACGTTATGGCTTGCAAAAGTACGGTGGCAGCAAAAGCAGAAAAGGGGATACCAACAGTCTGATCTACTATAATTCTAAACTAAATGATGTCTGACAAAAAGTCAGTATTTGTCAGAGACAGTGAACCAGATTTACAGAGCCATCAACCCAATAAATGGCAAACAAATAGCGAATTCCGCTCAGGTTTACTGCTCCATGTCATTTAGCAGTTAATGGGCAAGTGAAACATGCTAATTGAGACATAAATAAGTAATTAAACATGTCTAGACTTCCTGGAAAAATGAAAGAGCTGCCCTTAATTGACGCAGCTCATCATGCACAGCCCTAAAAAGCATCTTTGGGGTGCACACCACTTTTTATGTATTTTTACATACTGCAGCCTCAATGAGGCTATTGCAAGAGTGGAAAAAAAAATAAAAAATCAACATTCATGAACAGACTTTTCACTGCTCCTGTAAAGCAACATATATACCAGCCAACATGACTGAGTTGAAGTGATTATGAGCCTGACAGTAGTGAGAACTAAAAAAGGTGAAGCTAAGTAGAGAAAGAGAGTGAAAAGAAACTTCGACAAAAAACAGAATTCAGCTGTACCTTGGTGCTAGTGATGTTAGCGTTACTTGGTGCAAGTGATGAAAGAATTTCAAAACTCAGTAGCAAGTCACAGAGGGCCATTATCTTTTGTCAAATTGACAAGCCAGCAGGGCCATTTAAAGACTGCCCGGTACGTTGGCCTCAATGGCACCTTCGAATTGGCTTCCACAGACAACATTCTAAAGGAATACGACACCAATTTTTAAAGGCGAGTTTACTCTGCCATACGTATCTTATGGATACAAAGATGACTCTGAGCAAATGAGAAGCAAATAAAATCGTGATATCTAACATCAGGCAATTCTATGGACTTCATGCTGCAACCTGGCTAGTTGTGATGATCAGCGTCACAAAAACTATGAAAATGACTGCTTGTGGGTCGGAAATGGAGCTACAGTGCAGAGCAGCCTAGCGAGTTACACGATTTCTCGCACAAGCACATAACAAGAAGCTCATATCGTGTTACAATGTCAGGGCCCTGTAGAAATGGAAACTAGCTTTTCAAAGCATACTGTAATTACTTTTGCAGAGTGTACTCGCACTTTGTAGTGCATTTTATAGATCATTGAAGGCTGGGCTTTTCATTTGGCGCAATAAAATGAAAATTTTGCTGTCATTACCCCCTTATCATCCCAGGAGGTTTGAAAACAAGGGCTGCGGAAGTGAAGCAAGCTTAAGCAGTTGCAAAAAACAAATGATTCCTTGCATTGGGTAACTCGGAGGACTGAGGCATTGGAATAAAGAAGTTAGAAATGACAACAAGAAGAGTGCTGTGTCTCTGTATGATGTGCAGTCTCTTTACATACCACCTGTTAGCAACTTGTACGATAGGCCAAGGTTAGCATGCATTGAAAGAAAAATGTGAACAAACTTTCCCAAGATCACCAAAATTTCAGTATGTTTTTGAACAATGCACAAAGAATATGTATCAATAGCATAGCAATGTACGATTTTGTTAGTTACACCTTTGAGTATACTTATAGTAACAATGTTAGCATAATTCACATAAATCAAACATTACCTGTCAACCTGAGGTGTAATGGTGTTTTTTTTTATTTTTTTGCATGGAGTCGGAACTAGCAGTGTTTCAAAGGGCCCATGTAATTTCTCAGCAAGGTGCTGCAAACAGATTATGAACTGTTCATAAACTGATCATTCATAACCCTGCAGCTAGTGTAGCATTCCCTGTCACGTGCACTTGGCACACTATCATAATTCCTTAGTCTTTCGCGAACATGCATTGTCTGTAAAAAGGAATGCCAAGGAGGGTGCATTTTTGAACCCTACGCGCAACTTAGATGCACCTGGTTATTCTCTTCATTCACAGGACATTTGTCAATTATTTCACGTGTAAAAAATGCGAGCTCAAACCACTAACGATTCCGGATTGCAGTTTTGATGTACACACTGCAGTCTTTCCCACACTAACTGCAGTGATTTGCAACATGATGATTACTCCGGACACTCCATCGTAAAGTTTCACACATGCCTTCACCAAAATACCTAGCAGTATTGCAGTGAAGCCTCACAAACGCGTGCGTATTTTTTATTATTTTATAGCTTTCGACAAACACTCCATGCTGTGGGTTTGAGTTTTACTTTATTTGTTTAATTTATTCCACTGAAGTCTATGCGCACTAAAGGCACTATTCAACAGCAGCAATAGTCGTGCTCTCGCTGGGTAGTGTAGTAACCGAAGCTGCGCCTGCCCGACGCAAGCGAACTTGACTGCACCGACGGTCTCGTAAACAAGCATTTTATGGCTCTGTTCGAAACTGCAAAGACAAAAAGAACTTACCGAGACCGGCATCTCGACGTCTTCTTAATCTTCACTGGATACGACTGTCCAACTTCTTGGTGTCTCCTGCCGTCGTTGAAAACGGACCAACACTGCCGGCAGCAGTGAAGTGCAGCGTCGACAGAAGCACGCTAACAGCGTTTTTCAGCACACTTGAAGTTTCTACGCACTCCTCCAAATTATCTGAAGGCGTTTTTCACGATCAAGATCGCCTCAGCGAACACAGTGCTATGAAGGAATCCTTTCTTCATGCCAGCACCTGCAGCATGACCTACTACACTCCTGACCTGTTCAGATAGCGGGGTTCCTATGGGAGCGCGTGTCCCCGCTCTCGTTCAATCGCTCGCCGTAGGTGGCGCTACCTATAACCTGTTCGTCTGCTTCTTTACGGTTGTTTTGTAGGCGCTGGTATAAGAATGCCTGCTTTCTGTGGTGAACTGTCGGCATATATGTGACTATTTCTTCCCATACATTGCTGGTCAAGTAAGCTGTTCAGTGCGCTTAAGAATTTATAGCACACTGGTTGACAAACGTGGAAACCCGTGGATTTACATGATTTTGGACAGCCTATGCGTTGTCGCGTGCATTTTATTGCAAAAAAAATTCTGAATGTCTTTTAGTATTATTATTTCTGGATATTTCTAAATTGTGGATCATAAATTCGCACTACGAGTGCTTTGTTGGTTAAAATTTGACTACAAAGAGTGAAGGTGACGTCAGCGAACAGGTGCTGCCTAGCGCCACGCCGCTCGTAGGTGACGGCCCTAGCGGCAGAAGGTATGAACTAGAACGTGGGCGCTGGAAGAGGTGCTCTCTGGGCAGGTCAGGAGTGTAGTAGGTCATGACCTGCAGTATCGTTTCGAGCGCAGCCATGTTTGCTGACGACATCACGCACGAACCAATGAGCGCGCAGCTTCCGAGAGCCTCGTAAAAGCGCCTGGCCAACGCCTCCTCAACAGATCCGCTCTAACAAGCGGATCTTATTATTCAGCGCCCCTGCAGACCCAGAACCATGACCTACTACACTCCTGACCTGTTCAGATAGCGGGGTTCCTATGGGAGCGCGTGTCCCCGCTCTCGTTCAATCGCTCGCCGTAGGTGGCGCTACCTATAACCTGTTCGTCTGCTACTGTGCGGCCGGCAGGAGGGCGACGGACTGATACCATGCGTCTGCTTCTGTGACAAACTGCCTATACGTGTGATTGTTTTTTGCTGAAAAGGCTAACGTGTGCTATGTGTTACATTTTAGTAGTTAGGCTATACTGGTTGATTGACTTCTAAAGCTGTATATTTGCGTAGAAATGTCTTGCTGCATGGTTGTTTTTGCCATTCCAGCCTAAAAAAACTTCAATTTAGTATTCATAAAGCTTTTGACTAATAATGTACTCATTGGTAATAGAATATCAAACTGATTTTAGGTTGTTTAGGACGCGTCAGGTGAAACGCAGTGCCCCTGTTGAGCACTTACCTTGGACACTCGCCCTGGACAGGTGTTACACTTGTAGTCAATTGATAGAAGAGAATAATGCACATACGCCCACGGACGCATATCAAGGAGAGACACAGGAATTGAAGCTTTAACTCTTACTGTGACCTACACAACAAAAATTGTGCGTCAAATTTCGCTACGGGAGTTTGTCTGCTGGAACGGGGAGCGCTGGCCGATGCGCGTTTCTATGATTTTATATGTCCGTGCGATGAGACGATATGGTAAAGGCAGTGATGTGCCTATCGAGGGCAACACATTGCGACCCCAATAAAGTTTTTATCGTCATCATTATCATCATCTTGTCGAGCATAGTTAATAATAATAATAATAATAATAATAATAATAATAATAATAATAATAATAATAATAATAATAATAATAATAATAATAATAATAATAATAATAATGTTTTATTTTTCATCAATAGTTTGATGAAGGACAGCGGCAGGTAAAAGCTGCTCTTCGAAAGAGGCAGCTTGACATAGGCCCACAGACGCCTTTAGCACGACAGCACTGGCAAACAGTTAGCAATGTTATCTAAGCAACAATTACAAAAATATCAAGTTCAAATTCTAAAAATAAAAATAGCAACCATGATAACAATGTAGCAACTGCAAAGAAATCTTGAAAACTATACATGTGTATATCGTGCAATTGAGTTCGGGTACAGAGTAAGAAATCTATGCCAGCTTTCACATATTTATCAATTAACGTAGAAACTGTGTAGAACAACCTATCTGTGGAGTAGTTTGTTCTCGAAGTTTTTATTTTCCATGTTTCTTTATGTCATGTTTCGAACAAATTATTTGGCTGCAGTTTCGAGAGGTCGTACAAATAATGTCGACTTTCTTGAAATTGACGCCTGACCACCAATGCTAACTTAAAATCGTAGAGACGATGTAGGGGTGGTATTCCAGCCTGTTGAAACAATTCACTTCTGCGAGCATCATACGACCAGTAAAAAATTATTCTAATATACGTCTTTTGCATCAGGTACAGTTTTTGTAAGCGCGTGTTAGTCGTAGTCCTTCATACCAAGAAACAATAAGCAAGATGCCAACAGAACAGTCATTTATAAAGTAAGAATTTTACCTTGTATAGTAGAACAGTTTTGCCACTGTACACCGTGCCCTCTACGCGAGATAACTGACCCAGCACACTGTAAATGCGATCGTTTCAAAGCATATTGCTCGAAAATGTAACTCCAAGAATTTTTATACAATTTACTAACTCAATAATAGTATCGCCATACTTGAAATGTATGTTTTCATTAACAGACTTATTTTTAGGGCGGAATAGTACCGCCTTTGTTGTACTAGTGGTTATGTTTGATTGATAGCGCCCAAGGGCGACACCCGCAGTTGGGGCGCGTACACATGCTGAAAATGTGCCATTATACTCGTTTGTCAATGAAAAGCAGATCCCTCAAAGTGATATCAAGGTTTCTGCTAAAAGAATTTGGCGAGTGTATGCGTGTGATTCGAGCAATGTTACAGCACTTCAAAATGAAACAAAACACATTTGTCGCTTTACTTATGCGTGCCACAATATGCCAGTTAAAGCTGATGTTTCAAACAAAGTTTCTGCACTTTCGAAGAATATCCTACTTGCTGGCACACAGTGACGGCTTGTGTCTGCAATAAAGAAAAACATATGTACGCGTACAGAGCTGCGTGCATTTGGGTCATAGTTCAATAAAATGTGCTAGCAAGGTTCTGGGCGCGTACATGATACAATGGAGGCATGCAACTAAACTTTTAAAATCTTGCGAGATTTTGGCTTTTCGGCTATTCTCTTTCTCTTTCCTTCTTTGGCTGTTTTGTCCCGCACGTAGTTTGAGAAGAAAGGACGGCTAAATTTTTGCAACACTAGCCGCGCCATGGCTTCTCGGTGCTCGCTAGTAGCGCCTTTATGGCTGAAAAGAGGGTTCAAGGCCACTGCAGGTAGCACAGTTTGCACAAAAAGTGCCATCGGCCTCTTTTTGGAAATGGCCAATGGCGCAAATGCTTCCGCGGCCCTTTCTAGAGTGCTCACAAAGGAAAGAAATGAGATCGTTGGGTATGAAAGCCCTCCCCTGTCTAAATTAAATATCACAGCAGTAGCTGGTCCAGATGAGCTGGGAGCCTTGATTTTGCCGATGCAGTCGTCGCAAGTAATGCAATCCTCAGCTGCTTTCACCAGGAAGCCCGCTATAAGGCCAAGCGTGCTGGCCCTTATGCCTGGCTGTGGGGCACCTGTGGGAAGGTAGAAATGAAAAGTGTGCAAGAATTTTATCAGTATATAGATAAGCATGCATGATTAAACCGACACGTGTCCGTATACAAAATATGAGAAATATATATATATATATATATATATATATATATATATATATATATATATATATGTATATATATATATATATATATATATATATATATATATATATATATATATATATATATATATATATATATATATATATATGGATGTTAATGCGCTTTCAGATAACAACTGTTGCCCCACCGCGGTGGTCTAGTGGCTAAGGTACTCGGCTGCTGACCCGCAGGTCGCGGGACCGAATCCCGGCTTCGGCGGCTGCACTTTCGATGGAGGTGAAAATGCCGTAGGCCCGCGTTCTCAGATTTGGGCGCACGTTAAAGAACCCCAGGTGGTCGAAATTTCTGGAGCCCTTCACTACGGTGTCTCTCATAATAATATGGTGGTTTTGGAACGTTAAACCCCACATATCATCAAGATAACTGTTCATTCAGCCGACGTTTGCGTCGGGAGAGCCCCGTCTTTTTCAAGGTATAATAATATTTACACATTTTCCGCGTCGATTTATAGCTTGTCACGACAGGAGGGAAGAAGTCCGGAGAATAGTATAAACAACAACATAAAAAAAACTGAGGGAGAAACGTTTAAAAATAAAAAAAAATCTAGGAGAAGAAGCAAGAGAAAGACGACGGGATTAGGAAGGGACAGCATCTCAAGAGAGTAAGGCGAACGCAAACGAGCCATGCCATCATCTGTGTGCCAGTTATGACAGCGATTCAAAACCGCCGAAAATTTCTTCCCCGATTGCGGGAAAGGGACGTCGGTTAGTCGAGTTGTGTGGGCGCCTGGTGAAAGCATGTTATATTTTTAAATGTAAGCCATAGTACCTGCTTGTACCATGGACTTATCGTTACATACATACACAGTATAACTGATTGAGAAGCATGTTTTCATCTACATCGTGCACTGACGCAAACGCTGCCTCACGCGGCTTGCATGTAACACAGTAAGCAGCGCAGAGTTTATAATATATGCATAATATCGTATAGTGGGGAATTGTTGGACGGTGTGTAATAATTTTTAAATAATGTAAATCATTCCATTACACGGAATCAACGAGATATGAAAAGCGCACCACGGCAAGTCTGCAGGGCTTCTAGATGTGGCCGCATCGTCTGGGTTATAGTAGCAGATGTCGATGCCGCGCACTCGCCTGACGACCCTTGATTCTGGTTTACTAGCGAGTGCATTTCCAGAGGTTGTCCGGCTTGCTTTACTGCTGTGGAGCACGACGCCTGCCTTGCACTGGGCGATCCAAGAGGAGACGTTGTTTGCTCTGTACTGCCGCTTGGTGATGAGTGCATCATTCCCATCACGAGGACTTTCTGCAGTGATGAAAGCGCAGCACGGGCGTCTGTCTGATCGTTGCTTCCTTGAAGCTGTCTGATGGTGGAAAAAAGTGCTTCGACAGGGTCACTGGAGAATTTGGCAGTCAACACGTATAGGAAACCTGAACGGATGAGAAATTGTGTGCACTGTACTGTGGACATTGTGGTCAGTTGGAGAGCTTCGTATGTTTCAAGAGATATGAATGCCCTCTTATGTGGTGCCGCGGCTTTCCATGCTGCGAAAAAGGGCAGAAATTCCTGCTCCAGCCATATCAACCTGAAAATAAAGCAGTTTATTGTAGAAAATATGAAACCTAGCGGGATAAATGGAATGTACCTGTCATCATCTGGGGAACTGAACGGCATCCTGTTTTGGTCCCGGCTTACTACGTGGAAGGTTGTATTTCTTATGTTGTGTATGGTGAACCATTTAAATATCATTTCCATCAGCTCGATGGTTGGCAGGCAGTCTTCAAACCCGATAATGCCAAATCTGCGGCCGTATTGTAAGAGGTATCGTAAGGCCGATGTCACCTAGAAACCAAGGAGACGCGACATATTAAAAATGATCGGAATTATTTAGAGAGAGGTTTCTAAGCTTGGACGTTCGTATACAGCAAGTGAGACGAGTTACAAGTGGCACTGCAGTCATCAATAACGTGCACTTTTAAGTGAGTTTGTGTTAGTGAACATATATTTATAGAAGCTCTAATGATACGTAATTATTGTGTGGTAAGCAATACGCGCAGGTACATTCGTTAAGAAAGGGAAATTGTATGTTCAGATAACCATGCGCTGTTAGCAGCAGCAGTAGCAGCAGCTCATGTGCATGTTTTTATGTGACCATACTGATAAATATGTTAGCAGTTATATACGTATTGAATTACATTTTCACCATTTGCTTCCGTTTGGGTTCTACAAACAAATAAACCAGAAACTAACATGAATATTCACGTATCGTTTGCGGTGAATTACTATTAAAAGGCAGTTTTTGTACTGCTTCATTTGAACGAAAAGCTGCAAAATTTTTTCTGCTTCTGCATGAACATTCACTTGACGTAATATGATGTAAAATGAGTTGTGGCGTAATATTAGCGCATAAAAGTTTGCCCGAGCGCGCCAAAGAATTTGAGAAGTATAAACGTCACTACTGATAGAAAACTGCGAGCATGATTCTAGCTCAATTAGATGTATTTTTTTGTGTAATACAGGTTGCAGGAAGCATACATAATTTACAGCTAACGAAAAGGCATTTCCTGCATGACCTGTGTGCGTCACGCATTGTGATGTCTACAAGGAATACAGAGAATCTGGGAGTGTGTGACACTAACGCTAAATGGGTTTACACCTTTTCTTATACATGCCTGTGGAGAGAACACTTCAACGGCCCTCTTCACGCTTAATTTCTCGAAGTTCGTCGGGTAAACGTGCTTCTGCGTAAGGTTCCGAACAAGCTTGAACGACGACTGTTTTTCTGTTATGTCCAGCAACTTTCTCAAATACGTGGGGCTGTAGTAATGCCCATTGTTGAACAGAACGCGTTTGGTGGACAACATCTGGTTGCGGAGATTTTTCAGGATGTGGCAGTGGTCAAAAGAAAGGAAGAGCCTCCGATTCATATCCATTGGATGTCTGCAACAACAACAAAAAAAAATGAATAAATAAATTGGAGAAAGGCGGCGTTTGCGGTGTGAATAATTAGTTGCATATACGGTTTTCTGTTTTTTACCAAAGTAATGTAAATGTTAGCCATTCGAAGGACGTGTGCGTTGTTAATTATTACCTTATTATAAAATTTCTCCACTCATGCCATGATCCTGCAGGTCTGTGTGTGTGTTTTATTGAGATTACCTACACCTTAAATCTTCCGAAACTTTAAGTATACTCACCCATTCATACAGTCGCATGCAGGTGCGCATACATTACGCAAACGCGTAACGTCAATTGATTTGTAAAGACGGGCTATTTACAGCGATTGTACTGTTGATAGCAATCTTGTTATGGACACGGCTTTCTTATATGGCAGCGCTGATTAAAAAAAAAGAAGGGGGGGGGGCTCTGATGCTGATACAGGCTTTTTTTTTTGTGCGACCAAGTCTTTTGTTTTTTTTTTCACTCAAACACGGCATGCATGCGCGTGCATACATTGATTGATAGATATGTGGGGTTTAACGTCCCAAAACCACCATATGATTTTGAGAGACGCCGTAGTGGAGGGCTCCGGAAATTTCGACCACCTGGGGTTCTTTAACGTGCACCCAAATCTGAGAACGCGGGCCTACAACATTTCCGCCTCCATCGGAAAAGCAGCAGCCGCAGCTGGGATTCGATCCATGCATACATTGAGGGCACACTGCGAATACATATAAAAAAATATTTACACTAGGCATTGCGCACAGCTTAATGCGAGCTGAGAGCAAAAATATATACTTAGCAACTTACGGCACAACTGGCATCATACGACCATTCCCTAACATGGTGAACATCTTTTTGTTCGAAGCGTGGTTGTCAGCTACAAGTCGGACCACTTGGAATCCTGCTTCTTCGATGGACTTAATTACTTCAAGTGTTAGTTGATGCAGGTGGTCTCCTTTTACTGACTGCGTGAAATAATATCCCACGGGTAGCCTGAAAAAGATAAAAATTAGCAGTATTCTGTAGCGTCGGTGTCAGCTGGGCTTAAAATCTCACTCCGTTGGAGAGAGGAGGAGAGCCAATTGCTCATCTCGAGTGCTTGTCAAATAAGTGCACAATGCTAAAGTTGACTTGCCGGGGGAAAGGGGGGGGGGGAGCCCTCCTTAAAAAATAGAAGACGACTCCCCCTGCCCCTCCCCAGACTTTCAGCCCTGGTCGCGGAATAGCACATCATTGGTTAATTAAAGACAACGTTTTCTTTTTATATCTATAGGTGGGGTTAGTCTTTCAGTCACAGCGAAACGTATAGTGATAGACAAAGTGATGATTCACTTACGTGTAGTGCGTTGATAAGCCTACAAATACAAAGGCGAGAAGGTGTGTGGCCAGCTCGTTCTGAATGCCCACTTCTTTTTCTAGGCCTCCCATTTCGACTAGGCCATGGACTTTGTCTCCTTTTTTTTCGTACGTCAGTGCTTGCTTTAAAGACATTTCATCCACAATCAAAGAGCCCATTTTTTCCTAACAAAAAAAATGGGGGGGGGGGGAATTCACTGTTAACAGACATGCGTTATATATCGGCGGAGACAGTTAATTATATAAATAACCTTCTTTGTTGTTCCGTACATGACCCATAATTTAACAGAAATGATTAGGGTTTAGAGCAAACATAGCGCACTGCCGTATACTCTTAAACAATACATCTTACGTTCGAGTAATCCTTGCCACAGGTCTGGTCCCTGTTTATTCACTTTAAATCACTTTTCATTCGGCTATACTAGCATGTATTTTGATCAGTCAAACACTGCCGCGTGCGCTGCTTCCTTCGTTATTCGCGTGCATATTGTAAATAATTCTGATCGAAGTAACGTACCCGTTCGGACAAGTGTGTGCTTTCCGTGTGCAGCCTTTGCTTCATTAGCGACGAAACAACTGCTCCAGTACAGTAGCCAATGTAACGCTTCAGTGTCATGCGACTTGGAAGGGTGAGGCACCCAGACCTCCGCAACATTTCGTACCCGCAGGGTGATTTAGCTTGCCACATTATGGCCTGCCTGATGGTCACCTCTTTCCAACGGTGATTTTTCTCACGCAGGCATTGCAATTGCTCCTTCAAAAATTCAGCCTTCTTGTCGTTCTCGTCCAGCATTTCCTGATGATGAAAGGGCAGTTGAAATGCGTAAATCACGCGCAAGATAACATACTGGAAGAAAGCGGAAGTGCAGGGGAGAATGGAAGCTTGACCCGCTGAAACATCGTAGAGCAGGGAATGCCGGCGCATCCAACAATTCGACATTTACGTACTGGACTTGCCCTTGTCAAGACAAGTTTAGATGTTGTGGGAGAGTGAGCAAACGTTCACACACACGCTACTAAAGGAGGCTGTTGCTGTCCTGACAAAGAATAGTGCACCTGATTGTCGAAACCTTGCATTTGGCATCATTCCTTATTCAACAATTCATAATCGCGAGAAAAGATATGCGTTTACTCTTAAGACAATAATAGATGTTTCATGTCACCACGTGGACATTCAATTGCAGCTATGCTACATTAATGAATTGCGCAACTTCAGACTTGCGTCATGTTCAGTAACCGGCCACCGACTCACACATACGGACTAGCGGAAACTGTTCACTTACACTTTCCAAACCATTCCTTCCTTTTTGAATGCAATGCTGCTCGCTCAAGTTTATAAGGCAGACATCACATGTGCGTCAAGCGTGGCTTCCTGTACGAGCATAAACCGATCGGCCCATAGCACCAACACAACACAGCTTGCAAATTACTGTCTTTCCAGTTGTCAGTCCAATGTCCCTAATTGTTTGCGACGACAGAAATTTGAACTCGTTGTTCGCAGGATAAAGGAATAAACTCGGGGTGCGCCAATCACGCAAGGGGGTACACACCGACCTTCGTATCTTAAACACTTGCTCATGTGCGCGCTTACCCACCAACCTTCTTTTATTCCGTGTCCTTATGTCAGGCCTACACCTTCGTATGACCAGAAAGATTGCCAGCATCGGCGTACACTAAAATGTCACGTAAATTTATATGAAGAAGAAAATCTATAAACAGAGTTTCTCTCGAGCAGACATCATGACAGCGGACTTGTCATCCTTAAGGCTATAATTGTATTTCAGTCTTTCAGAAAACAAGCCTGCTTGTCGAAACGCCGCCTCGAAACAACTTTGCTAAAACTACTGATTAAGCGAGTTGGTTCATGATTATTTTCAGTGTTTGTGTGTGTGTAAACAGCGATTAAAGAATGGGAACAAACCCTGTTCACAGGTTTTTTACTGCAAGCTTCCATCCTCCCCTTTCTGACGTTTCTTACAAAAAAGTATAGGGACACTAAGTTAATAGACTGATAAATGAGTACCTGATAATTCTCTATCGTTCCTGTTCCGATCATACGACTATTAGAACAGAAAAAATTAAGACTAGGTTTAATGTTCTGAGTTTGGCGAACAATCTTCGACACGTGCACGTCGCTTTATGTTGCGTCGCTCCTTGTGTACTTGGCCGCATTGGCTGAGAACATTTCTTTGAAACTTGCTACTTCAGACCTTGCATCTACTAACACAGCAGTCTTAGACATTACCTGAGGCCGTCAAAGTATGACGTCACTGCTAGCCGATGCGCGAGAACTTAAGGGTAGCATCGCCACCTTTACAATCTCTTATAGTTTCGAGAATTCCTTCGCTCACCGGACGTCCTCTCGTAGTACGGGTGATGTTGATAGAATTGACTTACTCCTAAATTGTTATTATGTTCAGAGTCATTTAAAATTAAGTGCGAATATAAAAGGATTAATATAACATTCGTCCACTGACGTAACTGCGTACCTGCAGCGTTAGAGCGCCATTCGCCTCGGCGAGGGCTTTCATCTCGAAAAAATCTTTCTTTAGCTTCTCTAGCTGTGAATGCAAATTACTGTTCATTTCTTTCAGCCTGCTGCACTTCCGCCGCAACGTCTTAGTTGCCGCGACCAGGGAGCGCATCTTCTTCAAACCGATCGACGTTTGCGACGTCATGGAGCGCCGCACTGGCCTCTTCTGGTGTTCCCCTTGTATAACTGAACTACAGTCCTCCATGTTGTCCTGACTTGATGGAAAATGCAACCACTCGGCCTCTTGTGCAGTTTCAATTGGGTTTTCAGAACTATATACTTCCCCAGGCTCCGCTGATGCTCGCTCTTCTTGAGAAGAATCTGCGTTGGACGTTCCCCTGTTAAGCCGAAAAAATAGCGAAGCATGACAGATATATTGTCCCGCTAAACGCATAAGGGAATACTGCTAACATTATTCTTATCCGTTGTTGTGTTAGACTTCAAGTTTTACTTACAGTATTTTTACTTGTATGGGTGCCAGCGTTGTTTCCCCCTGCGTTCGTTTTAGCCGCTTTTTCCGCGGCATTGGATCTTGCCCACGTGGATCAGGAGAAGCGGGAAATAAGGAAGGCACGGCTGTGGGCTTCAACATCTTCCTTTTCGTCACTGTTCTGTAATCTTCAGCGGTAAAATGCAGGCTGCATACCTTCGACCGGTCGCTGGGCTCCCAGCGATGCTTTCCTGAACCTTCATCAAAGGTAAAGGCGTATACGCATGGCTAGCAAGATTGCAAAATAACAGTCCATAACACCTTTTTTGTAATTAATTTTTCCAAAATGTAACAAGCCAAATGGGGAGGTTAAGAAAAAGCATAGCCACGATTTTATTCTGGGGAAGTACCTGTATACCCATTTAGTGCATTTTCATATTTTCTCGCAGCCTTTGTAAATGTCTTTTTAGATGACTACATTCGTCGATTGATGTTTAGTGATGGTACGTGGTCGAGTCCAGTGGCATACTTGAAGCCCTTTATTCGAAGAGCTCATTGGCTATACAAGGTTTCATAACAAAGCTGAATTTCCTAATGGCTGCTCAGTAACGAAGCGCGACCCAATACGACAGAGCCGAAACCGAGGCGCACTTGAGCGCCTTGGTCTTGGTTTAGAGCGCAAACCTCTAACCTGTACAATGACTCCGCCGTTGACGACGATGACTTCAGTGGTTTTTGTTCTTTTGCATTCTCCAAAACGAATCTTTGTCATGCATGATGTAATCTCAGATGCAGCACGCACATAAATAGAGTATCTGTCGCTGATTATTCCAGGTTCCTCATTTCGGTTTCACCGGCTGGGTCTCTTAACCCTCACAGAGCCGATGGGCTCATTGCACGAAGGACTTCAATTATGTCATTATACCCGACCGCCTGCCAGCCCTATATAGAGTGAACAGTTAATCGCCACATTTCGTTACCGGCGTAACGTTTCTAATTACCTTAAGTAAGCTTATACAGAAACGAACAAAGCTGTATGGGAAGATAGAGGTTTGAGATGAGAAATACATTTGACCAAATTCGGTCGCTAACTTCAGTGACACCCAGTGTTCAAGAGTTGTCCATCGCTAAACACACACACACACACACACACACACACACACACACACACACACACACACACACACACACACACACACACACACACACACACACAGAGAGAGACAAACTGTGGAGGCAGCACGTAAATATTTCATATCATTAATTTTTTTATGGATTTCGGCGGCATTTGTTGAGGCAGCCTTCGGGAAGGGTGCTCGAACCCCTCGCAACCCACCGCTACGCATTTTTACATAATTTACAGATTTCGTATATTTACTTTTTTCTTGTGTGCTATATTTAAATTTCTTGGCACTATTTGTGGAGCCTGCCATATTAGCCGCGGTACTTTAAAAAAGCTTTCATGTTTTTTAGCTCAGTGAATTAGCATAACACACGGAAATAAAGTTTACTAAAGCACCCTGGTGCTTCTTGCTAGCTTGCAACTCGTTCTGAATTGAAACGACTCTCAAAAACACAAGACTCACCTTTTCTTCCAATTGCCTCGATCCATTCTTCCCGTATGTCTGTGGCAGGAAACTCGTGAAAACTTACTTTACTTTGTTTGCCTTGTTCCGATTTGCAATATGGCACGCAGCAATACACCATACTTACATTTGAGGTGTCAGCTCATCTAAAAAAAAAAAACTGCACGCGGCCACTATTAGAGCTGACTACTGCAGCTATCTGCCGTCTGCAAGTTTCTGCACACGACCTACTGTGTTTCTGCGTATCTTCTGCAATTTGTGTATGCGTATCGTCTGGAACCATCGTGATTCAGTGTGAACAATGAATGCCTAACAATAGTTTTTTTATCTCGTTGGACTACGTTTTCATTCAAGAAATATTTTCATAATAAATTTTCCTTCATTTGTAGAAAAGTTCCCGTCTGCTTGCCACTGTGACCCTTTGTGTGCTTTTTTTACGGTTCTATTTCTGCTTCAAACGTCCACACGAATGCAGCCAACTCTGACGAGGAATCATATCGCTTTATTTGCCATATTTTACACATTCATACACAATTCATGCACAATAAGAACGATTTGCACTGCCACAGCGATGGCTGAAGCAGACGACAGCGAACAGGTGCTGCCTAGCGCCACGCCGCTCGTAGGTGACGGCCCTAGCGGCAGAAGGTATGAACTAGAACGTGGGCGCTGGAAGAGGTGCTCTCTGGGCAGGTCAGGAGTGTAGTAGGTCATGCCCAGAACGCTCAGTCGAGTGGGAGAAAAGGCCGCGTCTGCTGCCACCGGGTGGCACGAACCTTTTGAGGGCCAAAACGCTCGGTTACAGTTCGTCTAGTACACTATAGCTCGATTCACCCAATAGCCGCTTAAAACCGGCTTGACTTGGCTTAAAATGTCTGAACAAAACGCGAGAGGATCAAAGACTATAGCTAACTGCGGCGGCTGTCGTTAGTGAGAAACATTTTAGTGAATGCTGACATTTTTAGCGCTCCTTGCATTCCTTCAAAATCAGAGCCGATGGTGTCATCAGTGGAATTCCCATGAAAAATTCAAACCAAAAATTTTTATCTTTCATTTTATTTGCAACTCTCTCGATTTCTTTTCACGGCCAAGATGATTCTCGTTTAAAACGGCGTCGCCGACACCGGCATATCTACTAAATAAGCTCTTTAATGCTGTTGCGTTAATATTCTTTTTTTTTTCTTGCACCAGTCGACAATGTCCGCATCTGTACCGGGTGTTTCAATTAATGTGTCCAAAACCCTCGAAAATGATGAAAATTCAATATGTGCTGTAGCACTCAGAGCATATTAGTTATGAAAATATACTTTATGGGTTAAGCTAGCGTTTATTAGGTTATGAGTTAAACGTTTAATGAGTTAAGCTAGCGTCAACGTCATTAGAGTATTGAAGCTCATGCGAAAAACTCATACCTTTCAGCAATAGAAAAATTGGCTTATAGTAAATGTTGTGGCATAATTAAACCAACCA
Source organism: Rhipicephalus microplus (assembly GCF_043290135.1). NCBI lineage: Eukaryota > Metazoa > Arthropoda > Arachnida > Ixodida > Ixodidae > Rhipicephalus > Rhipicephalus microplus. The sequence goes on along the minus strand of NC_134710.1, from coordinate 187,864,352 downwards.
AATGCCACGAGTTTAACTGTTGAATTCTATTGAACTTCATTAGAGTTTTCCTTTTTCCTCGGAAACCGTGCGTATTCACTTATTTATTGGTATTTTTTTATCAAGCACTCGATATCGTGTACCGTATTACTGATAATGGGGCGCACGTACGTTTGTAAGTGCAACGAAAAATATTGATTTGATTACGCATCGCCTCCCAACCAGCGTTCTACAGTTCCAAGGGGGTTCTATAGAACCTCCGGAGTGGCAGTCCCGGCCGCCGCCAACAGGAGCAAGTGAAGCCACCGGCGGCCATATTGCTAGAGGAAAAAAAAAAAAAAGAGCGAAACCACCATAGACCGCAATGGAATACGCGCGTTGCGCGCGTCGGTTTCCACGATAAAAAAATGAGATGAAAATCCCTTTTAGGTTACACCAACGAATAAATGCCTCTTCTTGTTTACGAAACGAATCATTTCATGCACCCATTGTCCGCTGCACGCTTTCAGACCAATCTGTTGCCGAGGGATGCTTCGCATATTGAGCTTGCTGGCGCACTATTGCGGTACAAAAGGGTTGTAGTATATATTGGGTGTTTTAAGAATTGTGCCTGCAGATACTCAAGATCAAGGGCAACGCGACATTTGCTCGCCTCGTTCATATATGTGCTTGTGTGTGTGTCGGCAGATTACCAGACATATACAAGGAAGTTGAAATAATTATTTAAAGCCAAAGTTAGAAAAGAGGGGAAATTAAGTAAACTGGGAGTCTCCAGTAATTTTTCTAGAGTTATCGAATTCTAACCAATTTACAGGCGGAACCAAAACCAAAGCACCAATGTCGCGTGCAACCGACAAACTCCGGGAGACGTACCCAAAATGAACCGTTTATAAGAACGATTGGAGTAGCATTAGTTGTGCATAATATTTATCAACTTCCGTTGGCGACGTGTGTTGACATGGCAAGCGCAACCTTCAGAGCTTAGAAACGAGGTAGCTCGATGTTTGATATATCGCCACTCACTCATTTTGGCAACTTCGTTTATCGCGGCGCTTTGGTTTTGGTTTCGTCGGCAAGATAGAACGGATTTCAAAGATGTTTCATCTCGTTTTAAACGCAATTGCTTACTTTGGTGATCACATTCTATTAAAGCTACGTCAAGGAGGTAGGAACTGACAGGTTTTTGCAGATGCGCTCGCAAAGCAGGAAATCGAAGGTGCACTGCCCGGCAGCAGTCTGGCTGTCTGCCCCGTTCTGTCTAAGCAGCATTCTTCAAAGTGAATAGAACAGAGGTGGTCACCGTCCGTAGCCCTCCAACTATTTCTTCGAACAGCACGTTCCCAGGCAGAACGCCAGCGCACTGTCTTTCGGAAACATGGATAATCACGGCATGGAATATTTTATACGTTTGCGAATTCCTCGATAAACATACACCGAATTCGATATTCACTCGCCATATATATATATATATATATATATATATATATATATATATATATATATATATATATATATATATATATATATATATATATATATATATATATATATATATATATTGTTGAGACGTTTATTGCATTGGCGGACACTTGTCGACGATGCTTGACAGTGACAGTCAATGCGGGTACCGACTCTCTGCACGAGCTGCTGCTCTTCTTTTTGCTATAAGGGCGACCCACTAGAAGGCGCTGGAGAGGACGACCCACTGTTCGAAGGCTTCGCCACAACTACCCCGGGTACGAAGAGGGAGCCGCCTGGCGACCTAACAGCTGGTTACTATGAGCGGGTCGTGGTAGGCTTTGAGGCGCTCCACGTTAACCATGTCGCGCCCTCGACGGCGCATGTCCGAAGATGGTTCGATGGGTTCGATCAAGTAATTTACAGGGGAAGTGCGTTTGACGACACGGTAGGGGCCTTCGTATTTGGGCAATAGTTTTGAAGATAGGCCAGTTGATGTGGTAGGGATCAAGATCCAGACGAGCGCTACAGGGAGGAAAGTGGGCGCAGTAGCGCTGGTGTCAGCGCGAATGCCTTTTTGCCGCTCTTGATCATGCGCTGTAAAGGTCCTTGCAAGCTCTCGACACTCTTCAGCAAGCTTGGCTGCAGCAGAAATAGGCGCCCACTCGGACGGGTCTGGCTTGTACGGAAGTATAGTGTCGATGGTGTGCGACGGGTGCCTTCCGTATAATAAAAAGAAAGGTGAAAAGCCAGTAGTGCTCTGAGGGGCGGTGTTATATGCGTAGGTGACGAAGGGTAGAATGGCATCCCAATTTGTGTGATCGGCGGCGACGTACTTGGAGAGCATGTCGCCGATCGTACGGTTGAAGCTTTCAGTGAGGCCATTCGTCTGCGGGTGGTAAGCAGCAGTTTTGCGGTGAACAATGTTGCACTCTTTGAGAATGGCTTCGACGACTTCAGACAGAAAGACGCGGCCTCGATCACTGAGCAGTTCCCGAGGTGGACTGTGTCGCAGGATGAATCGTTGGAGCAGGAAGGAGGCCACATCGCTCGCTGTAGCCGCGGGAAGAGCGGCAGTTTCGGCGTATCGCGTGAGGTGGTCCACAGCAACAATGGCCCAGCGGTTACCAGCTGATGTTAGTGGAAGTGGCCCACACAAATCGATGCCAACGCACCCAAACGGCCTGGAAGGGCAAGGTAGAGGTTGCAGACCTACCGGCGACAGGTGCGTTGAAGTTTTGCGGCGCTGACATTCTATGCAGGAGCGAACGAATTTCTGCACGTAGCGGTACATGCCGCGCCAAAAGTACCGTTGGCGAATGCGGTGGTAAGTCTTCGATACCCCGGAGTGCGCACATTGCGGATCAGAATGAAAGAATTCGCATATGTCAGAGCGCAGACTGCGGGGTATGACTAGTAGCCACTGGCGGCCGTCACCGTTATAATTGCGTCGGTGGAGGAGGTCGTCGCGAACGGCGAAATGGTGGGCTTGACGACGCAACGCGCGAGTGGATGGATCAGTCAGCAAGTCTATCAGTGATGCAATCCATTGATCCTTGCGCTGTTTAGTAGAAACGGCATGAATGCTAATGGAAGAAACGGCAAGGTGAGACGCTGGGTCGTGGGCATTGTCGTCAGGCAAGGGAGAGCGCGACAGGGCGTCGGCGTCAGCATGTTGCCTTCCGTTGCGGTACAGCACGCGGATGTCGTAGTCTTGCAGGCGAAGTGCCCACCGGGCGAGACGGCCTGAGGGATCTTTCAGTGACGACAACCAGCATAGTGCGTGATGGTCGGTGACTACATCAAATGGGCGACCATACAAATAAGGTCGGAACTTGGTAAGGGCCCAGACGATTGCCACACATTCTTTCTCTGTGACGGTGTAATTAGTCTCAGCTTTTGTAAGCGTACGGCTTGCATACGCCACGACATATTCCGGGAACCCTGGTTTGCGCTGCGCAAGGACAGCGCCGAGACCGACACCACTGGCGTCCGTGTGTACCTCTGTAGAGGCCGTAAGGTCGTAGTGGCGGAGTATTGGAGGCGACGTCAACAAACGACGGAGCGTTGTGAATGCGTCGTCACACTGTGATGACCACGAATGGAGAGGCCCGTTACTTCCGAGGAGCTTCGTCAGTGGCGATACGATAGACGCGAAGTTTCGGATGAAGCGCCGAAAGTAGGAACACAGCCCTACGAAACTGCGCAGTTCCTTGACGGATGTCGGCTTGGGGAACTCGGTCACGGCCCGAAGCTTGGCTGGATCGGGAAGAATTCCATTCTTGGACACGACGTAGCCGAGTATTGTCAACTGCCGAGCTGCAAATCGGCACTTCTTTAGGTTCAGTTGCAGACTGGCATCACTCAGACGCGTTAAAATATGCCGCAGGCGTTGGAGATGCGTGGAGAAGTCCGGAGCGAAAACGATGACGTCATCGAGGTAGCACAGGCACGTGTGCCATTTCAGGTCACGCAGAACGGTATCCATCATGCGCTCAAAGGTGGCGGGCGCATTGCACAGCCCAAACGGCATGACGTTGAATTCATACAAGCCGTCGGGAGTGACAAAAGCGGTCTTCGGTCGAGCGTCCTCAGCCATAGGTACTTGCCAGTACCCTGAGCGCAAATCGAGAGATGAAAAAAATTCGGCTCCTTGCAGGCTGTCAATCACATCATCTACACGCGGTAGTGGGTACACGTCCTTACGAGTGATCTTGTTGAGGTGTCGGTAGTCCACACAGAACCGCACAGAGCCGTCCTTCTTCGCGACGAGAACGACAGGAGACGCCCAGGGGCTGTTAGAGGGTCGAATAACATCGCGGCGAAGCATGTCGTCCACTTGCTCGTTGATTACATGGCGTTATGTGGGAAATACGCGATATGGACGTTGCCGTAGTGGTGGTTGTGCGCTTGTGTCGATGCGATACGTGACAGTGGATGTGCAGCCGAGAGAAGGTTGAGCGACATCGCAAGAAGAGCGGAATTCTTCCAACAGGGCCAGAAGCTTGGAGCGCTGGACCGGCGTAAGATTGTCGGCAATGGAAGGACCGAATACATCAGCGGATGATGAAACAGATGTAGAAACAGCACTAAGCGTATTGGAACTTCGGCAGTGCGTGTCATCAGGTTGATCCATGACTTGTGCGTCTTCGATGGGTTCCACGCTGCCGAGACATTCCCCTAGCACCAACATAACATTGTACGGGGATGAGTTCAGAACAAAAATAGTGGTGCTGCCGTGAGTGACTTGCACGGTCGCGAAAGGAACCAGCAAGCCTTTTCTGGTGAAAACACAATGAGATGGCGAGAGGAGTGCAGCGGTGTCGGAAAGACTCGCGCAGTAGACCGGCACCGCCGTGGACGAGTTTGCCGGCACTTGCGTGTCGTCCCTGACGAGTAACTTGCTTGCAGCAGATGGACTGTCGGCCGGCGTCAAAGAAGGGAATTGTGTCAGCTCTATTTATGCTGGTGCGCACTGAATGACGGTGTTATGGCGGGAGAGAAAATCCCATCCTAGGATGACGTCGTGAGAGCATGAAAGAATTATGATGAATTCGACGGCATACATCACGTCCTGAATCACGAGGCGGGCTGTACACATCGCTGTAGGGTGAATGCTTTGCGCGCTGGCTGTACGGAGGGAGAGCCCAGAGAGTGGCGTGGTCACTTTGCGCAGTAATCGGCTAAGCTTCGCGTCCATGACGGATACGGCGGCTCCAGTATCTACAAGGGCAGATGCACGAACACCATCCACAAACACGTCTATCACGTTCGATGGGCTTTCCTGAGGGCTTCCGCAGTTCGACAGCATCGCAGCCCTTGCCTCGTGGACTGCGACGACCAGTTTTCCTGGTCACCCTCTAGTGGACGTGGCCGCATCGGTGACAGTGAGCGACGTCGCGGAGAATGTGAACGGCGGGTAGATGGAGCGGGGCGGGACGATGGTGACGTTGGCGGCGGTTGGTCATGAAAGCGGCTCAATTGGCTGGGAAAATTGGAGGCGACCCGCGGTTGTTGCACACGATTGCAATAGCGTGCTACGTGACCAACGCAACCACAAGCAAAGCAGATGGGGCGATTGTCAGCAGTGCGCCATCGGTTCACGGGTACCATCCATGTCGCAGAACGCGATGGGCGAGCCGGCTACTGATATAACTGCATAGTGGGCGGCACACGGGGCACGTGGATGACGTCGGGATATGTAGGCGGCACAGTTTCTCCGAAGGCATGGGGCCTGGCGATGGTTTCGGTGTAACCAAGGGGGCCAGTCACAGGAATCAGTGGGGGTGGCCTGGCGATAACTTGGGCGTAACTGAGTGGTGTAGATACTGGAGGCGGCTGGTGGTATTCAGGAACGACCTCTGCGATTTCCTGCTGAATGGCTTGGCGGAGGGGAGGCAGAAGTGTGCTTGACGGCTGTTGAGCACGTTGCGGGGAAGTAAAAGCCAGTAAATAGACCTGGCGGGCAACTTCCTCACGCACGAATGACTTGATTTCAGCGAGCAAGGTGGTGTGGTCAGGAAGTGTTGACAAGGCCGAGAGATCAGCGTCACGTGAGGGTGGTCGACGGGTCATCGAGCGCTGCCGCCGCAGCTCCTCGTAACTCTGGCATAGTGTAATGATCTTTTTTTTTTTTTTTTTATTGATTTAATTTCAGACAACCCGTGTACACAGTTTGCCTAGGGGATCGGCGTAAAGGCAAAGAAAGCCTGACAAAGCGCCAACCCCCTATGTACACACATACATAAACAGGTTATATATAGCAGTACAAAAATTGAGAAATTGAGATACATACAATATCAAAAAACATTTACAATTTTTTTTTTACATCAAGCCAGTATTAACAAAGAAATGAACAGCAATTATGAATTAGCACATAAAGAAATAATAAGAGACTATTTACGCACAACAAACAGGCAGACAAAAGAACAAAAGAAGACAAATCTCTGCCACAGTGCGAGGGTTCTTGGCCAGAAGAATGGTGAAGGCATCGTCAGCGATGCCTTTTAGAACATGGGTAATTCTGTCAGCCTCTGACATGCTCGCGTCCACTTTCTTGCACAAGTCAAGGATGTCCTCAATGTAACTTGTGAAGGACTCACCGGTCTGCTGGGCTCGTTCACGTAACCGCTGTTCGGCTTGCAGCTTACGAACGGCAGGACAGCCTAACACGTCGGCGACGGCGGTTTTAAAAGCGGACCAAGTGGGGAAATCGGATGCGTGGTTGTTGTACCACATGCCGGCCACACCCGCGAGGTAGAAAACCAGGTTGCCGAGTTTACCTGCCTCGTCCCCATGATTGGGGACGCTGACGCGTTCGTACATAGCAAGCCAGTCCTCGACGTCGGTGCCATCCGCGCTGGTGAAGACAGGAGGGTCGCGGATGCGGGGGACACCGGAACATGGCGTCGGCGCAGGAGGAAGCGTTTGCTGTGCGGCGTCTTGGTGCATGGTAGAAGGCACGGTGCGGGATCGAAGCTCCAGGGGCATCGAATGCTAACCGAAGGTGTTAGAAGGGCACAGCACTCTCCACCAAATTGTTGAGACGTTTATTGGCGGACTCTTGTCGACGATGCTTGACAGTGACAGTCAATGCGGGTACCGACTCTCTGCACGAGCTGCTCTTCTTTTTGCTAAAAGGGCGACCCCCCACTAGAAGGCGCTGGAGAGGACGACCCACTGTTAGAAGGCTTCGCCACAATATATATATATATATATATATATATATATATATATATATATATATATATATATATATATATATATATATATATATATGTATATATATATATATATATATATATATATATATATATATATATATATATATATATATATATATATATATATATATATATATATGCATGCACGCTGTCAGTCTTGCCTCGCAAGACAACACCAGACAACTTGGAATTCAAAGGGCATTCAGACACCCAACTCGTTCCAATGTTTGATATGTGCAGCCTTAGACCACAAGTGCTTCGTACATAAACCTAAAACTCATGTACAACGTTGTGTCAGTAAGCATTTAAAGCTTCAAGTTACTTTACATACAGCTATACACATGAATTACACGCATGCGCACTTTTCATATTGTTTCTAATTTAACAGCATACGCGAAAAAACAGGCAATCGTCAGCGAACGAAGGGAGAATACTTACACGTGAAAAGTGATCCCAGGCGTCTTCTTGATGCGATTTGTGCAGCCAAAATCGACGCACTAATGTCCTTGTAAAACCTTTAACTACTTTACAAGAGCGTGTCACAGTCTCCAAAGGCCACTGCGAGGGCGGAGCTACGAAGTGCACTTTGTCGTCTGCTTCCGAGTCTTTCCTTTTCCAATATGACGGCGACCGGCGTCACTTATTGGGGTGCACCTCAACTCCAGTAGACATAGTATACATAGTGTGCACAAAGAAGAATCTAGTAACGTTGGTGTGCACCACGGAGGAAGGAAAGGTAGGAGAGGGCATGCCCAGCCGGCGCGGGGCTTGAAAAGTGTGGCGGAAATGACATCATGGCGGCCATATTAACTAGGCACAATGGCGGCGTTGCTATGGTTACGTGTTGCGCAGTGGAGCTGGTCTAGTACTGGTAGGTGTTCTGTGGTCTATCAGTGAGCGGCCGCGGCTGGCGGCGCAGTGTGTGCCTCCCCACGTCTCGTGCTGAGCCGTGGCGGACAATATCTGTGCTCTGCGCCGCGTTATTGGTTACGCAGTGTTCTCCTGGCAGTTACAAAACTCTTAGCAACGTTTACAAATCCCTTTGTCCATCACGAGGTTTCAACAGTGCGTAGAACAAGTGCATATCCATGCGTCGTGCGGCGGATGACGCGGATGAAGCAGTTAGTGTTCAGCGAAATTGCGTTGGGCACCATGACGAAGCTGAATGACGACGAACGCCTTGCAGGTCAGTGACGGTTGAGCAGTGCTCCTGCTTGTGACAACGGACGACGCTGTTGAGCCCAGCAAGACGCCATGAGGACCATGTGCACATACGTAGTTTCGTGTTGTGTGTGTACAGTAACAACTAGCATGTGCGTATTAAAACACCTTTTCTGTTCCGCTTGGTACACTCTCCACCAGCATTGCATGTAATCTCAACGTAACAGCAACCGCGTTCAACTTTCACTAGCACCGTGCTCAAAGTCGCCACGGTCGCAGAATGCTGACGCCGGTGAGTTTCACGCGGAACACGGACATAATGGCAGGACGCTGCGTCGGCCGCGTGGCGGAATGCAACCGTAGAAGGCGCACGACCAATCGTGTTGTCTGTACAGTTGCTGAATTAATGACGTGAAAGCACTCGCCGTTGTCAGTGCATCTAGCGCGCGTTCTCTCGTAGTTGCTTCGTTGTCGGGGAGCTGTTACTCCCTGTTATTACTCGGACGAAGCGATTTCGCTGAAGGTGTCCCGCAGGCTCAGAGGATGAGCCCCATTCCATTAGTTTCGGATCGTCATGACACACGCGCTGCACAGGTGCAGCCTACATGCTTTCCGAGCCGGAGAGAGAGTCGTGCCTTCTGCTTCGCATTCATATGTAAACAAGAGAGGAGAATTTGCCTAGTCAATATGGCCGACTTCCGGCTTCATCGCGGCTTCTACCGCTGAGGATGGGCCCCTTGCCACCCCTGCCCTTGCTTCTGGACTGCTGCTTCTGTTGATGAGAACCGTTCCACTGCTCAATTATTCTTTCCTCTTCTTTCCACTTTTCTCCCTTTTCCCTTCCCCGCAGGCACTGCGCCGTGCTCCCGACCGGGTTGCAGAAATTAGGTGCCTTTTCTCATCTTCTAACCAGTAACCACTACCACCACCATCACGGCTTCTCAACGAGTGACGTCAGGGCCTCTCCTTACCTTTCCTTCCTCCGTGGTTTGCACGTGCGTCGCGCAGCGCCGATTCGTCACTTCCGAAATGCGGCACCGACGTGCCTGGGTTACAGTGTACTAGAAGGGGGCAGTGGGCTCGCTCTCCGACGGAGGGTATGCAGAGGGGTGGCTTCAGAAATGTCACACGTTTGTGGTTCTCTGGTCGCACGAGCGGTGGCGCTGGCATCGCCATCAATAGTTCAGTTCAGTTCAATAGGCAGTTCAATAGGCAGTTCAGTTCAGGCTGTCAAGGTGGATGGACGTGTTTTTTGAGCGCTCCGGATCGACTGCGCAGATAAGTGTTGTTGCATGTTTTGAGCTTGTCTCTATAATTATAAGGCAGCGGTTGAAATCTTCGTAGCACTTATTTTATGGTACGGCTTTTTCGGGGGCCAGTCACCGGGTATTTATTAGTTAGTGCGGGTGTGTGTGTTTGAATTTTTTTTGTTGTTTTTTTTCTTTTGCCACCCCGTTGGGGAGGTGCGCGTACATTGAACATGCAAATTTTTGTAGTAGAGCTTGGACTTTCTTTTTTTTTTTCGTAGCGCAGGGCTCGAGTTTAGTAATTATCGAGTATAGGGACAATTGGTGTCAGAAAGGCATGGTTAAAAAGACTGTAAAGTGTTCAGGATGTGGAGTGGGTTTGAAAGTGGACCCAAGCGTAGAAGCGGATGGAGAAGAGGCTGACGCGAAGTGTAGGCAATGTGAGGTCGAGGAAAAAATGGAGAAAATGATGGTTGCCCAGAGTGAACTGCTGATGAGAATCGCCAAACTCGAGACTGCGTTGGCGACAGAGCAAGAAAAAACGAGGGCAGTGGGAGAAAGACTGAAGTCCGCCGAGGAAGTGCTAGCGAAGCTGAACAAAGAAGCGACCTACCGAGAGAACAGTAGGGAACCGGCAACCAGAACGGTGGAGAAGGAAAAGCAAGCAAGCTTGGAAAAAACAGGTTTAGCCGGTTCAACTGTCGCAAGGCCCAGCTTCAGCGAGGTAGTGGTGGGGCAGGAAGGGAACAAAAAAGCCGGCGTCACAGGTGCAAGTAGCCCCCAGGTGCAGAACGCTCCAGCGGAAAAGTCACAGCATGTGATAATCGCCGGGGACTCAAATTTAAATCGATGCACAGAAGCCATCAAAGAGAGGGTAAGAGGTGACAAGAGGGTTGCAGTAGGGGCGTTCCCAGGACGCAAGCTGGAAGCAGTCATGAAGCAAGCGAGCGCAAAGCTCAAAACGGCAGCTGATAGACGCAACCTCGTGATAATTTCAGGCGGTTTAAACGATGTCCTAAATGAAGATGCAGCAGGACTAGCAGCCACACTGGCGAAAGGCGTCGATGACATGCGCGCCACTTCTCCTAAGGTGCAGGTAGTGATATGCACGATACCGGAGGTACCGGTGCGTGATAGCAACCTGCAAAGAGCGGTGGTCAACGCAAACCAAGAGATATGGCGGATGAGTCGAGAGAAAGGCTTTGAGGTGGTGGAAATAAACAGAGAGGTGCATAGGTGGGGGGGTTTTCAACGAGACAGAATTCACTTCGATGGGCGGCTAGGTCATGAGGTGGGTTGGTGACTTGCAGGACGCGCAGTAGCTTTTTTGGGGGGCAAGCGAGCCCTTCGGGGTGCAGGATAGCTAGTAACGAGGAAAACAACCAGGGAGACTCTTCGACAGGTGGTATGGACAGATACAATTCCAAAGTGGCACCAATATCTAAGATACGTAGAGTCCGGGGCATAAATAGACGTAGCCACGAGCACCGAGCCAATGCAGACATAGGGTATATTAACATGCAGGGTGGTAGGAACAGGCTGAAGTGGGAAGAGATAGAAGAACAGCTAAGGGAAGAGAGGCCGATGGTATACGGTTTTGTAGAAACACATCTCAGGGACATGGAACAACCTCCGAACAATCCGGACTACGCGTGGGAGTATTGTAATAGAACAGAAGGCAGCAGAAAGGGGGGTGGTATTGGGGCATTCATTCATAAAAGTACAGACTGGGAAAGGGTCAAGCAGGAGTGCAAGGAACATTTATGGCTAAAAGGGAAAGTGGCAGGTCAAATGACACTCCTTGGTTTCGTGTACTTGTGGACGGGAGCAAAGGCCAGAGAGGAAAACCAGGCAATGGTAGAGTGTATATCAAAGGACATTCAGGAGTTAGGAAGAGAGTGCGAGATAATTATACAAGGAGACATGAATGCGCACATAGAAGATATAGATGGGTATACCGACCCGACAGGCAAAATGATCATGGATATGTGTGAAAGGCTTGATTTGATCATTTGCAACAGTACCGAGAAGTGTGAAGGGCAAATAACATGGGAGGTAGGAAGGCTTCAGTCGACGATAGATTATGCACTGATGTCACATAGGATATATGATAAGCTCAGGGAAATGCACATAGATGAAGGTGGCTCCAGAAGTCTGTGTAGTGATCACAAACGTATCAAGCTAAGTTTTGGAAGAGCAGTGAAAGTGGGAAGGAGACAAGATGAGCAACTACAGGAAAATTTTTATCCAGAAAGGCAAATTGAAATAGCCACTAAACAAATTGAGAAAGTAATCACGGAGGATAATAAGACAGTGTGGACATACACGAATCTAATTAGACTCTTTGAGATAGAGCTTGCTAAGACGCGTGACAAGTCACCCCGGAAAAGAAGACACAAACCCAAAAGTTGGTGGGATGAGGAAGTTAAGAGAGCCATAGCAAAACGTCAGGAAGCCTCTAGGGAACACAGACATGCTAAGCAGCGGGGTGAACCGACAGGTGATGTGGAAAGAAAATGGGCAACCTTTCTAAGCTGTAGAAGGGATGCATCCCTTCTGATCAATGAAAAGATTAGAAGGAAGGGAGCTCAGTGGCTGGCAGAAGTACATAAAAAAGATAGAAAGGCAGCTGCGAAATTTTGGAACCATCTAAACTCCCTAAGAAATGAGACGAGCCTAGAGCAGAACTTTATAACTACAGCCCAAGGTGCTAGGCTAGAAGGGGACGAAGCTATTGAATATATAAGAACAAGAGTGACAGAAAAATTTCAACAAAGAAGTGCTTTATGCACCACGATAGACAAAGACGAATCAAGTGGTGCAATGGCTCCATTTTCACAACAAGAGTGGGAAAGGGCTGAGAAAAGGGTTCCTAGTAGTACATCAACAGGCCCAGATGGCATTCCAATTAGGCTGATAAAAACATTAGGTCCGAAGTCTAAGCAGGCTTTGAGAGAGGCAGTGAGTACAATAATAATCGATGGTGAAGTTCCCGATGGATGGAAACTTAGCAGGATGAGCATGATCTACAAAGGAAAGGGGGACAAAGCTGACATAAACAACTACCGTCCTATAACAGTGACATCAGTGGTCTACAGGCTGGCGATGCAGATTATAAAGGAAAGGCTGCAGGCGTGGATAGAGGATGAGGGGGTGCTGGGAGAACTGCAGAATGGGTTTCGGAAACACAGGAGGTTGGAAGACAATCTGTTCTCACTGACGCAGTGCATCGAAATTGCACAAAAAGAACACAGGCCCCTGTGGCTAGCATTTTTGGATATCAAGGGAGCGTACGATAGCGTGGTTCAAGAGGAATTGTGGGGAATACTGGACACACTAGGCGTGGAACATGTAGTCACTAATCTTTTAAAGGGTGTTTATAAAGGTAACAAGGTAGTTATAAAGTGGGAAAAACAGGTATCGAAGCCTGCAGAGGTAAAACGGGGGCTTAGGCAGGGGTGCCCCCTGTCACCCTTATTATTCATGATGTACCTACAAGGATTAGAGGCAAAATTAGAGGGAAGTGGACTGGGCTTCAACCTTTCTTTAGTCAAACAAGGAAAACTTATTGATCAGGCACTACCAGCATTAATGTACGCAGATGATATAGTGCTAATGGCCAACAACAAGGAAGATTTGCAGAGATTGATGGCCATCTGCGGTAATGAGGGAGATAGGTTAGATTTTAGATTCAGTAGGGAAAAATCAGCAGTCATGATTTTCAGTGACAACGAAGGTAGTGAGCTTAGAATACAGGAGGTGACGCTAGAGATAACAGATAAATACAAATATCTGGGCGTATGAATAAGCAATGGGACCGAGTATCTGAGGGAACACGAAATATACGTGACGACTAAAGGTAACAGGAATGCAGCAGTCATGAAAAATAGGGCACTGTGGAATTACAATAGGTATGATGTTGTGAGAGGAATATGGAAAGGGGTCATGGTTCCTCGGCTGACGTTCAGCAATGCGGTCTTGTGCATGAGATCAGAAGTTCAAGCAAGATTAGAAATTAAGCAACGTGGAATAGGTAGGCTTGCTTTAGGAGCTCACGGGAATACACCAAATCAGGGAGTACAAGGTGATATGGGATGGACATCATTTGAGGGCAGGGAAGCTAGCAGCAAGATAAAATTTGAGAAGCGATTGAAAGAAATGGGGGAAGAGCGTTGGGCTAGGAAGGTTTTCAGCTACTTGTACATGAAGAATGTCGATACAAAATGGAGGAAGCGAACCAGGAAGTTGACTGGTAAATACTTAGAAAACAGCAGGTGGCCAAACCAAAAAGAACTATCGGTTAAGAAAAAAGTGAAGGAAACGGAGACTGACATGTGGAGAATGGGCATGATTAAGAAGTCCGCACTAGAGATCTATCGAACTTTTAAGCAGGAAATTGCCAAGGAAATGATCTATGATAATACTCGGGGTAGTTCTCTACTGTTTGAGGCCAGGACGGGAGTACTGCGAACCAAGACATATCGGGCCAAATACGAAGGGGTCGACACAGTATGCAGTGCGTGTGGAGAGGAAGAAGAAACTGCCGAACACTTGATAATGTTCTGTAAAGGGCTTCACCCTATAGTTCAGGATGATGGCGCAGAGTTTTTCACAGCACTGGGATTTAGGGACAGCGAGGGCAAAATAGACTTTAAGCGGGTAGACTTAACTAGAAGGAGGTTATCTGATTGGTGGCTAAAGTCAAGGCACGAGTGAAAATTAAACCCTTCACTACGAAGTACGAATCCTCAACTTCATTATTTAAAGGAAAAAAAAAGATAAATGTAATGGTTAGTTCACTAAGTATTATGGCTAGGTGGCGTTAGCCGCCGCCCGATCTAAAGCCACATCCATATCCATCCATCCATAGAAGTTTGGGAGACCGTTGCAGCTGAGCCGGTTGTGAGCCGGTCAAGTCCTGCAGAGCAACAGAGCTTGAGCCACGTTGTGTGGCTGTGGACATTGTTGCGCCGAGTTTTTGCCGTCAGCTTTGAGCGTTACCCCGCAAGATGACAGTATGCTTTACAGTGCACACTGTAACCATGCCGCGACAACGGAAAAACCACTGTTAGGCGCTTGGGTGTCTAACAGGCAACGCGTTCGTGAAGAGTAAGCAGGACCTGTCATTGTTTGGCGTCCTGATGGATGAAAACAGGTCGCAAGAATGCGAAAAGAACCAGCACAGAGCAGACAAACTCCACCTGCAACAGCGTCTTTAGCTTAAGGACCATGTGCATATTATCGATGGGAAAAAAAGTGCGCATACCTCACCCATTATCCACGCCAAGGCTGTTTTCCACTTGTACGGCTGACCAACTTTTGTGACCGAGGAGGCCTCCTTCATCCCTTAAGTCAGCCGTACAGCTTCATGAAAAAGCTCGAGGATATTTTCACAGAATGTTTTTGCCAGAGTAAGCTGCACTCTGACAGCATTATGGACATACTGGCACTTGTTCAGCGCACTCTCAATTGAAGTTGGTTGCAGTGTGCATGCAGCTACCCTCACATCGAAAGTAATTACTTTTTAGGTTGTCACAGTTCTTCATTTAATGTGAAAGGACTGAATACTGACAAAGCAGGGAAGCGGCAGAGGGCCAAGCAGCTGCGGATAAGCCGTCACACATGAAGTGAATAAGGTGTGTAAATCAGTGGCTAGATGGTGTAATCACAGAACACTATTGTGTACTTCAGTTCTTGCAAATAAGAGCTTCGTGTGTATCTTTATTTAGTTTTTCACTATGTCGCTCTACTTATGTCTAACATACGTGTATCTGCATAATTATGATTATTAATAACCCCCATAAAACTGTTGTTCCATGGTCTACAACTGAAGCAGAACAAAAATTATTTAAGCACTACAATTTCACTTTATAATAAAGGAGCAAACCCAGCCAGCACGCCTGCATGGTAAAGCTTTTCTAGGAAGTGAACGTGCACTGTTTTCTAATTATGTCGGGAAAGGACGGGTATAATTTTGTTACGAATTATTTTTAGGTTCGGTCTACACAGCATGAACCGTACGTTTGGTCACTGTATCAAACCATAAAATTTGTGGGATACATCATCCTTTTCGACGAGGTGTTATATTCGAGGAAACATGATGTGGCCTGAAAAAATATAGTGCTTATCAGGAATACTCAACTAACTCAAGCACACACCCTCCGAAACCAACACACACACACACACAAAGCATTTACTGCGTCGCAATAGAAAGGAGAATGCACAGACTGCGCCGGCTGCCATCGGACTAATTTTCGGGAAGCTGTATCGCAAAAGGAAAGGCAAACACTGTGAAGCGAGAGCACCAGAGGCTCTTAATATAATCAGAGGGCAGTCAAAGCACGCAAATTTATTACAAATATCGAATAAGTGCACGTTCCAACATTCACGAGCGGCCATCGGCGAGCAGCTTCTGCAGGTGAAGCTTCCATTGAATATGCCTGTGGTGCCATCTCTTCTATGTGACGCCAAATGCGTCAGAGTAGCAGCGGAGTAAGCCCACTGCTCTCTTCTAGTACACTGTACCTGGGTACCTACTGACTCCGTGGCCGACCGCTGCCGTGTTGTTTCCTCGTGCATGCGCCCGTTCAGTTTTGCCTAACAGTGCAAGTTGGAGCAATCAGCTGCTGGTGAGGCAAGTTGATATAGCAGTCCACGAAGAGGGAGCAGAGCGTCATGGGGTTCTGTTTGTCGAAATTATTACCTGAAATTGAGAACGCACATTGCGATTTTCTGAAAAGCACTGGCATGTTTGGCTGGCACAGATTAACAAAAACGACTTGAAGAACCAGTGATATTTGCATCTTCAGGTGTAACTTCATTACGGGTAAGTGCTATATCCAAGCACGTACCTGCAAACAGAGATAGGTACTGTATATACAGACTTGTCCGCGACCACTGCGTGCACAATCAGCGTGTCAGGGAGGCGGTTAAAATTGTGAATGCGATCACGGGAATTCAGGTATTGCATTAAAAAAAACTATAAAAATAAATGTGAAACGCTATTCGTTCACTCGTGATTTGAAGTATAGCCGATCAGTTCGAGTTGGGGAGTCAGGTTTTTTTAAAAATTGGTCGATTGATTCCTCAAAACGGTCTCCATCATTTTCAGGGACTCTACTGTACATTAGCGCACAACAACGAAGGTAATATACAAGGTAAAAAATGTGTCAAAACATACGCAAAAAAAAGTGACCGGCGTCACCGCGGCATGCACCATGCGAAGTCTCTACCTTGCATATATATTCCTCGGCAGCTTTCACAAATTCCCATCAAAGACGCTCAACATTATCACTGTTCAAAAGACTCGGGGAGCCGCACTGCTACTTTGGTGGTGTGGGCTGCAGTAACATATTAAAATTATTAATAATATATCTCCTGCACACTTGCCTATAGCTCTGCACGATGACTCGTTTTCGATGGGAGCTGTGCGCTTCGCTCATCCACTTTTAAAATTGCGGTTCGAGAGACTTTGAGCTTTCACTTGTTCTTGGGCCACGCAATTTGTAGTGAAAGCGAGATAATGGGCCATCGTAAATCGTGGTGGGCAGCTGGTGTACGCGGTGGCTGGTATACGGGTCACACGTTTTGATTTTCTGATCTTGTATCGCGTGAACAAGCGAGGCCTTCCTGACCCTATGAGCTCATTAGGGCATCACAACGAAAAACCACACGGCTTTTCTTTAAACATCGCGCGCAGCAACAGATGATGAGCTCTCAACAAACCGCGCTGCAGCACGCAAACTGCTCTAGGTACCCAGCGAGGTACCCGGGAATGGCGAGAGATGGCGACAACGGCGGAAGTGACATCACATGAACACTATGTATAGAACCTCCTTGTACAGTTCTAAGTGGCCTCAGAGAGCTCCTTAGCGCCTGTCGCACGCGCGCGTTGGCTGGAGTGTTGTACGGCGGGAGCGGCCGTGGTAGAGACGCCGCCGACACCACTCTGCTCGGGCTCCGGCTCGGGCCGCTCGGCCATTGGCTCGACATTTTTCCAGTTACTCACGGTCCCTGCGGTGATTGCCGTCTGGTGGCCGCCGGTGGAAGGCATCATTCTTTGTGCCACCACGAAGGCCGCGGTCGGCACACTAGTAAGTATATTCTAAGCACTATACCGGTGTGCCACCCCCTGGCTACGCCCCTGACGCATGGCGGCGCTCAATGTGCAGGTATGGTTTTTCGAGCGCTCCCGATCGACTGCGCAGATAAGTTGTTTTGCATGTTTTGAGCTTGTCTTTATAATTATAGGGCAGCAGTTAAAATCCCAGTGTCACTTATTTTATTGTACGGTGTTGTGCCACAGACATGTTCCTCGTTCGGGAGCACGTCTCACGAGATCGAGCGCTGTTCCGACGAACTGACTCCCCCCCTCCCAGCGCCGCCTTCCGCGCAGAAGAACCGCGCAGTTCCGGGGATAACGTCGCTTCCTCCGCCGAACCACCTTGCAGTTTCGGGTATGGCTGCGTCTCCTCAGCCGAGCCACTGTGCCGTTCCGGGGAACTGGTCTCGCAGAAGAGTCCCAAAACGCTGTGCTACCAAATCTGCCGTGATCACTTTTGAAGGCCCCCTTCTGCCCCGATATGTACTGTATTACGGCGGGGAGGTGGCCTGCCATCCGTACAAGCCGACGCGACAAGCCTGCCAAGTCTGCTTACAACCGGGGCACCGCTCAGACTTATGCCCCACGCCAAACACTCCCGTGTGTCGGCAGTGTGGTATCCTCAACCCCGTTGACGGTCACCCCTGTGCTCCCAAATGTCACTTGTGTGGAGATGCCCACTTAACGGGCGCGAAAGAGTGCTCTCAGAGACTGAAGGCCCCGCGCCCACGGCCACCTCCTCAACCAGCAGCACCAGCCAGGGGTCGCAACCCCCATCGTAACCCACCCACTCCCAAACGTAGGTGGTTCAGCAAGGAAAACGAGACCTCATGCAGCCACTCCCGCTCACGCTCGAGGTCACAGTTCTTCCCGCCCCTCCCTTCTGTGGAACCTGGCCAACAGCAGCAACCACAGCAGCGACAACATCCGAAGAACCAGATGACCAAGGGGCAGCAGCAGCAGCAGCAACCCACCTGTCAACAGTCCCAGCACGCCTCCAGCAAGCATAATGAGAAGCCCAATCCCACTCCATCAGATTAAGGTGAGCTGGTCAGCAAATGTAGATCCTCCCATCGCTCCACTCAATACCCTGTCCACCGCATACGAACACCTTCTCGCGGAAAACATAAAACTCAAACAGGAGCTGGCGGCCGTCAGGGCACGTCAAGCAAAGGAGAGTTCTCAACTTCATGCCCTAATGACACGTCTTGGATCGCCGCCCGACTCCCCCGAAAAAAACCCCCCAACCTCCCCCAAGAGTCAGAAGACCCCTAAAACGGCGCTATCAATTCCTCCTGCGTCGGGCACCACAGTAACACGCGAAGAGTTACGCGAAGTGCTCTCAACGCTCGCGCAGCAGCTATCGCAACAATTCAGTGCCGTATTCACGCAGTTCGGAGAACGCCTCGACTCTCTCGAGACACGCTTCGAGGCGCAAATTGCTGAAACAGGCGAAAACATACGCAGGAAGAGGGCCACTCGTAGCTCGCACGCCACGACAGATCAAGGTTACCATAGACTAGGATTGGAATCACATGCATCCGAAATCCTCGCTACCCCCGCATTGACACCCAGCGCCCTCACCCTCACTCCTACATCGGCGTCGCAAGCCGAGATTACGATACCCACGCCTTTCCACTCAACGAATTAACCATGGGCAGCACAGCCCCACTCATTGGCGAACATTTAGAAGTCTGGCAATGGAACTGCCGCGGCTTCCGCAGAAAGCGGAGCCTCCTGCAACAGTACATTAACACACACCTTGCTCGGCCAGATGTCATAGCACTTCAGGAGCCCGGAACGCCACCCATATTTTCAGGTTATGAGTCCTATAATAGTCAAACAAAGGGCAAGCGGCCATCCTGATTGACAAAGCGCTAACCGCAGTTGGCTTAGACAATATCCCAGACACCAACATAGAACATGTGATTGTGGAGCTAGTTCTCAGGCAAAAAAAGAAAGGAGAAAAGCGAAGTATCATCATTGTCAACGTATATAGCGCCCCAAAGCAAAAAAACACTGATTTCCATGCCCTCGTCCAAGGTGCCTGCCGATTGGCCCAGGGAAAAGAACTCTTACTGCTCGGCGACTTCAACGCTCTCGACGAACGCTGGGGTTACAACCGTTCGGATGTCAAAGGCAAACAGCTTGCGGCTGCCACTGAAAAATTTCAGCTTGAACTGCTTACGGATCCCGCGTTCCCTACCCGGATCGGCAACAGTGTGTGCATGGACACTTGCCCCGATCTCACCTTCGCCCGTGGCCGTGCAAACTATAACTGGGACAACCTGCAGGAATCCTTGGGCAGCGACCACTTCATTCTCCGCACAAAAGTTACAGAGAGCGCAGCGCGTCAGTCTATTGGAGAAGCACGCATCACAAACTGGGACGCCTTTCGTCGTGAGAGCGAATATTCACTCGACAGCCTCACAAGCCTCACCGACTGGTGCACCCAACTTAAAGAAATTCGAGAGCGTTGGACCACCACCATTAACAGAACACCTGCACTGCCGGAAGTGGACGGCCATCTGCTACATCTGCGGGAAGCCCGAAGGAGCCTCATCCGCAGATGGAGGACGCAAAAACATAACCGACGCCTCAAGCTAAGGATCGCCACACTCACCACTCAGGCAGAGCAGTACGCTACAGAACTGGCGCGACTCAATTGGGCCCAGTTTAGCGACTCTCTTCGAGGCTCATTGGGCACGGCCCGCACGTGGCACATTTTGCGCGCTTTGATGGACCCCACTCGCACAAAAAATGAGACGAATAAGTCAGTCATGCGCCTCATACACGCCTTTGAGGGTACTGACGATGAGCTGCTGGATCAAGCCCGGCGAAAATGCTTTGGCGATTTCTACCCACCCGCATCTCAAGCTGCGTATTGTGGACGTGCCAATGACACTCTAGACTGACCAATAACGGTGGACGAAGTTTACGCAGCCATTCGCAGCAGCAATCGCAACACAGCTGCTGGGGCAGACGGAATCACGTACTCCCTTATCAGGAACCTCAACGACAGCGCCGTACAAGAAATCACGGCGTTTTTCAATGATCATTGGCAACGTGGCACGCTTCCTCCTGAATGGAAGCATGCGGAGGTCATAATGATACCGAAGCCGGGCAAAAAACTTCAGATCGAAAACCTCCGACCAATATCCCTCACTTCCTGCCTTGGTAAACTCTTCGAGCGCGTCATCACTAATCGCGTGCAAGATTACCTCGAAGACAATGACCTTTTCCCGTACTCAATGTACGAGTTCCGGGCACATCTTTCAACGCAAGATGTACTGCTACAATTAAAAGAAGTTATTGATAACGCCCCCCAGCAAGGAGAAAACATTATCTTGACTTTAGACATTAAGGGCGCATTTGATAACGTTAGCCACCAGGCCATACTTGAGGGCCTCGAGGCCCTTCATTGTGGGCAGCGCGTCTACAGTTATGTTCACGCCTTCTTGTCGGACCGCACTGCCACAGTCGGTCTCGGCTCCATCCGATCAGATGTTATCAAGGTTTCGAACAAGGGCACCCCGCAGGGCTCAGTGATTTCCCCGCTACTCTTTAATGTAGCTAAGGTTGGCCTGGCACATGAACTCCACCGCATCGATGGCATCCATCACGCAATGTATGCGGACGATATCACCGTCTGGGCCACGCGGGGGTCCCTTGGAGAAAAAGAATATAACCTGCAGCAGGCAGCCACATGCGTCGAACAATACGCGCAGGCACGAGGCCTGGCCTGTGCAACAGAAAAATCTGAGCTTCTACGAATTTATCGACGCAAGCTCCCACCATCGACGCAGAACAACCAAGGCTCCCGCCTCCAGGTTGTCCTTGCTGGCAAACAAATCCCAGAGAAATCCACCATTCGAATATTAGGCATGTGGGTACAGTCGAACCGCCATGTGAATCACACACTTTCCCTTCTCCGCACCACTACACTGCAAGTGGCCCGAATGATATCTCGGGTAGCCACTCATCGCCATGGCATGCGCGAGGAGGACACCCTGAAACTCATACGTAGCCTCGTGGTCAGTAGGGCGACATACAGTTTGCCCTACCAACGCCTCACCAAGAGCGAACAGGGCCAAGTAGACGCAATGCTCCGCAAGGCCTACAAAGCGGCACTCAAGCTACCACCGGGTACTCCTTCTAGCAAGCTCCTCGCATTGGGCCTACACAACACCTTTGAAGAACTTTGTGAAGCGCAACTCGCCACACAACTGCAACGGCTCAAGCAAACACCTACAGGCCGTGACCTGCTCCTACGCCTCGGCTACATCAGCCAGTTTCACGACGCAGCTCGTCGCAAGCCCATTCCGGACCAACTTCGTGCCACTTATAAGGTCGCTCCCATGCCCCGCAATATGGATCCCCGACTACATCAGGGCCGGAGGGAAGCCAGAGTGGAAGCCCTCGAGCGAACTTATGCACACAAAAACACTACGTACTATGTTGACGCCGCCAACTACGACCATGCAAACAATAAGGCTGTAGCCACAGTCGTGGACCACACATTCACAGAACGTACCAGCGCTTCCGTGCGGTGCCGCAACATCACCGATGCTGAAGAAACTGCCATCGCGCTCGCTCTCGCCCTCGGCTACAGACTACGAAGGTCGCTGACTGTTCTCACGGACTCTCAAGCAGCTTGCCGCAACTACCTACAGGGGCGCATCAGCCAACCCGCTCTCAGCGTCATCATGAGCGTTACAGACACTGGCGAGCATTCCATTACACATCCACTCAGAATTTGGCATCGGATTATATGGACTCCGGGCCACATGGGACTGGAGGGGAATCAGGCAGCGGATAGGGTAGCTCGAGGGTATGCGAGCCGAGCACCTTCCAACTCCGCCCCTGAGGAACTCGTTCCGGTCCCTTGCGACTATTCGGCCATCCTAAACCATTACAGAGGACTTAGGAAAGCTTATTCGCTACCACACCGAACACTAAATAAAGAGGAATCGGTCAGCTGGAGGCAAATTCAAACCGGCACGTTTCCAAATTTGCACATCCTGAGTAAAATGCACCCCTCGGCATACTCTCCTCTCTGCCCATGGTGTTCAGCTAAAGCCACTCTGTACCACGTCACGTGGGAGTGTCAGGCCATTACAGCCTTACAACCAGTACAAAATCCAACAGCGGAGCGATGGGAGGAGCTGCTGGCCAGCGAGAACCTGGAAGATCAATTGAGTCTGATCAACCGGGCCCGCAGAGCGGCTGCTGCAAGCGGAGCCCTGGACTAAGGCCCCCCCCCCCCCCCCCCCCCACCGCAAGCCAAGCATGTCCGACTACTTGGAGCTTCTCCGCAGAAAATTTCATGTAATTAAATAAATAAATATCTTTCCACCACCATCCCAAAACGCTATTTAAGGCCGTGCCGGCCCCATGTTAGAGAGATTTTGCCCCAGCCGACGTTGTCGTGCTGGCCGGCTCTGTACAAACGACAACCTGCTACAGTAAACGCTCCTTTTTGTTGCTGTTTTCAAAACGGATTGCCTCCCTGTTTCGCCTTCGGGCTAAGGCTTCAGCGAAGTCCGCTCGACGGCTCGCCGCTCTTCGCCACCGCTACCATCGCGACATAGCAAAATTCCTAACAGTGGTTGGCAGCTACGGGATACGATAGCCTACGTTTGGCAAGTCTGATCGGATCTCTGAGCACGAGGACGACCGCCGTGATAGCGTTTGGCTACGCTGCGATACGCTACTCTGTTCTCATCGTTCGGCAAGCTGGGACAAGCAACCCCGGATCTCAACATTGGCAAGTTGGACCGGATCCCTGAAGGCCTGATACTGTTCGACGGCAGCCACGAGTTGGACCATCGTCGGCTACTTTGGTTGGGTGAGTGCCCAACGTTTACTGTTCATTTCGCCAGACCTCTCTAGCACAGGCAGATGTTAGGAGAGCATTTTGTGTTTTGTTGGTTGTAATTTATTATTCACGGGCTTTAAACCATGAGATTAGTTTTGGAGTATGGTGAATATCAGTAGCAGAGCATCATGAGGGACGAGATCGCGATGGAGCAGTACCTGGTGCAGGATCTTCTTGAAATTTGTGGAGCCATGGGGATTTCCGCCGGGTCCGCTAAAACAAAGGAAGCGATTCTCGAGGTGATGCGGGCAGAGAATGTGACGGCTGAGAAAGCTGACGAGTTTTGGGAGCTTATTTGTGAGCAAAAGCAGAAAGCCGAAGAAGCTCAAAGGCACGAACAATGGAAGGCCGAAGAGAGTCGCAAAAGGAGAGAGAATGCTCTCAGAATGAAACAGCTTGATCGTCAAATTGAAGCGATTAAGTGGCAACGAGCACAATATCGACTCGGACTCTTCGGAATGGACGAGAACATCGTGTCTCCAAAAGCAATAAAGTTTTTCCAAAAACAATAAAGTTTTTCCAAAAGCAATAAAGTTTTTCCAAACCAATCGTGTCTTTTCTCGTTAATTTTGAAGAGGTCTGTGACGATGTTGGTGTTGAGCGAGATTTATGGTCGGTGAATCTTGCCACGTTGCTTCCCTGCAAAGTCGCAAGTATTTTGGAGCGCTTATCTGCGGAGGAAGCGCATAACTTCGAGAGGGTTAAATACGCTTTGTTCCGGCACTTTGCTGCTATGAGTACTGCCGACTGCGAAAGTCGAGTATACAAGTGCAGCGCTGAAGCGCGCAGTAAAGCGCTAGAAATTAAGGCCCATCGCAAAGCGCAGGACGTCAACATGCGTCAGAAAGAGCGAAATGAGGCGCAGCGTAAGGCGATGGAGGTAGAAGCTCGTGAAAATGAGGCTCACCGAAGAGCGCTAGAGTAGAAGCGCGTCGAGAAGCGCGTAATAATAAAGAGAGACGGAACGTGCAAGAGGCTGAGGCCCGTCGCTATGCACAGGGCGCTGAAGTGCGTCAGGAAGGAGGAGGAGGAAAAACCTTTATTGATGCTGGCTGTGCCAGATAGCCCTTATCCTCACCGAGCTGGTTGACATCCCTATAGTCCGGGACGTCATTAGTCGAGGCCGCCACCCGAGCCCGCTGCACTAGAGTTCGCTGTTCCTCTAGTGTGGAGCTATTGAGTAGGGTCGTCTCCCAGTCCTCTTTGGTGGGGTCGGGAAAGGGGGTTAATTTTGGGTTCATTTGGCAGGCCCAGACCATATGGTAAGTGTTGGCCACTTCCCCACAGTACTGGCACTGCTCACTTATTTTAGGGTCATAATATTTTAGTATGGCTTGACAGAGCAGCGTATTTGTCTGTAGGCGCCGCAGGATGCGCTCCTCCGTTTTCGAGAGTCCCTTCGCTGGTGCGGGATACAAGCGGCGTTGCTCAATGTAGTATTCTTTGATTTCTCGAAACCGTGTTAAAGGTGTGGGACATTCAGGACTATCAGGGGAACGGGGAGTTTCCCGGGAAGTAAGCACGCGGGCCGCTGCATGTGCAGCCTCGTTACCCTGTAGACCCTGATGTCCCGGAGTCCATATAAGACGTTTTGGGGTAGGATCGTGGTTCCTGATGCTGAATTTTAAAAGTCTATTAGCCAATGGAGAGATTTCTCCTTCAAGATAGCTCGCGCAGGCTCTTCGAGAGTCTGTAACTATTTGTTTTGAGTTTGGATGGGATACTGCCAGTGCAATGGCCACCTCCTCCGCCTTACTTGAGCTTGTGGCTTTGAAAGTGAGGCCGTCCACCTGCGTTCCTTGATGTATTACCGCCACCGTATAGTATCCCCTAGTTGACGGCCCGACCACATCGACGTAATAGACCCCATTACGGGAGCCAAGCCGTTGTTCAAGTGCCTCAGCACGCGCTTGCCTTCTACCCTGGTGCGCTTCCCTGGTCATATTGCGGGGAAGCGGGGCTACCCAGAGTTTTGTTCTCCAAAGTTCAGTAATACGCTCCGCGTTTTCGATTTCGCATTCGTGTCGGATCAAGAGGCGGTCCAGTAGGCGCCGCCCGGGGGGCGTCTGCGCAAGACGCGTATATTGATTTGTGAGGTGGGCTTCTTGGAGCTCTTGTATAGAGTTAAAGACTCCCAATGCAGAGAGTTTCTGATTTGAAGTGCTGATGGGTAAATCAAGTGCGCGCTTAATTACTTTCCTAAGAATAGCATCAACTCTGTTCTCTTCGTGTTTAGTCATTCGTAAGTACGGTATTGAATATAGAATCCTGCTAGTTACAAAAGCATTGGCGAGCCGAATCCCGTCCCTTCCTCGTAGCCCCCCGCGCTTGTTTGACACTCGGCGGATCATGTGTCCTACCTGTTCTCCAATTTTCCGTAACTTGTCTAGCGTGGTGTTGTTTTTTGTTCTGTTGTGAATCAGAAGGCCAAGGATTCGTAGTTCTGAAACCTCTCGTATTGTTGGAAGTGCGTCAGAGAGATCCAGGCACTGAGGAGCCGCACGAGGAGTTAGGGGCGGAAGCCCATCGGAAACCTCGGGACGCAGAGGCGCATCGTAAAGCGCTAGAGATGGGGCCGCTTGGCCGAGCACGTGATCAGAATGAATCGCGTCAAAGTGAGCATGAGGCCCACTACGAAGGCCTGGGAACAAGGGATATCTTGGAAAGGGAGAGACCCTTACAAACTGAAGAGAAACCGTCGGGCGAGATAGTTAGCTTAAAAGGCATCGGGACTCCCGTTCTGTCCCAAGCAGAGGCAGCTAGCAACGGGCCCGAGGATAAGCTAGATAACCAGTTTGGAGTTTCGGGAGTACTTGTCAAGGGCAGCACACTTGGAAGTAAGTGTGTCGAGGCTGCCAGTATCGCGAGAAGTCCCGACAGAAAGAGGCGTCGGCGTAAGCGTAACGTGGTAAAGACGACGGGCGCCAAGCGTGCTAAAGCTGCTGTTAGGTGCCATGACATCATCCGTCGAGACGCCATGTTCACGGCTAGTTGTAGGATCGCACCAGGCCCTCTGGGAAATGTTTGAAGCTCAGACCATCACGAGGATCGAGATTAGGCGGAGAGCGCGTCAAGAAAAACCGACTTTCAGGAAAATTCGGACGCCGAGATCTTCGCCTGGTCTCATCTTTTTCAATGCCGACTAGAGGCAACCACGTGGAAAAGCATCGCGTACGCCTGAGCTGTAACAAAGGCTCTCATTCCCCACCGTGGCAAGAGGGTCACTGGTGGAGGTTGGTTGGGTTGGCGAACAAGTTGGTTCGTCGTCCCATTGTCCAGACCGCAACCCTCGAAAGCTGTGGAGTGCGCGACTCCCCAGAGTTCGTCTGAGAGGGCCCTCGTCTTGCCATTACTAAGAATGAATATTGTAATCAGCTTTGAAAAATATTTTTCTAGTTTTGTCGTCAGCCGTTGAGCAAGGAATGCGTCTGAATTTTTGCAAGTTTGACTTTCCTTCTCATCGAAGAAGCTGACACTGATATGTTTGTTTGATTAATTTTGTTTTCATATTTTTTGAAAGGTAACAGTTAGTGTGTTTTATTTTGCCTAGAATGTTGCGTAAAAGCCCATGATTAAAATACCATCTGCGTTTGACATTACGTGTTAGTGCGCACGTCAGTGTAGGTTAACTTTGTTTTGTATAACGCACGCAAGTTTCATTCTTCCGTTCTTATTTCATTCTTATTTCATAATTTTTACTCTTATTGTCTTACTTTTCAAGCGTGTTTTATCTTGTTCTAATGACATTAGCTGCGCGCATTAAAAAGAGAGCTTGTAGGAGGACGAACTTTGTTAGGTTAACAATATCACGCTTGCAGGCGACGCCAATGTGCGTGGTTCAGGATTGCTCGGTGTACTAAATTGTAGTTTCGGTGCTAAATTGAACAATCCTCAGAAGCTTCGCTCATCCAGATTCTGCCTAAATTACAATTGAGAATCGCTTGAAAACAAAAAAAATTCTGTTTGGTTTAGCGGTGTAATTCACTGACACTTAGCTAAAGGTGTGTCCGCATTGTGTATTCCTCCCGAGATTCGTTGCTCGTGATGCTATATATTTGTTAGCCCAGCGTAATCTCGAGGAAACATTTGGTTTCTTCTGGTCTGGCGATTTGATCAGCATTTGGAGGGTGCTTGCTTTGGCCAGAGTGGTTCGGGCTTTGTGTTCGACTCCGTCGTTCCAGTGAACCTCTGCAGGCCTATGGAAGTCTCAACGGGCGGAGAGAGCGGAACGGCTACCGACGGTCAACCAGCATCCCTCCTTCCGAGCCACGCTGACGGCTCAAAACTCCGGATGCATTGTCTGGCGGCGGGGGTGCTGTTGTGCCACAGACATGTTCCTCGTTCGGGAGCACGTCTCACGAGATCGAGCGCTGTTCCGACAAACTGACTCCCCCCCCCCCTCCCAGCGCCGCCTTCCACGCAGAAGAACCGTGCAGTTCCGGGGATAACGTCGCTTCCTCCGCCGAACCACCTTGCAGTTCCGGGTATGGCTGCGTCTCCTCAGCCGAGCCACTGTGCCGTTCTGGGGAACTGCTCTCGCAGAAGAGTCCCAAAACGCTATTTAAGGCCGTGCCAGCGCCATGTTAGAAAGATTTTGCCCCAGCCGACGTTGTCGTGCTGGCCGGCTCTGTACAAACGACAACCTGCTACAGTAAATGCTCCTTTTTGTTGCTGTTTTCAAAACGGATTGCCTCCCTGTTTCGCCTTAGGGCTAAGGCTTCAGTGAAGTCCGCTCGACGGCTCGCCGCTCTTCGCCACCGCTACCATCGTGACATAGCAAAATTCCTAACAACGGCTTTTTCGGGGGTCACTCACCAGGTATTTATTAGTTTGTGCGTGTGTGTGTGTGTTTGATTTTTTTTGTTGTTTTTTTGCCACCCCGTGGGGGAGGTGCACGTACATTGAACACGCAAATTTTTGTAGTAGAGCTTAGACTTTCACTTTTTGTAGGGCAGGGCTCGAGTTTTGTAATTATCGAGTGAGACAAGTCATAGGGACAATTGGTGTCGGAAATACATGGCTAAATATACTGTAAAGTGTTCAGTATGTGGGGTTGGTTTGAAAGTGGACCCAAGTGTAGAAGCGGAAGGAGAAGAGGCTGACGCAAAGTGTAGGCAATGTGAGGTCGAGGAAAAAGTGGAGAAAATGATGGTTACCCAGAGTGACCTGCTGATGAGGATCACCAAGCTCGAGATTGTGTTGGTGACAGAGCAAGAGAAAACGAGCAAGAGACGTAGCCACGAGCGCCGAGCCAATTCAGACATAGGGTATATTAACATGCAAGGTGGTAGAAACAGGCTGAAGTGGGAAGAGATAGAAGAACAGCTAAGGGAGGAGAGGCCGATGGTATATGGTTTTGTAGAAACGCATCTCAGGGACATGGAACAACCTCCTAACAATGCGGACTACGCGTGGGAATATTGTAATAGAACAGAAGGCAGCAGAAAGGGGGGTGGTATAAGGGCATTCATTCATAAAAGTACAGACTGGCAAAGGGCCAAGCAGGAGTGCAAGGAACATTTATGGCTAAAAGGGAAAGTGGCAGGGCAAACGACACTCCTTGGCTTCGTGTACTTGTGGACTGGAGCAAAGGCCAGAGAGGAAAACCAGGCAATGGTAGAGTGTATATCAAAGAACATTCAGGAGTTAAAAAGAGAGTGCGAGATACTTATACTAGGAGATATGAATGCGCATATAGAAGATATAGATGGGTATACCGACCCGACAGGCAAAATGATCATGGATATGTGTGAAAGGCTTGATTTGATCATTTGCAACAGTACCGAGATGTGTGAAGGGCAAATAACATGGGAGGTAGGAAGGCTGCAGTCGACGATAGATTACGCATTGATGTTAAATAGGATGTATGATAAGCTCAGGGGAATGGGCATAGATGAAGGTGGCTCCAGAAGTCTGTGTAGTGATCACAAACGTATCAAGCTAAGTTTTGGAAGAGCAGTGAAAGTGGGAAGGAGACAAGATGAGCAACTACAGGAAAATTTTTATTCATAAAGGCGAATTGAAACAGCCACTAAACAAATTGAGAAAGTAATCACTAAGGATAATAAAACAGTGTGGACATACACGAATCTAATTAGAATGTTTTAGCTAGAGCTTGCTAAGGCACGTGACAAGTCACCCCGGAAAAGAAGACACAAACCCCAAAGTTGGTGGGATGAGGAAGTTGAGAGAGCCATAGCAAAACATCAGGAAGCCTCTAGGGAACACAGACATGCTAAGCAGCGGGGTGAACCGACAGATAATGTTGAAATAAAATGGGAAATGTTTATAAACTGTAGAAGGGACGCATCGCTTCTGATCAATGAAAAGATTAGTAGGAAAGGGAGCTTAGTGGGTGGCAAAAGTACATAAAAAAGATATAAATGCAGCTGCGAAATTTCGGAACCATCTAAACTCCCTAAGAAATGAGACGAGCCTAGAGCAGAGGTTTATAACTACAGCTCAAGGTGCTAGGCTAGAAGGAAATGAAGCTATTGAATATATAAGAACCAGGGTGACAGAAAAATTTCAACAAAGAAGTGCTTTATGCACCACAATAGACAAGGATGAATCAAGTGGCGCAATGGCACCATTTTCGCAACAAGAGTGGGAAAGGGCTGAGAAAAGGGTTCCTAGTAGTACATCAACAGGCCCAGATGGCATTCCAATTATGCTGATGAAGACATTAGGTCTGAAGTCTAAGCAGGCTTTGAGAGAGGCAGTGAGCAAAATAATAATCGATGGAGAAGTTCCCGACGGATGGAAACTTAGCAGGATGAGCATGATCTATAAAAGAAAGGGGGACAAAGCTGACATAAACAACTACCGTCCTATAACAGTGACATCAGTGGTCTACAGGCTGGCGATGCAGATTATAAAGGAAAGACTGCAGGCATGGATAGAAGATGAGAGGGTGCTGGGAGAACTGCAGATTGGGTTTCGGAAACACAGGAGGTTGGAAGACAATCTGTTCTCACTGACGCAGTGCATCGAAATAGCAGAAAAGGATCACAGGCCCCTGTGGCTAGCATTTTTGGATATCAAGGGAGCGTACGGTAGCGTGGTTCAAGAGGAATTGTGGTGAATACTGGACGCACTAGGCGTGGAGGATGTAGTCACTAATCTCTTAAAGGATATCTATAAAGGTAACAAGTTAATTACAAAGTGGGAAAAACAGGTATCCAAGCCTGCAGAGGTAAAACGGGGGCTCATATAGGCAGGGGTGTCCCCTGTCAAACTTATTACTCATGATGTTCCTACAAAGATTAGCGGCCAAATTAGAGGGAAGTAGACTGGACTTCAACCTCTCTTTCGTCAAACAAGGAAAACTCATTGAACAGGCACTACCAGCATTGATGTACGCAGATGATACAGTGCTAATGGCCGACAACAAGGAAGATTTGCAGAGATTGATGGACATCTGCGGTAATGAAGCAGATAGGTTAGATTTTATATTCAGTAAGGAAAAATCAGCAGTCATGATTTTCAATGACAACGAAGGTAGTGAGCTTGGAGTACAGGAGGTCACGCTAGAGATAACAGACAAATACAAATATCTGGGCGTATGGATAAGCAATGGGACCGAGTACCTGAGGGAACACGAAATATACGTGACAACTAAAGGTAACAGGAATGCAGCGGTAATGAAAAACAGGGCACTGTGGAATTACAATAGGTATGATGTTGTGAGAGGAATATATATGAAAAGGCATCATGGTTCCTGGTCCGACTTTCGGCGATATGGTCTTGTGCATGAGGTTAGAGGTACAAGCAAGATTAGAAATTCATCAACCTGGAATAGGTGGGCTCGCTTCAGAAGCTCACGATAATACACATAATCTGGCAGTACAAGGTGATATGGGATGGACATCATTTGAGGGCAGGGAAGCTAGCAGCAAGATAAAATTTGAGAAGCGATCGAGAGAAATGGGGGAGGAGCGTTGGGCTAGAAAGGTATTCAGCTACTTGTACTTAAAGAATGTCGATTCAAAATGGCGGAAGCGAACCAGAAAATTGACTGGTAAATACTTGGAAAACAGCAGGGGGCCCAACCAAAAAGAATTATCGGTTAAGAAGAAGGTGAAGGAGGCTGAGACCGATATATGTGGAGAATTGGCGTGGATAAGAAGTCCGCACTAGAGATCTATCGAACTTTTAAGCAGGAAATTGCCAAGGAAAGGATATATGATAATACTCGGGGTAGTTTTCTACTGTTTGAAGCCAGGACGAGAGTATTGCGAACCAAGACATATCAGGCCAAATACGAAGAGGTAGACACGGTGTGCAGTGCGTGTGGAGAGGAAGAAAAAACTGCCAAACACTTGATAATATTCTGTAAAGGGCTTCACCCTATAGTTCAGTATGATGGCGCAGAGTTTTTCAAAGCACTGGTGTATAGAGGCAGTGAAGGCAAAATAGACTTTAAGCGGGTAGAATTAACTAAAAGGAGGTTGTCTGATTGGTGGCTAAAGTCAAGGCACGAGTGAAAATTAAACCCTTCACTGCAGAGTGCGAATCCTCAACCTCAGTATTTAAGGAAAAATAAATAAATCTAGTTTTTGGTTCATTGAGTATTACGGCTTGGTGGTGCTAGCCGCCGCCCGATCTAAAGGGTACAGCCATATCCGTCCATCCATCAATCCATCCATGGTTAGAGTTACTGTATATATTGCCACGTGCCATTCCTCAAGCTTTGTTATCGCCCCAATAAACTACACAATTCTCAGCGCAAACCACGCCTGCAGTTTTCGAGAAACTTCGGAACTGTAGTAGATCATTTTGATAAGATCATGCCCACTCCGCGAACTGTACAGATAATTTGGGACACTCACACCGCCAGCGATAACGCTAGAACATTCAATGACAAGAGTATAAATGCCGACGCACTTCGCCACTTGTCAGTGGTTGATCGACGGCCGACGCTCCGTTCGCCGATATCAGTCCAAGACTGCTACTGTAGTCTGACTTTCCGTTTACTGGGCACAGGTTCGCCCAAATAAACAATTTATTATTCGACTCGCCGTGTGCTCCATTCGTCCACGTCACGACCCGTGACATCTGGTGGAGGTGCTGTTTCTTCCATGTACCGGACGCCTCCGTCAAGCCGTGAACCCAGCCCACGCCGTGAAGACACCAACGCCAGCAACGAGCAGCGAGTTAACAAGGTCTGCCACAGGAGTACGGACTTTTACTGGACAAGGCTCAGAAAACCAAGACGTTGACGTCGACCACGGTGACCATGTCAACGCCGGTTCCCCCTGCACCACTCCTGCTCCGGCAACCCAAAGAGCCGCCAACTTTCCGCGGTTCGCCACTGGAAGACCCGGAAAGCTGGATCGAAAGGTTCGACCGCGTTGCCACCTTCAATGACTGGACAGACGATGACAAGCTCCGGCATGTGTATTTCGCCTTAGAAGATGCTGCTCGGACCTGGTTCAAGAATCAAGAGCGAAGCCTTACAATATCGGACGTCTTTTATTCGCGCCAAGTTCCTCACCACTTTCGCAAGTGTGGTGCGCAAGGAGAAGGCTGCCGCTCTTCCCGAAACCCGGTTGCAGATGCCAAATGAAAACGTGGCGCTATTCACGGAAGATATGACTAAACTCTTCCGCCACGCTGACTCCGACATGTCCGAGGAGAAGAAGGTCCGTCTGCTCATGCGAGGAGTAAAGCTGGAACTCTTCGCCGGCCTGATCAGAAACCCGCCAAAGACGGTCGCCGAATTCGTTTCAGAAGCATCTATGATAGAGAAGACGCTAGAGATGCGCACGCGGCAATATAACCGTAGCTTCTCGTCTACAAGCTACGCCGGTATTCAAGCGCTAGGAACCACTGACTTGCGTGAGACAATCCGAGTGATCGTGCAAGAAGAGCTGCGAAAATTACTTTCTTCAGCGCAGCCTCACGTGGAATCCATCGCGGACGTCGTACGCCAGGAGATCCAGCAATCGCTGGGCGTTTCTCAGCCTCAAGAGTCTCAGCTGCAAGCCACGAGCTATGCTGCTGCAGCCCACCGCCACGCCCCTCCTCCACGCGCACGCCAAAACACTGCCCCATCGCACTTCCGTCGCCAGACGCCGCCACCACCCCCACCGACGTCCTACCGTTCGCCAGCGGCCCAGCGCAGTGCGCCGAGGAAGAGTGACGCCTGGCGCACCCCTGACCACCGCCCGCTCTGCTACCACTGCGGCGAGGCCAGACACACATACCGCCAGTGCCAGTACCGACAGATGGGACTGCGTGGCTTCGCCGTCAATGCACCGCGTCCACAGTCAGGAGAACGGCCACGTGACATCGCCGACTACCTGACAGGAACTCGGTGGACACCACGAAGCCCTTCCCGTTCGCCGTCGCCCAGCCGCCACACGTCTCCGCACCACCGGCAGTACTCTGGCCCAACGCGGGGCCGGTCTCGTAGCCCGTATCCGGGAAACTAAGGGCAGCAACCGATGGAGGTGCGGTTGCTGTGCGACCAGGCCCGTAAATAGGGGGGGGGGGGTTGAGGGGGTTCTGATCCCCCCCCCCAATTTTTTTGATGCTTTAACTTTTCGGCTGATACTAAAATATTTACACGCCTTCACAGCGACCACCAGCTGTCAAAGTTACACTGCAACTTTCCTGGCATTGCTTCCCTCTTCTTCCTTTCTTCAAACCTACCCTTTTACCAGAACACCTCAGCGCTCCCTCCCCCGCACGCACACCTGCCCTATTTGTACAGCTTTGCACTTCGCCCTCGCGTTCCTTCAAGTCTTTTTTTTTTCGTCTTCCACACCGTAGCAGCTCCTTTATTGATTCCAGATGCTTTCCTTGTGCATTGCCGCTGGAGAAGTTATCCGTCTGTGCGGACCGCACGTGTCGGCTTTGGGTTCCTACGAAAAGCGCGTCTACTTTTGTGAAGGTAAACAGTTCGAGAGCAACGGCAACACCAACACGACGTGCGCAAATTTGCCAGGGAACGAAACCCCTAAGCCGAAAAACTCAGCGGCGCATTCCGAGGACGCAGGCTGCAGGGCAAACTTTTCTCAAACTGTAGTCCTCGCCACCGAAACTAATCATCGAAGATGACATCTACTGAAAGACTGGCATATCCGAGCAACTTCGAACAACCTTAACCACACGCAAGGAAATCTACCTCTTCTGTACACAGAAGGTATACGCGCCTCCCTACAAAGCGCACAAAGCGAGGATACAGCCGGCACACAATCCGGCACCAGCGGTCAACTTTCACAGGAGAAAAAAAAACGCCGCCAAGCTGGGTTGCGCACGGGAGTACAGAGGCTGATGCCACAGCCTACAAAGTACATTTTTGGGGGGTCACGGCTATTTAATTAGCGCAGCCCAGAAAGAATTATGCAGGCGCCCAGGGAGCCGTCTGTGAAAAGGTGACTTTTTCACAGGAACGGAGCAACACCTCCTTTCTGGACTGTACCGCGGGAGTGCAATTGTCTCGGCAGTGCATTCTTGGGGGTTCAAGTTTATTAAGGGGAGTATGCAGTGCCCATGGAGTCTTCTGTGAAAAGGTCTTCAAGTAGCGTTTATCCAGTTTGCTGCAGCTGGAGTACAATAATGGGCCTTCATGCACACCAGCTGTAGCGGCGTTCAGAAAACACATGCGCCACGCGGGAGCCGGCGCGTTCATCACACTTATACATTCTAGCCACTGTAAAGTGGATAAGAGAGGAAGAAAACATCGCCCGCCGTTCACGCCAGGCAGTCGAAGCAGTAGCAAACGTTTTTTTGGAGCCACTGGCCACTTCTGTGTGCGTGCACAGGATTGCGGCAGCAAAATGAAAAGACACTCTGCAACAACAAAGCAAAGGGGTCTTGCGTCTTACTTCAAGAAAGTTCGAACAGATGACGCGGACGGAGAAGAACCGCCTCCTTCGAAGGATAAAACTTCGCCCTCCTCAGCACTGGTGGAAAGCCAAGCGCGTCCGAACTTCTGCAGCGACTCAGGAGAATGCACTGGTTTATATGAATCACCTGAGAGCGAACACAAGCAGGACACCCATGCGCCGCCGGGAAATGATGGTGGCCGCAGAGCAACTCCAAGTGATCTTTGTTGTACAGTCAACGCTGGGCAAAGTGACGCCTTTACCACTGGGCAATGCCCAAGGAGGGTGAGTGGCATGGCACCTACACATTCTGGTTCGCCTCCCCTCTGTGCGACGAGTGCGAATATTTTCGACTTGGGACTGTTTGTCTCGAAAAGCAATAATGTAAATGATCCAGAGACGATGGAGAAGCTGCTGCTCAATCCGTGGACCCCTCCGGCTAACTATGATTATCCAGCCACAGGGAAAAGGAATCTGAAGTTCCAACCTCACTGGGTAGATCGTTACCCATGGCTTGTTTATTCAGAGAAGCTTCAAGGACCATTATGCAAATATTGCGTAGTCTTCGCAAGCGAGTGTGCAGAAAAAGGGGAGCACCAGCGCTTGGGCTGTTTTGTAACTAAGGAGTTCACCAATTACAAGAAAGCCATGGATGCCTTTAAGAGGCACGCATCCAGCAGTTATCACGCCATGTCAACAACGCTATCGGAGAACTTTTTAGCAGTCCGGTCCCGCTCACAGCATGACATCTTGACACAACTTGACCACGGCCTTAAAAAGCAGGCGGAAGAAAACCGCAAGAACTTGCTGCCAATAATAGAAACAATCCTTTTCTGTGGCAGGCAAGAAGTACCGCTTCGCGGCACAGACGACTCTGGTCCGATAAATATGTCTGAAGTGCTGCCATTAAAAAATGATGGAAATTTCCGCGCACTGCTTAGGATGAGAGCAAAATGTGGAGATGCCACCTTGAGAGCTCACATGGAAACATCTCCGGCGAATGCGCTGTACATGAGCCCAAAAATTCAAAATGAGTTGATCACCCTCTGTGGTAAAATCATACAAAGAAAGATAGTGGAAAACGTTAACTCAGGTTCGTGTTTTTCAGTTCTAGCTGACGAGGCCACTGATATATCTAGCACCGCCCACAGTTCCCTATGTGTAAGGTACGTTGGACACGACACGTCGGGAGTGCCCATTCTTAAAGAAGATTTTGTAGATTTCGTTCCCGTGTATGATCTCACTGGCAAGGCGCTCGCGAGCACAATCCTGAACAGTCTTAGAGGTCATGGCTTTGACCTGAACCTACTTTGCGGGCAAGGATACGACGGCGCGGCATCCATGAGCAGCCACCTTAACGGTGTTCAAGCCTTCATTCGTCAAACAGCGCCCAAAGCGTTGTACGTGCATTGTAGCACCCACTCGTTGAACCTTGCTCTGCTTCACGCATGCAAACTCCCCAGCATCCGCAACTGTTTGGGAACTGTATCCTCAACCTGTACATTTGTGAGAGCTTCGCCACAGAGGACGAACCAACTGCGAGACAAAGTAGAAGATTTAACACAAGAAAAAAGAAAATCAGTTCTCTCCTTTTGCCAAACAAGGTGGGTAAAGAGTCACGATGCACTTCAGCGTTTCCTTGAACTGTACGTTCCTATTGTACAATTCCTCGAATATTTGGAAGAAGAGGCCGCGTCATCTGATACTTCATCAAAAGCTTCTCAACTGCTCAATGTCATTACGAAGCCCGATTTTGTCGTTTCGCTTCAGATCTGTAGCGACCTCTTCTCTTTGACACTGCCACTTTGCAAGTTTCTTCAAAAAATTGACTGTGACTTGGTTCAAGCGTGCGATCACGTAAAGAATGTTTAGACGTTCTTTCCACAAAAAGGGCTAGTGCGGAAACGAAATTTAATAAGATTTTTCTGAAGTCGCTCTCTTTGCTGAAGATCACAAATGTTGAGATGGCCCTACCACACATCACTGGAAGGCAGATGCAAAGAAGCAACGTACCTTCTGCTACTCCCGGAGAGTACTACCGGAGGAA
This sequence comes from Rhipicephalus microplus, assembly GCF_043290135.1. Taxonomy (NCBI): domain Eukaryota; kingdom Metazoa; phylum Arthropoda; class Arachnida; order Ixodida; family Ixodidae; genus Rhipicephalus; species Rhipicephalus microplus. Next base: position 187,826,924 of record NC_134710.1, on the reverse strand, counting down.
TGTGTATTTGCCTTTGCTGGCTGACTTCGAAAATCATTTAAGAGACCGGTTCGATGCCCATAAGAAGGTCGTGGTTGGCCTTAACATGCTGCTGCCGAAATTCTGTGCATCGGCTAGCCTTTCTGATATTGATGATGCAGTGCAGTTTTACCGTGGCGACATTCCTTCGGCTAATGTCATCGAAGCAGAGTTCACACTGTAGGTGAACAAATGCTGCCAGATCGAAGAAAAGAATCACCCAGCTTGTGCTTTACAGGCCTTAGAGATGTGCAACCGCGACTTTTTTCCGAACATCCACAGCCTACTTTCTATCCTGGTGACTTTACCCGTGTCGACGTCGACCCCGGAACGCACTTTTTCCACACTGAGAAGGCTGAAGAGCTACCTTCGAAATCATATGAACAACGACAGATTGACTGGACTAGTGTTGCTCAGCATCCATCGAGAACTTCAAGTGACTCCAGAACAAGTCCTCATAGAATTTTGCAAGTTGCCGAGAAGGAAAAACTTCCTCGTTTAAACTTCCCTCTATGTTTCAAGAGTCGATTAAAAGCTAAACCCAGCTAGCCCAAGCTTCAACCCTTCTATCCTTCCGCAATTACGAGGAAACTATCCAGCAAGCAGGATGTGCGAACGGTAACAAGAAGATCGGAATGTCGGGCGACTTGTTTGTTTGCTTGCATACATGCTGTCACAGACTGCCATTTTTGCGACCCGGCGTAACGGCAAATTAACGGGCGCCGCACTCCCCGCTGACCGGTGAAACCGTTCGCTCATGAAAAGACTGGCCTTTAGTGCAGGGAAGTACTTATTGGGGTGTTCTTCAAACGTTAGTCGCCGATGTTTGATCCTTTGTACCTACGGCGGCGTCGGCAGGGTCGTCAAAGGCCGCGATGCACCCCGAACTAGCTGTAGACTGCAAGATGCACCGGCTGAAACCAAGCAAACTGACCATTCCCACGGGCAAAACTGCTTGTGGACAAGTCGTATGAGAGAACCCCAACAGGTTGTCACTCTCGCTCAGTTGAGGACCCTCTCCTAATTAAAAAGGGACGTGGTCAATATATTTTTAGGGTGGAGTTTCTAACAATGAAACGTGCATGATTTGACCCATGTAGAGGTCTCTTTTCCCCCAGGACGAGAATCAGGGGACACGGAGGTCGATTTAAGAGCAGGATTTCGCCTTGCTAAGCAGTCTAGTTGCTGACTAACATGGTGTAGAAGGAGATCAAGAAGTATCCCTTAAGTGGTTGTGGCTCCGTGTCGGCTGGCCACCTAAACTTAGCGATTCGTCTAGTTGTGACGCGAAATTAACGTCTGTAACGTAGGCATCGGTACTTGAATCTCGAGTAAGCTCAACCTGCCCGAGATCGGCTTCAAGCACTAGCCTCCCGGAAACACCAGCGCTGCAACACCGCCGACATCGCAGTTGTGCCAGAACTCTCCCTGACTTCTCGCATCCGATCGTCGTGGACTCAACGCTGCCGGTCATCACAGGTATCCCTTCACCTGTTTATACCTTCGGACTTTCTCATCTGTAGTTTTATTGTTGGTTAGTTTTGTGTAGTTTGTAATACTTCTCTCTTGTTAGCTGATTTATTGATTTTATATGTATTTTGTTAGTTGGTATTAAGTGTTGTACTAGATTTCTCTGCAATATTTCTAGATTCCTCTGCAGTGCTGCAATATCACTAGAGTTTTGTTTTTCCCCACATACGTCTCTGATCTCTTCACTGTCTCTGCTTACGTACGGAACGACCTAACCTGCTGCCATTCCCGTCGCTGACTTCGCGCTGGCGACGCTAGAGTGGCAGCTTGTAACACATACATACCGTTTTTGTACCGCGGTTACATTGTGTTACTTCATCAGGAGCCGTTGGTCGTGGTGTCCCCGGCTTTGGTGGTGCTATTGTCCAAACTTATTTCTTGCTTTAACCAGAATTTGAGGTTGACATACCAATTTCTCTATTTGGGCATAAATAATTGAAAAGTACCATCGAATTATTACAAGTAAGCGATGTACTTGTTTTATTCACGAAAATAAGCCAGTATAAATCTTAAAAAATGGCAGCTGTTCTACACGCAACCCCCCCCCCCCCCCCTAAAAAATTCCTGGGTACGGCCCTGTGTGCGACGAACTACCGACGATCCTCCGACGACGACGCCGCCGCGACGGAGCTTTCCGAACACCACGCCAACTAGGCTCTTGGCGACGAAATTTCACTGACCGAGGGTGACCTGACGACGCAACATAGAAGCAGCAGAACAAGCCGACGAAGCCGTGACCCGACGCCACGGCCTAACTGCAACGCGAGACGGCGAACTAGCGACCTCGACGTTCTTATCGACGGCCACAGTGTGACCGCTCTCGTCGATACTGGAGCCGACTATTTCGTCATTAGTGGGTCGTTCGCCGCGAAGTTGAAGAAAGTTAGGACAGCTTGGGAAGGCCCCGAAATCCGCACAGCCGGAGGTCATGTCGTAACGCCAGCAGGAATCTGCACAACGAGAGTCACCATTAACGGCCGTATTTATCCTGCAGACTTCGTAGTCCTACAGCGTTGCTCGAGAGATGTCATCCTTGGCATGGACTTCTTATGCATCCATGGTGCTGTCATCAACCTAAGAACAAAGTCGATAACGTTATTCGCAGAAGAAGCACTACCACCGCGCACGCCGTCAGGAAACCATGCATTGAATGAGCTGGAAGAATAGGTTACCATTCCGCCTCACTTCAACGTCATTATTTCAGTCGGCACCCCTAAATCACCCAACTTGGAAGGCATCGTTGAAGGCAGTCAGCATCTGTTGGTCATCCGCAATATTTGCGTCGCAAGAGGATTCGCAGAGCTGCGGGGAGGTAAAGCAACGGTTATGCTCACAAATTTCAGCAATGAATACAAACATGTGAACAAAGGAACGACGGTCGCATACATCGAAGAAATCGTGGAATCCACCAGTGCTTTCGCCCTCGCCGATTCTGCAGAACCTGCTCTGAGAAACCAAGCCATCTACCTCAGCTTTCGACGTCAATCCCAGCCTTCCGAACCATAAGCAAGAACAGCTCAAGACCCTGCTGCTGCAATACGAAGATTGCTTTTCATCGTCGTCAAAAATTCGGCAGACGCCATTCATGAAACATTGCATCATAACCGAGGAAAATGCCAGGCCCGTCAGGGTCCGTACAGGGTTTCGAGGTGAGAACGCGAGGCCATAAAGACGGAAGTTGATGAAATGCTACGGGACGACATCATCCAGCCGTCCAAGAGTCCATGGGCGTCCCCCGTGGTGTTAGTGAAGAAAAAGGATGGGAACCTACGGTTCTGCGTCGATTATCGCCGCATGAACAAAATCACAAAAAAGGACGTGTATCCTCTCCCACGAATAGACGACGCACTGGATCGGCTCCATAACGCCAAGTATACTTTTCATCAATGGACCTCAAGACTGGCCATTGGCAAATCGAAGTCGACGAGAGAGACCGAAAGAAGACGGCGTTTATAACACCGGATGGCCTTTTCGTGTTTAAGGTGATGCCCTTTGGTCTTTACTCAGCGCCTGCAACTTTTCAACGCGTTATGGATACAGTACTGGCAGGATTGAAGTGGCAGACTTGCCTCGTGTACTTGGACGTCGTCGTCGTGTTTTCCTCTAGTTTCGACAAGCATCTTCGGCGCCTTGAAGCTGTACTTCAAGCCATTGTAGCGCCCTCGTTCGGGCGGCGCGCAAACCGGAGAGCGCGCGATGGCGACAGAAAAAAATAAAGAAGGCGCGTGGCACGTGAAGCCACGGCTCACGTTCCGGGCTGGCATCGGTTATCGTTCAGGCGTGTCTCTCTTTCGCTCCTGTGGCATAAGCCTACAAGTGGTGACCCGGACGAAGACAATGACTGACTCGAATGCACCCTCAACCGAACAAGCCTCACGTCCGCAGGACGTCTCGGCCGTGCAACTGCGTCTCCCATCTTTCTGGCCACAGGACCCGCAAGTTTGCTTTCATCAGGTCGAGGCGCAATTCTCCCTGTACCGCATCACCTCGGAAACGACACGCTACTACCACGTAGCCTCCGTCCTTCTTCCTGACGTTGCCAGCGAGCTCTCCGACGTCTTCTCCAACCCCTCGGACAGTACGCCATATCAGCCCCTTAAAACCAAGGTGCTGGAACGATTCATGCCTTCGGAACGCGTCCGCCTACAGCAGCTCCTTGCAGAGGGGGACCTTGGCGACAGGCGCCCCTCCCAACTACTGCGCCGAATGCGACAGCTTCTTGGGAAACACGACGTCTCTGCCCACTCAGCGCTGCTTCGCGAGCTCTTCCTCCAACGCCTTTCTCAGCCAATCCGCCTCGTTCTCGTGGCGGCCGGCGACGTCAATCTCGACCGCCTGGCGGAGCTCGCCGATCAGGTACATGAAGCGACCTCCCCATCTGTCAACGCTGTCTTACCACCAGCAGACACAGCGATTTCGCGCCTTGAGGCCCGCATCGACGAACTCGCCGCCTCCATTGCCGCACTCCGGAGCCCCCTGCAGGAGACTCGTTCGCCTCGCTCCGGTCGTCGAGCTCTTCCACGCACACGAGATTCTCGGAGTCCCAGCCCTCCACGCCTCTGCTGGTACCACCGGAGTTTCCGACACCGAGTCACGAAGTGTACACCCCCATGTTCGTGGCAGGGAAACGCCTGCCGGGATCACTGACGGCGGCGTGTGATCTCCCTTCTCGTCCCAGCCGCCTTTTCATGGTCACGGACCAGCTATAGGGGCTTGGCGAGTTTCCCGGAGTTAACTAAACCGTGCAACCTCACTCAGCCGCCTAAACATACGGTGACACACCACATCGTCACCCGGGGTCCACCGGCAGCCGCTCGACCACGCCGCCTGTTCGGAGACCGCCTAGCTATTGCTAAACGGGAGTTTGACCACATGCTGCAGCTCGGCATTATCCGCCCGTCGTCAAGCGCTTGGGCTTCCCCGCTGCATTTGGCGCCAAAGCGTGATCCTGGTGACTGGCGTCCTTGTGGGGACTATCGAGCGTTGAACGCCAAGACTGTCCACGACAGCTATCCTCTACCTCACATCCAGGATTTTACATCGCGCCTCGACGGCTGCACAATGTTCAGCAAAGTGGACCTTGTTAAGGCGTACCACCAGATTCCTGTCGAGCCCGCCGACATACCTAAGACCGCCATCACGACGCCCTTTGGGTTGTTTGAATACGTGCGGATGCCTTTTGAACTCCGCAATTCGGCTCAAACTTTCCAGCGGTTCATTTCTGAGGTCACACGGGGTCTTCCTACTGTGTTTGCGTACCTTGACGATGTCCTCATCACAAGCCGCACACCTGAAGATCATGAGCACCATCTACGCGCTCTGTTCCAACGTCTTCAGCAGTACGGCCTCGTTGTGAACGCCTCTAAGTGTACTTTCGGCGCATCTGAGCTCGAGTTCTTGGGCCATCACATATCATCCAAAGGAATACGCCCTCTCCGGTCTCACGTTAAAGCAATTCAGGATTATCCTCAGCCTACAACACTGCGCCAATTACGCCAATTCCTGGGGCTTGTGAATTTTTCCAGGCGCTTCATACCACACTGTGCCGAACTGCTACGACCGCTCACCGACCTCCTTCGGTCGACCGCCGGCCCGTCCTCCGCCATTCCTTGGTCGTCAGAGGCCCAGGCCGCCTTTGCTGCTGCTAAGCAAGCGGTCGCTAACGCCGTGCTTCTCTTTCATCCACGCAGCAACGCCCCTACTTGGTTGATGGTGGACGCATCCAGCGTGGCCGTCGGAGCCGTCTTACAGCAGTGCATTAACTCCGAGTGGAGACCCTTGTCGTTTTACTCTCGGAAGCTACTTCCTGCTGAGACCCGCTACAGCGTCTTTGGCCGGGAATTACTAGCCATCTACGCTGCAATACAGCACTTTCGGCATTTCCTGGAAGGATGCTCGTTTTACGTGCTGACTGACCATAAGCCACTGGCGTATGTTTTCCGCACTAACTCATCCAAGTACGTGCCCCGTGAACTCCGCCATCTGGCTTATATATCGGAGTTCACGACTGACATCCGCCACGTGAAAGGAGCTGACAACACCGCCGCAGATGCCCTTTCTCGTATAGCCGCGGTTGACTCACCACCGCCAACCATCGACTGGGCCTCATTCTCCTCGGCACAGCAGGATGATAGAGAGCTTGCCGCTTTTCGGGAGAACCCCCGTTCTCTCCGACTACGCCTGGTGCCTCATCCATTATCATCTGAGCGCTTGTGGTGCGATGTCTCAGCTGACCTTCCCCGCCCTTTCGTTCCCGCTTCATTACGACGCACCGTTTTCCACTCCTTACACGACATCTGTCACCCTGGCATTCGGGCTACTCAACGTCTTCTCACCCAGCGCTATGTCTGGCCCGGAATCAACGGTGATGTGCGCGCTTGGACGCGCATGTGCCTGCCCTGCCAGATGACATAGGTCTCCCGTCATACTAAGACGCCGCCCCAACCTTTCCTTCCACCCGGCCGTCGTTTCGACCATGTTCATCTAGACATTGTGGGCCCTCTACCAGTGTCTCAGGGGTACCATTATATATTGACCATGGTCGATCGCTTCACACGCTGGCCAGAGGCTGTTCCAATTCAAGATATCACAGCCGAGACAGTCGCCCGCGTTTTCATTTCTACGTGGGTATCCCATTTTGGCTGTCCTGGCACCGTGACAACAGACCGTGGACGTCAGTTTGAGTCCTCGCTGTTTACTTGCCTTAATCGCAACCTCGGAGCCAGACATTGCCGTACCACGGCTTAGCATCCCTGCGCCAACGGCATGGTGGAACGCCTTCACCGACAACTGAAGACCGCCTTGACTACCCGCCTCAATAGAGCCACCTGGGTTGATGCCTTGCCACTGGTGCTCTTAGGTTTACGAGCTGTCATCCGGGCAGACCTGCAGTGCTCAACAGCAGAGCTGGTGTATGGCACTTCCCTACGGCTTCCGGGAGACTTCTTCACGTCAACGAAGCTACCAGACCAGCCACAGCAATTCCTACAACGCCTCCTCGACTGCGTTCAAGACCTCCGGCCCACTCCACCCAGACCTTCCGAACACAAGACCATATTCACCCACCCTGATCTGGCCACTGCAACACATGTTTTCGTGCGCCACGACGCGGTCAGACCACCTTTGACACCAGCCTACGACGGACCATTCCGCGTCCTTCACCGCACCTTCAAAACTGCCACTCTACTTCAGAACGGCCGTGAAGAGACAGTCAGCTTGGACCGACTCAAGCCGGCGTACCTGGAGACCGCCCTAGAAAGCCTCTCATCTACGACTGATCTTCCGTTGGAATACCACAAACGGCATGTCACATTCCGACTTCCAGTCTACACGGGGGGCCCTGTAGCGCCCTCGTTCGGGCGGCGCGCAAACCGGAGAGCGCGCGATGGCGACAGAAAAAAATAAAGAAGGCGCGTGGCACGTGAAGCCACGGCTCACGTTCCGGGCTGGCATCGGTTATCGTTCAGGCGTGTCTTTCTTTCGCTCCTGTGGCATAAGCCTACACCATCAAGACGTCCGGACTCACACTGAAGCCAGAAAAGTGCAGATTTGCATACGAGGAGCTCTTGTTTCTGGGGCACGTGATTAGCAAGTCTGGAGTTCGTCCCGATACGCGGAAAACAGCCGCCATCACCGACTTCCCGCCACTCACTGACAAGAAGGCGGTGCGCCGATTTCTGGGCCTGTGTGCCTATTATAGGCGGTTCGTGAAAAACTTCGCCTGCATCGCCGATCCACTCACTAAGCTTACCAAGGCCGACGTGGAGTTCAAGTGGGAAACACCGCACAAACACGCTTTCCAGGAGCTTAAACATCGCCTCCAGACGCCTCCGTTGCTTGCCTATTTCGATGAATTCACTGAGACAGAAATACACACTGGCGCAAGCAGCGTGGGTCTTGGCGCCGTTCTTGTGCACAGGGCTGACGGACTTGAATGAGTTATTAGTTACGCCAGCCAATCGCTATCCAAAGCAGAGGCCAATTATTCCACAACAGAAAAGGAGTGCCTCGCCATCATATGGACTACGTCGAAATTTTGCCCCTACCTCTACGGCAGGCCCTTCAAAGTTGTGAGCGACCACCGCGCCTTGTGTTGGCTAGCCACCTTGAAGGACCCTTCAGATCGCCTCGCACGATGGAGCCTGAGACTTCAAGAATATGATATTACCGTCGTTTACCAGTCTGGAAAGAAACACTCCGACGCCGACTGTCTCTCTCGTGCGCCTGTCGACCAACCACCGCCCGACGACCCGGATGACGACTACTTCCTGGGAACGATAACTACCGACGACTTCGCTGAACGACAGCGGGCCGACCCGGAACTTAAGGCCCTAATAGAATACCTCGAAGGCAGGACCACCGAAGTCCCGAAGGTATTCAAGCGCGCACTTGCGTCGTTCTTCCTGTGAAACGGTCTTCTCTAAAAGAAAAACTTTTCACCGCTTCGAGCCAAGTACCTCCTTGTGGTGCCTTCAGCTCTGCGACCAGAACTCCTGCAGGACGATCCGACGGCAGGGCACCTTGGTGTTTCTCGCACGCTCGCGAGGATACAAGAAATGTACTACTGGCCAAATCTTACCACCGACGTCACTCGTTATGTGAGGACATGCCGGGACTGTCAGCGACGCAAAACACCACCGACAAGGCCAGCGGGACTTCTGCAGCCAATTGAACCACCTTGCCAACCATTCCAGCAGATTGGTATGGACCTACTGGGGCCATTCCCGACGTCGGCTTTCGGAAACAAGTGCATCATGGTAGCTATACCAACTACCTCACCCGTCGAAAATATCGTTTTACGTCATGGCGCCCCGGAGGTCCTCATCACCGACAGAGGAACGGCATTTACTGCTGACCTAACTCAAGCAATCTTGGCATACAGCAAGACAAACCACCGCCGGACGACAGCGTACCACCCACAGACAAACGGCCTCACCGAGCGGCTAAACAAGACGATCGCCGACATATGCTGTCAATGTACGTCGATGTCGAACACAAGACGTGGGAAGCCATTCTTTTGTACGTCACCTTCGCATACAATACGGCGGTGCAGGAGACGACGCAGATATCTCCATACAAATTGGTCTACGGAAGGAGCCCGGCAACGACGCTCGATGCCATGTTACCCAACATCACCGACGAAGAAAACCTCGATGTGAGTGAGTACCTTCAACGCGCCGAAGAATCCCGACAACTCGCGCGTCTCCGCATCAAGAATCAACAGACGAACGACAGCCGCCGTTACAATCTTCGACGACGCTTCGTGGAATACCAGCCCGGTGAACGTGTTTGGGTGTGGATGCCGATACGCCGACGTGGACTCAGTGAAAAGCTTCTGCGACGGTATTTCGGACCGTACAGGGTGGTTTGAAGTCTCGGCCCACTTGATTACGAGGTTGTCCCCGACGGCATCACAAACTCTTAAAGACGCCGATCGCGACCTGAAGTCGTCCATGTCGCGCGCCTCAAGCCGTTTCATGCGCGTTAACAAACTGAAACAGTGTTTTTTTGTATTATTGCTGTATCGTAATTTATTCATTCTACTTTCTTGCATAAATGTTGTACCTTAATCTTTAGTTAAAGCATCGGGACGATGCCTTTTTCAGAGGGGGGCAATGCCACGTGCCATTCCTCAAGCTTTGTTATCGCCCCAATACACTACACAATTCTCAGCGCGAACCGCGCCTGCAGTTTTCGAGAAGCTTTGGGACTATAGTAGATCATTTCGATAAGATCATGCCCACTCCGCGAACTGTACAGATTATTCTGGAACACTCGTCACCGCCAGCGATAACGCTAGAACATTCGATGGCAAGAGTATAAATGCCGACGCACTTCGCCGCTTGTCAGTAGTTGATCGACGGCCGACGCTCGCCCCGTTCGCCGGTCTAGCTGTCTCTTTTCGAGTCCTCAAGCGAGACCCGGGGTCACGTCACGCGGACGTCGACCCCAGGGTTTCAAGTCGGCAAAAGAGGTCTACGCGGCACCGGCGTCTTGCACGCGCGACCACTGCCCCTGGGTCTCGGGCCTTGCTGCCTGGAGCCCGCCTACCCCATGCCAGGAGGAGGTGCAGGTCCCTGGTTCACGCCCGCCGTCCCGGAGTCTTCCTGCGGTCCACCTGGTACCACCAAGACCTGCGCGGCACTTGCCTCGGCTGAGCCGCTTCCTACCAGAGTGCAGCTCGACTGCACGTTACAAGTCACCCACGAGCCACGCCCAACCGGCGGCTTGCGGGGTCCACCCACCAGAATGGCCACGCCTTTTGAACTCCCGGTGAGGGAGAATCGTTTCATGTTTTCTGCGCCCAAGGGTGATATCTCCGTCGATGAGTTAATTGACGCAATTGTAGAGAGAGCTGGTGACGACAGCGTATTAGTACTGCAACATATGGGGGGCGCAAAATTTCTTGTATGCACCCGCAATGCTGGCCAGGCGACGAAGCTAATGGTGGCGGAAGGATTTGAAGTGAACGGGGCGAGGGTGCCAGTAGAGGCAGTCGGGCCGCCGGTTACATATGTGAACGTTTACCGTTACCCCGCTTTTCTATCAGACGAGGCCTTAGCAACGCCTTAGCCCAGTTTGGTAAAGTGAAGGGCATTTCTTTCGCCACCCTAGCCACTCGCCAGACCAAGTTAAACGGGGTACGTGTGGTTAAAATTGAGATGTGCCGCCCAGTCCCCAACTTCATCACTATTGCGGGGCACAAAGTCATGTGCGAGTACAGAGGCATGCGCCGAATGTGTGCGCATTGTGGTGAAGTCGGGCATATGGCGACTGCGTGCACCACGGCGTACTGTAAGCGGTGCGGCACCTTCGGCCACGATACTGAGGGCTGCTCGGCAGACTATAAACGTTGCGGGGGTCACCACGGAACACGCGAGTGCTTTCGTAAGCGCTCATACGCTTCGGCCGCCCGCGGCTTCCCCTCGCTATCTGAATCCGCTTCGTCGCACTCTGTCAAGCGGCCCCGCCTCTGCCCGAGCAACTAACTCGCCGCGTATGCAGGTCCTTACGTCCAGGTCCGCATCCCGCACAACCGAGAGGGGATCCCCTTCCGGGGACCGCGACTTAGACTCCGATCTGACTTCAGGCAGTGGCATGGGCGATCCGTCCGCCAGTTAGGGGGAGAGGCCCAGGAGTTTTGACGAGACTACCACCAGGTCGACCGAAACAGTCTAGCGATATCGAGACGGGTTCGGCGCAATCGTCACCCCCTAAGCCGCCTCCACCCTCGGCGAGCCGGGATGACTGCGGGAATTCGCTGACCGCCGCTGAAGCAACCCCCGAGTCCAACGAGCAGGGAGAGGCCCTCCTTGCTTTATCACACTACCCATCAACGTCCGGGCCCCAGTGACCAGCCTGGCCTTAGAGGCCGGCACCCAAGACCCAGCCGGCGACGACGCCCCCATAAAAAGTAAAGGGTATTATTTTCTACCCGGCGACAGCGAATGCGACCATGCTGCACCGACTTCCTCCCCAGCTTCCCATTCGGCACGCCCAAGCCGGAAATCAGACGCGAAAACTGGACAGATGGCCACTGGGCTGGAGCAGAGAGCTCGCTCGCGCTCACTAATACGCCCTGATGACGATAAGCGGTATCTGGGTGAGAGGGCAGCCAGCAAGGAGGCCCGGCAGCGTAGACCCGGGCCAGCAGGCCAAAGCAGTGATAGCGACGCTCCACCACACGCGAAGGCTCAGAAGCTCGAGAAAGACGGTGTAGGCAAAGGGGAACCACCCCCCAAGCCCCGAGACGCAAGTCGACGAAGCGGCGCGCCTGCCCTGTCGGCTTCACGGCCCTTTTCCCTTCCTCTCGTTCGCTCTGGCCGCACTATGTCCCACTTGCCTTCCCTTCTTCTTGTGCAGCACCCTCCTCGCCCCTTTCTGTCGGCACGCGGCTGTCGCTTATCTTGCTCGGTGCATTCGCTCACCCCTCTTTCCCGCTCCCCTCCAGCGCTTGGCATCGTGCCCAATCGGCGGATGACGGCCACGCTGCTTGCTAGCCTCGATACTTCCCGCGTTTTGTTTTCTTCTTTTTAAGGATTTTGATGGCCTTTTTGAAATTGGCGACGTGGAATATCCGAGGGTTTAGAGATAGGGCGAAACAAGCAGCCATCCTAGGTTTCGCTAGGAACCAGAACATAGACCTCCTCTTTATTCAAGAGGCGAATTTCGGACGCTCGCTGGGTCTCGTGCCGACCGGTTGTGCGCCCGCGCGCTCGCGACCTTCGGCGTCATCGTGGCTCTGGCCGACTGGGCTCGCCCTACGTCACCTCCTGTCGCCGACCACCTTCGACGACAGTGTAGCTCTGACCTACTGGACCTGCTCTACGCCATCTACAGACGCCGACAACACCTCTCGCAAGTGCACCCCGTCCTCGGACTCCAGTGACCGTTCTTCCATCTTTCCTGTCTCTCCTATCCCCTCAGTTTGTTGTTGCTTCTTCTTCCTCTTTCCTATACCTTCTACCCTTTTATCCCTCCTCACCCCCATCCCTTGTGAGCCCTGTGGCGGTGTCGCTCACTGAAGCAGACAATAACGGGGCTCACTTTTCTCTTCCTTTCATTAAGAACCACTCCAGAGGCGAATTTCCGAACGCCGCTGGATGTGGTTAATTTCCGCCGAGATCATCAGACCGACGCCTTTTTCTCTCTGGCGACCACGAGAGCATGCGGGGTCGGAGTAATATTTGTATCGGGCAGATTTCGATGAAAATCCCATTGTATTTTCGGGGCGAATGGTCGGTACATGATGATTGACATTTTCATCGGAGGCAAAAAGATTCGCATTGTGAACGTCTATGCCCCCGTGACAAGAAAACATACGAATAAATTCTTTCAAGAGATGCACGAGCTCCTCCTAGAGCCCATTCCCCACGTACTGGTCGGTGATTTTAATTGTGTGGTAGATTCTAACCGGGACGTGAGGGGGCCAAGCCAAGGAAGTTCAACCTACAATGCAAAAGAGTTGGTGAAAACCCTTCGGCACCTAAACCTCTCGGACATATGGGTACACCTCTATAAAGACCGCTTCGTAGCAACCCGTACCTCTAGATCAGCAGGAAGTAGAATAGACCGGATGTACTTTCCGGACCTCCTCCTCCCTTTGGTTGAAGGATGCGAAGTACTCGCGCTCCCGGCCAACCTGAAAGAGAAGACGGATCATGCCCCGCTTGTCACGATGGTAAAGGGATCCCCCGGCCCGCACTCTGATAACAATAGCTGGAGAATAGACGCTGAGCTGCTAAGAGATGAGACTTGCGTAGAAAACTTGAAAGCTGCCATCAGCGCATCAAAAGCAAATGCCGGACATATTACCCCCCCCCCCTCTGTGGGATAAACTTAAGGAAGAATGGAAGGCCCTGTTACAAAAAGAAGGCAAAGCCAGAAAAAGACGTCATACACAAAAGATGAAAGAACTTCTTCGCCGAATGCAGATCATCAAGGCAGCCGACACGTTGACCTCATGTGCAACAGAGTACCTGACCTCGCTCGAGGAGCAATACAACCAACTCCTCAGAGATACCATGAGGCGCCCTAGAAGTGAGCATGGACTGTTGGGAACGGCGACCGGAGTTGATGTGAGGGAAGTACGTGGAAATGGCTGTTTGCGAATTACAGAGGCAAAGCGCTTAGACGGTTCTGTAACGACGACCCAGCAGAAATTGAGAACATCTTCAGAGAGTACTTCAGCATACAGTTCCAAGACACCGAACCAATAGACACCAATCGGAAACCCGACCATGTCAAAGAACTTTGCAAACATCTGCGGCGAATTAAGGAGGAGGAGGAGCCAGCAACCCTTAGCGCTGAAGTCTCCCCTGCAGAGCTTCGCGAAGCCATAAGAAGCATGACCCCCAATTCTGCCCCAGGCGCTGATGGCCTGATTGCAGCCTTCTATGTGACTTTTCTCGAAGTTCTCGAAGAACCCTTGCTCGCGATGGTGAATGCGATCTTCAGGTCCTTTAAGAAACCCGACTCCTTCGGAGTGGGTAAAATTGTCCTACAACAGAAAGAGGGTGCACCACCAAACGAGCCCACGGCGTGGCGTCCAATCACGCTTTTGAACACCGATTACAAGCTGGTAGCCACTATACTGAACAACAGGCTCAAGCTCCTGTTACCGGACATCATTAGCCCGTACCGAACGTGCGCGATTCCAGGAAGGTCGCTTTTTGCGAACCTCACAGTGATCCGTGACTCTTTCGAATACGCGACGACAAGAGGTTTCAATGGCGTTTTCATTTCCCTAGAGCAAGCTAAAGCTTTTGACAGGGTACGACACTATTACCTCTTCGACGTGATGCAGGAGTTTGGCTTACCGGCAAGTTTTATAAAACTGGCAAAAACTTTGTACGAGGACCTAACCTGCACCGTTGTGATAAACGGAGTCGCAACGCCGGCATTCAAGTATAGCAGAGGCATAAGGCAAGGATGCCCATTGGGCCCGACCTTTTTTGTCATGTCGTGCGAGCCGCTGATCACAAGTGTTATTGCGCATGAAGGCATTCGGGGCTTCCCACTGACGGGCCAGGAGCAGGTGAAAGTGCTGGCATACGTGGACGCCATTTCCCTGTTTGTTCGGGATGAAAGCAGCCTCCAAGCCTTCAGTGCGACGTTCACAAGATACGCGCAGGCATCCGGAGCGGCGATAAATGCGGACAAGAGCAAGGCGATGCTATTTGGAACTTTCCCTAGAGAAGCCCTAGGAAACATCGAAGTAGTGTCCATCGTTAAAGTACTTGGAATCTACTTCTCCCGTGAAGGGGTGGCACCAGCCACGTGGCAGAGAGCCCTCGAGAGGGCAAAGCAGGCAGCTGACCGCATTCGCCTCCTAAACCTTACGTTACGCGAAAAAGCGCTAGCAGCAAGGACCACCGTTTGCGCGTTTGCATTCTACGCCAGTAGGGTAGCGGTGATCCCCGGGAAAACCGCGAGCCAACTGAACGCCGTGATCACCGATTTGCTATGGAAAGGGAAACCGGCATCAGTCAAGCGACACCTCCTTCAACTACCCGAGGACAAAGGTGGCCTCGGCCTCCCACACGTACAAATGACCAGCCAGATACTGGCCCTCAAGATTACCCGCATGCTTTATTACGCAGTGAGTTACGTTGGGAAGAATCTAATCAACTACTGGACAAGCACCATCACGCACTATCTGGAAAACCACAAACTTACTGGCCCGCGCGCGGAAGCGCCCTCACACTTTTACAGGATGGCGGCAACTACGACAAAGATCATAGAAAAAGAAGCCCCGAACTGCGACATTGACAAGGACCCACCCGCCCGAATGGTCGAAGCGATAACAGAAAACCAGTTGTCCGAAGAAGAAAAGGAGCAGATCAAAAGCCTAGGACTGTGCAAACAAAAAAGCAATAAGTACCGACCGCGCGAAGTACATGACTTAGTGTGGAAGCGCAATTGGCAAGTTTTGCCCACGAGACATCGCCTGCACCGTTTCGGCATCACGCTGGAAAGCCAGTGTCCTAATTGCCGCGCTGAGGAAACGATCTCGCACGCGTTGTTAGAATGCGGGGCGGCCAAGTCGGTATGGCGCCTGGTTGCGAGGTGCTTCAGCATCCGCCCTCCCCCGGCCCTCGAAAGGAATAAGGGCTGCTTCGCAAGGCTGGTGATTTCCATCACACCCTTTGTGATTTGGAAACGCCGGTGCCTTGCTGAGTTAAGGAACACCCCAGTGAGAGCGGCCTGCCCAGCACTAGTCATGATCAGGCAGAAAATAGTGCAGTACTTGGCCAAGCAACTGGAAGCTGGCGGGGAGGACCAGTTCCTTCGCCGCTGGCACACAAAGTTTTTTTTCGTCAGAGGTGCGAAACTCCGTACCCCCATAATCCCCTACTAACCCCTTCTCCCCAAAACATTGTGTTACAAGTGTATGTGAAGCGCCAGTCGAAGTATTGTAAATATGCCTACCCATGTTCACGATCTGCTGTAAATATATGTATATGTGATTGTAAATATATATTTGTGCTAAACTACGCATACATTCGTAAAAAAACCACAAACTTGTATATATGTATATGTATGTATGTGTGTGTATGTATATATATATATATATATATATATATATATATATATATATATATATATATATATAGATCTGTGTATGTGCCGCTAGTTTCCTCTATGGATAATGGAGTTTGTATGCCCCATAGTGCACAAGAGGGGTGTCTAAACGAGCACTGTATGTATAAAATGATGTAGAGTTTTTTTGAGTTTGAAGTTAATAAACTTCTCTTCGTATCAGTTCAAGACTGTTACTGCAGTCCGACTTTCCGTTTACTGGGCACAGGTTCGCCCAAATAAACAATTTATTATTCAACTCGCAGTGTGCTCCATTCGTCCACGTCATGACCCCGTGACAATAAGCTACCTTTAGGTAGAGGTAGCATAAGGCATGGCAAGTTTTCTTTTTCCCATTTCGCAGGTACAGCGAGTAGAAAAGCACTAATACTTAATAGAAAGTTCTAAACTGTCAAATTCAATGTTTTGTCAACCTATCTGCCAACTTTCTCATTCGAATATCTTACCCAGCTTTGTTGCTTTCAAAGTTATTAGTCATGCATAATTAGGCAAATAAGCTGAACACAAAAAGATGGGGTGACTTACTCCATGCAACAGTGAGACACACGCATTTTATTGCATTGCCATGAAGTGCAGTGACATGCTCTAGAGCTCTGGCCATAGATGCATATTGAGGGAAGAGTGGGATATGATGCAACATGAGACTAAGCTAGGAAACACTTGTCCATCCTGAAAGGTGACCTTAGTACGCATGTGGCCATGCATTGTCACGAAAGTGGATGCGCACCTTAGCCTAGCAGTGCTAGCAATATCTTCAAACATTGAGGCCAAACTATGAGAGAAATTCGGATGGCGCTCTGGATTGACAAATTAAAAAAAATTGCATCAGCCATTGGTCAATAGCTTTTAGCTAAAGAGATTTTGCTCCTGTCATCGTCAAGAAAAAAATCACTAGTCCTTACCCTGCAGTCAGCACTGTTGTTCATGTCAACTTCTGATCAGTACTCAGGAAAAGGCTATGTATACATATATGAAAGGTTTCAAGACAAACTACAGAGCGTAGCCAAGCTTCTGAAAAGCAAGATTCTGCTCAGCCACAAAACAGTATCCGAGCCATGCACTGTTGTTGTGTATGGTTCAAGACCAGCTTTGAGGTGTTTCTACTAAGCTGGGCGTAAATGCTCGAGTAATACATGTGCTCAGAGGAATGAGAGAAAAAACCAATTGATATATATTTTGGACACAGACAGCTGAAACTAAACCTTATTGTAGCAGAGCGAAGAAAGCCTGAATAGAAACGGCAGCTTGATATCTAGGGTCTGGAGGGTACCATGTAGCAGGATATATTTAACTGCATCCTAGCTTATTAGCTAGGATGCAGCTCAATTTGCTTAAAATTATAATTTCAAGCGAATTGATCTACTGCATGAGTACGAGCTCGCCTATTCAGTTCATAACATTTTACTTTCTTATACACTCTGCCATCTTTGCCACTAAAGGGCAAATATGCTTGTGTTTAAATCTTGGTCAAATATGTTGTATGAATCTGCACAGGTATATCAGATGTATGTACTTTCTACAGTTATAGTCTGATATATTAATATATGAAAAGTATTCACATTTATCAGTAACTATAGTTGAAATTTCTTTGAATAACAAATACGGATTTTTTGTTTTGCTTTCGCTTACTTTCAGTTAAATACAAAGTCAAAAACTCACACAAGAGATCCTTTTTCATATACAGAATGTAAAAAAAGAGTAACCAGACAAAGTTTTGAGAGAATTTAAATTGATAAAGCAACTGCTCTACCGGCGTTCATTCCCTCTGCATTATAACCATTGTGAAGCTTCACCATTCATAAAAAATGAGCGCTATATTTTTTTCAGAATATTGGTTTTTACTTCAGAAGGTAAGCAACATATATGCCCTTTTGTAAAAAGCTAAGGGCGATCAATTTGCAACTGCAGGCACAGATGCACACTGATACAAGGAGCCTAGCAAGCTGAAAATAACTTGGTCCCTCGCAGCAAAAACAAAGTGCAAAAAGAGGCGTTATGTGGGTCATAACAGACCTGATGGAGTTGCTAAAGTAAATAAACTACAGAAGTTGAGCGATAGTAACGCGAAGTTGTATCAAATAACACCCCACATTGATTATTAATCGAACATCACTGAACTCTGCACAAACGTAATTTCACAAATACAGCCTCATGCCATTTGCATTTTCATAATAACATACAATGACTTGTGACTTCTGAAGCGCCCTGTCACTTCTTAGGGGATTCAATATTATATCTTTTTTTATTCACTGTACTCAAAGTAGATAATAGAAAGAGAGGATATGCACTAGGAAAGATGTTAAAACACTGCTATAGCTTTAATGCTGCCTCACTTGCTTATTTCAATGAAACATTTCTGCTTGTATAATTGTCCCCGAGTGATACGACTTGCTTGACTCTGTTTACAA
This sequence comes from Rhipicephalus microplus, assembly GCF_043290135.1. Taxonomy (NCBI): domain Eukaryota; kingdom Metazoa; phylum Arthropoda; class Arachnida; order Ixodida; family Ixodidae; genus Rhipicephalus; species Rhipicephalus microplus. Next base: position 187,808,367 of record NC_134710.1, on the reverse strand, counting down.
CAGCTAGTGCATTCTTTAGGCCACCTTTTCCTTGGCCAATGCCTTTTGAATGAAGTCCTTGCCTGCTGGAGGGAGTCTGCTGCAGCAATCTTGCTGTCAAAATTCTCCAAGCACGTTTCCACTCACAGACCAGCCTCCCCAAGAGAATGATACATGTTCTAGTTGATTTTGTAAGTACGCAATGCTAGTAGAAGCATGCTACTGTTGATGGCCTGCTGTAAAAATAGGCTAGCACTCTGAGAGTGATCGTTGAGGCAGAAACTACACTTAACATTGCTTTTTTTTGTGTGTGCATATTCTTTCATTCCACTGCCTTATCAGGGTGTCTACCAATTTGCTTTTTCAAAATTCCATGACATTTCTTGGTTTTCCATGTTGATTTAAAGCAAATTTTATGACCTTTACGTCTGCTTCGAAAACTATATGCTCTGGAAACAGACCCATGAGTGGTACTACACATGCTCAGATTCGTCTGAGCGCATGTGGTAAATACGAAAAAAAAAGTATAACTGGCCAAAATGCTACCTCCGAGCCAGAGAGTCAGCAAGTTCGCTGTTTGACAGAATGAAAACACACGACTTAAAATTAACCGCAGCTAAAAGGAGCCTACGAAAGTCCTACAATGCAGCCAAAGCTGCTAGGAAATGTAGAAGTGGCACCATCATAGAACACCTACGGCACCATCTTGTGGCATCTGTGTAAAAGGACGCGAGAGCCCAACTAGTTCCTCCCTATGAGAATATCTGTATATTCTAGTTCACTATGGTTACACCCATAGAGTTTCTTAATATTAAGTTGGGTTGCAGCCATGGAGGAAAGAAACAATCGCTAGGACAGGTTGCAGCCAAGGGCCAAGGCCACTTATGATGTGGATTGTATTGAATTGTCGCCTGCTGCAATAAGTGGATGGCAAAATCGTGGCTAACGCAAAAGATTGTGGGCTACGGCGACCGTCTGCATCGACTTCCGGTTCGAGATGTCAGGCCACCGTACGGGAATTCTCGCCAGTGTCGTTGCTTTCTGCATGTCCCACCCAGCACTCGCGGTGCCCCTTTCTCACAAATTGCTGCCTAATACTTTGAAGAGCTATGCAGTTTAGTTGAATAATAAATGCAATCACTATGACACAGTTATATTCGTGGAAGCGGTCACTTCTTCATTCAAGCGCCATGCACCACCGGACACGTACATGCTTGTTGTTTTGATGCAAATGGCGTTATCACACATCTTGTTGCATACAATGGCTTTCTAGACATCATAGCGTCACAAAATATCCGTCCATTTGTTTTCATGCTGCTTACCCATAAATAAAATTATTTGTTTTTGTGTTACAAAGACACCATCTCGGGTTAGAAATAATGAATGGTAACAGTAAACAGTTTGTTATTATGAAAATGAAATGCGCTTGTTGTTTCTAGCCTTTTTTTTTCCCTTTCCATCTTCCTAACGCGAGATCTCGTTCCCTCGCGCGCTCGTACATTTGTTTCAATATTATGCGACATTCTCCGTACACAACATACATAACACAGCCTATCGAAACTTTATGTTTGCAAGTCTGACACAATAAAGACGCCATACCATGCTACTATAGTTGCTTTAAGCTACTTTGATTGTTTCACGTCCCATGATACCATAAATAGAGTGGACGTTTTGTCCCATGGGCCTCTTACGCGCTCAGCAGTTTCCATAAATTTGACAGAGTACGCGCATTTCTATTGTCATCGAACGTATGTAGACATTCGGCAGCATGTGCTCATAAGTGGAAGTATTTTTGAAAAGGTCATCGTTTGTGCGTGAAAATACCTAATTGAGGTGGTTCTGGAAAAGATTACTGAATGTTTCAAAGCATAATTTCATGCTGCGTTCAATACCAACTTCTTACCGCTCGTGTTTGCCCATTTCCACTTCTCCCTTCATTCTCAGAAAATGCGCAAGATGCCGTCTATCTATTCGCAAATAAAAAATGAAGATAATCACTACATAAGCAGCAACAAAAGCGTCACAGAATTTCACGTACGTACGTGTTTCCCCCCCGATTGCGTAGTGGGACTTAGAAGTGTGGCAGCTTGGGCTAGTTAATTGGTAAGGCATGACGATAGTTATAGCGCAAGAACAAAACGAGGACAGAGACAAGAAGTTCTTTCGTGTCCTTCTTGTCTCTGTGTCCTCGTTTTGTTCTCGTGCTATAACTATCGTCATACGTAGTGGGCACATTGAAGCAGCGAAGGGACATGCCTCGAACCAGAAGTACCGTAGCAGACGACGCGCCATTTATGGAGGTACTCTGTCGCCCCCTTTTAAATAAAACTAGGCCGATTAAAACAAAAATAAGTGGTACCTTGTTCTAATATGCGTTGCTCCTCTGCGGTTTCTCTGCCAGTTCCAAATATTCGAGAAAAAAAAAATACTGGGCATTTCGAAGATGTGTTATTAGATTCACGAGTACCATCGAATAAAACACCATTCGATTCGTTATTCGAGCTTTTAGAACTTTTACTCGCACCTACCTGCACCCAAAGTTGCAGTCAGGAATGAAACAAGCAAGGGGCCCTGAAACACTTTTTCAAGTAACCATGGCATTAACTTTCTGGAAGAGCTTATTGCCTCACGATTTTAAACGGTGCAAAAGATAAAAAAAAAATCCTTCCAGTGCGAGTAGAGTTGCAAAGATTCCTCACATGCTGCGATTGCATTATCTCTTCTCTCGTCCCGATGAGAGCGCTGGAAGCTAAGCAGGGAGGGACGGCAGAGCTACAGAAAAACGTCACGCACGCCTTGTGACCTTGAGCACTTTTTTTTTCTTTTAATGCACCACTTTCTCAGTGTGATCGAGCATGCACGTGTGGACAAGTAGTTGCCTCCCGCGGCGATCTCTGTAACGAGCGAGCGCGCCTTGTTCAAATCAGCCAATGGCCGATAGATGGGCTTGCTACGTGGGATTTTTGGGTATATTGCACGATTTGTCGAGAGAAGAGAAAGCAATTTTTAGCCGACCTTGGTAATTTATAGTGCATTCCAGGCCATGTGCTGTATATAATATATTTGGCTCGCGTGTTGTCGGGAGCCTCTACTACCGATCGGCAGCATTTTTAGAGTTGCAGAGCCACCCTACCTTTACTATTTAGGGTTGGATCTGGTGCAACGTGGATTGCTGTATTTAGTATTGATTTGCATCCCCACTTAAATTGCACATCTACAATATATACTTTCCAGCAAAAAATAACTATACACTACTCATTGCAAGAACAAAGCCTCACCACATACTCACCACAAAGCCTCACACTACTCGTTGCAAGAACAAAGCCTCACCACATACCCTTCTTTAATTTATTTGTCTTTACGAGGAGCCCAAGCATGTTTATAGTTTTATTTCTCTGGGCTCTGACGCTTGGAGTTCGACAAAGTCTTCAAATGCCTCCTAAAAAGCTAGAAGTAGCGTTTAAAGTGACGACGTTCGAATATGTGCTGGCAAGAAGGAATCGGTATCATCGCAACAGCTCCCGCGATTCCACAGATTCATCACAGATGCGGGCGGGTTACCTTCGTTTATGTACTTTTTTAGTTCTATGAACATAACCCATAAAACCTATCACATATTTAACAATACCATCTCAAGTTACCGGAATGTGAAATTTAGATTGTTACTCAACTATAACCTTGAAACGCATGCTACCAGTGATAAGTGCGTACCTGAGCACGTTTGCTGTTGCATCGCGAATGATAACAATGATTGTAGTAATAATAATGAAAGGCATCACATAGCCTGGAAATCCTCTGCTAATAACAGTTCTATCCGAACCAGAAGGCCTTCAAGCTGAGCCAAAATGATGGTCAAGACAAACAAGCACAAGTTTAGCGACTTGTGTAATGTTGCAGTTTGAAAATCAGATATACAGAAAATATAGCCACCAAAATAGTGAATGTACCATCATGGAAGCTGAGGAATGCCTTAGACAACGAGAAGGACAAGTTGCAGAGCGAAAATTTCCACCGTCTCTCTTACGCTTTAGGCTGCCACAAATTCAACAACTACTAGTACATCGGCGAGACCACCGATTTCAAGAGGAGAGTTGAACAACACGAATATGACGTCAGGAAACAACGCGTGACCTCACATGCCCTCGCTAAACACTTGGAATCTACAGGCCACCGAACTGACTGGTCAAGCGCACATGTGCTGGTCAAAGAAAAGCTTGATATGCCTGCACCTGGAATACCAGCAAATACAGACAACTGCACTTACTTTGGAATATGGAAGCACGACTGCAGTATTAAGATGTCTTGATGAAAACTGATCGAGTTTCTTCATGAATTCTAATAAGTAGATTGAGTAACAGTTGCCACACTCAGCTAGTCTCTGCTTACAAAGGGGTCCTCCCTTCTGTATCAGGAACGCAACAGGCAGAAGCAGTAAAAGGTGTATGCCATCACAGCAGGTAAAAGTGCCAATTTAAACATCAACTTCCAACTACATCTTTTCACCCACACCCGTCTCTTTCTTAGAGTACTAATACTCACGAGACTCGGCAAATCTTCACTCATGCACAGGATTCTCCTCACTTGTCATTCTAGGAGCACAAACCTTGGCAGCGGCAGGAGGCATAGCCTCTAAAAGTTCCTGCCTCAATCACTCAAGACAATGATGATTGCTTACCGCCAATTACTGCTTGCTCCTACAGTATATGCACATTAAATATCACCACTATGCCCCCAAATGCCATGGGTGCTACTTGAAGACTTGTTTTGGAATTAACAGCTGTTACGTTTAAGTACTTTATAGTGATTTCAGACTGCTAATCACATGAGCAACATCAAGTCAACTATATGTACACAAAGAAAGATAGAGGAAATGCAGGAAAGTTACGGTAACCAATTTTGAGTTTTTGATTTAATGTGCAGCATTTGCATCTGGGTTTTGACACTTTTTACAGGCTTGAAATTACTCGAGATCAAAGATATTCTCCCAGAACTTCGTCATACACTGTGAAATATTGGGGTTGAACATAAGAGTTGTATTTTATTTAATGATGGGAAAAACAAGGAATTATATTATTTATGACCTGGAAACAACCATCTAGGTAAATCACTTTTGGACAATTTAACCCTTTATTGCCAGGTGTCGTGAATTTCGGACATATCAAAAAACGTCAACCAAGCAAGTCACGAAACATGTGCTGCCTTCAAAGCCGGTTGTCACATATTTGCGAGAACGACACCTTTCAGACTAGGCATCTAGCGCCATCTTGTGCAAGGTGTTCTAAGCTAGAACCAAATGTTCTGTAGCTGATAGCAGAGTGCATGAAGCACGTGCAACAGCTCTCACTTCATTTTGTTTTCACCTAAGTGACCAAAGTTCAAACCTTCTATAAAATTTTTTGGTGTGCACACATCTAAGAGGTTGCACACGACATATGACATGTTATGTTCTGAAGTATGTCTTTTCTTGCACGGTCCTCGCTTTTGTGGTATGCTGCGAATTCATGATTTGAGGCAGTAAATGGCGACTCCCAAGTTCGTATTTTTTTTTACAGATGATGGACGTCCACACGCTTTACAGAAAAATAAAGCATGCCACCTGAAAATAAAATTTACAAGAACTGTCTTAGTGGCAGCGAAGATGAGGATATCAATCCTGATCCTCAAGCACAAGTATGAGTGCCTTTATCAAGCAGTGAGGATGAAGACGAAGATGCGGTATATGAACCAAGTGCCTGTCTAAGGCATGCAGTGTGATGAAATAGTAAAAAAAAAACTGTCACGACCAGTGAGAAATTCTACATTGGAAGGCCACTCTTCTTTAGTGTGAGCCTGTTCGAGGTCCCATTAAATATTTCACGGAATTTTTCAGGAAGCCTTCATGGGTCTCATTGATAAGCACAGCTATCGTTTTGCGACACAGAAAAATGTGCACAAAGAACTGGCTCTGCCTCATGACGAGCTAGATGAATTTCTTGGCACCATCACATTTATGTCACTCTTTCAAGAAGTCAGCTATTTTGGGTGGCGGAGTCCTGACATGATGCCAAGTGATCGTTGTGAAAGCAATCTAGCCAAACTAGCATTTAAAAAAGTGACAACAAGCCATCGCCCGATGGCCCACACAAGAATTGTCTTTTCAAAGGTTCACCTTTGAACAAATCTCTGTATTGAGCCACATACCAGCTGAAGTGGTGGTTGTAGTACATTCGCGACAAACCTATAAGTATGCATTAAGCATTTCATTTCGGACAATTTAACTGCAAAATTAGGTAAAGGTTGATATGTAAAGCTGAAAAATGGAAAACCAATTTTTCTCTTGGGTAGTTTTACAATTCAGGCATTAAAAGGTTAACAATATTAAGAATATTATAATAGGCTCTGTGGCATGTGAAAACAACTTCTGCTACAGCCTCTATTGTATTCCACAAGGGTTCTGAGCTGAGATAGTTGTTTACATTCATAATAGTACAACAGTGCACATGACAGGTGTTAGAGAGAGACAAAACTAAGTCAACTATCAAGTCTGTTGTACACAATCACTACACCTTTTATGTGCACCAAAAGCTTAATTTGTAGAAGTATTATATATCTGACCAGGAATCACAAGTGAAACTAGTAAACAGTTATTTGGAACAAAAGTTTCAGAGTGTGCCTCTAGCTAAAACAGCTCCTTGCCAAATTGCATATTGTCGCGACATCAAGACAGACGTTGTTCTTGAAGACGCTGAGAAAACAGCAGCGGGTCGGTTTTTTTATTAACCGCGCGCGCGAGAGAGTTCCTCGTCTTTCTCGTTGTTGCGTTCTGCATAAAAGCGTGCAAATGCGCGTATGCGCTGTCGCCTTCGTCTTTTTCGCAAACGCACGTGACATTTGCCTCCCTCCAAAAATGGCATCGTCCCGATGCGCAGCCAAGGCACTCTACTTATAAAAACGCACATATGCACCGGCACCCGCAGGACAAACGAGAGTTAGCTGGACAAGTAGGGTTTCATCCGGATGACATGCACGATTTCGGGTGAGCAGTTTCGGCGACTGGAACTGCAATCGCCGTCGAGAATAACTTCGTAGTTGATATCGTTCAATCGTCGGGTGATTCGATATGGGCCAAAGTATCGTCGTAATAGCTTTTCTGAAAGTCCGCGTCGACTTATTAAGATCCAGACCCATACCTTGTCGCTTGGTTTTTAGGTTACCAATTTATGTCGTAGGTCGTACTGTTTCGCATCTTTGTGTTGCTGGTGACAAATACGCACGCTGGCTAGCTGTCGGGCTTCTTCGGCGCGCTGACCAAATTCTTCGGTGTCAGCGTGAGTGTCGTCACACTCGTGCGGCAGCATAGCGTCCAACGTTGTAGTGACTTCGCGCCCGTGTATTAAACTAAACGGCGTCATTCCGGTAGTTTCCTGCCGGGCGGTATTATAGGCGAAGGTCACATAAGGCAAGATTTCGTCACAGTTCTTGTGTTCTGTGTCGACATACATGCAGAGCATGTCTGCGAGAGTCATATTAAGCCACTCTGTTAGTCCGTTCGTTTGTGGGTGGTACGCCGTTGTTCTCCGGTGAGCTGTACCACTGAGCCTGAGAACAGACTCCAAAAGTTCTGCCACGAACGCAGTTCCTCCATCCGTGATGAGAACTGTTGGAGCACCGTGCCGAAGGACGATGTTTTCTATGAAGAAATGAGCCGCTTCTGCTGCTGTGGCCCTCGGCATGGCTTTAGTTTCTGCGTAGCGAGACAAGTAATTGGTGGCGACAATGATCCATCTGTTCCCTGTGGTAGAAGTTGGGAATGGGCCCAGGAAATCCATTCCGATTTGGGCGAATGACTTTGTTGGTACTTGGAGGGAATGTAATAAGCCTGCCGGCATGCCGGGTGGTGCTTTGCATCTTTGACAGTTGGCACATGTTTGGACGTGATGTTTCACAGCAGCAGGTAGGTTTGGCCAGTAGTAACTGTTTTGCAGACGGGACAATGTTCGAGTGTAACCGAGATGACCGAAGGTGACTTCATCATGGCAGGCTTCCAGAATTTCTTTTCGCAGTGATGCAGGGACGACGAGCAAGTATGGGCTGCCGGTGGGAGAAAAGATTTTCTTGTATAGGACGTCGTTCCTTAAACAAAAAGATGACACTCCTCTCGCAAAAACTCGCGGCACGTCTTCCCGTCGTCCTTCTAAGAAATCGATAAGTGAAAGCAGGTCAGGGTCACTGCGCTGCTCTTGTGAAATAGTGGCCGCGCTGATGACTCCCAAGAATGTGGCGTCCATAGACTCGTCATTAATAGCGGCAGGCTCGACGGGTGACCGCGAGAGACAGTCTGCGTCTGTGTGCTTCTTCCCTGATTTATAAATAATGGTCATATCAAACTCCTGAAGCCGAAGGCGCCAGCGTGCTAAACGGCCGGATGGGTCTTTCAAGTTAGTGAGCCAGCAAAGCAAGTGGTGATCACTGACGATCTTGAATGAGCGGCCGTACAGATACGGTCGAAATTTGAGAACCACCAAACCACGGCGATGCGCTCTTGCTCGGTAGTCGAGTAGTTCTCTTCCGTGCGAGAGAGAGCTCTGCTGGCATATGCTATCACTTTCTCGGAGTTATCTTGCCATTGTATCAGTACGGCGCCCAGGCCTACATTGCTTGCGTCGGTGTGAAGTGCTGTTGGCGCTTCCTGGTCAAAGTGCGCAAGAACTGGAGGTGTTTGGAGGCGTTGGCATAATTCGTTGAACGCTGTTTGTTCCTTTTCGCTCCAAAGAAAGGGGACATCCTCTCGTGTGAGCCACGTCAGAGGCGCCGCAATAGACGAAACGTTGGCGATGAATCGTTGGTAATAAGCGCAGAGGCCTAAGAAGCGTCTCACTGCTCTTTTGCCATGCGGTGCGGGAAACTTTGCGACAGCGTCGATTTTGCCCGGGTCAGGTCGAACACCTTTGTGGCTGACCACGTGGCCTAAGAAGCAAAGTTCGCTGAAACTGAAATGGCACTTCTCTGGCTTTAAAGTCAGGCCAGTCGAACGTATAGCTTGTAGAACTGCGAATAATCGACTTAGGTGTTCCTCAAATGTAGCTGAGAAGACGACAACGTCGTCTAGATAGACCAAGCATGTCTGCCACTTCAGTCCTGATAGCACAGTGTCCATTAAACGCCGAAAAGTGGCTGGCGCTGAGCATAACCCGAATGGAAGCACTTTAAATTCATAAAGACCGTCGGGCATCACGAAAGCAGTTTTCTCACGGTCTCTCTTGTTGACCTCTATTTGCCAATAGCCACTTCGCAGGTCCATCGATGAGAAATAGCGTGCATGCCGTAGCCGATCAAGAGAGTCATCTATGCATGGCAGTGGGTAGACGTCTTTCTTCGTTACTTGGTTTAACTTGCGGTAATCTATACAGAAACGCAAACTGCCGTCTTTCTTTTTAACCAATACCACGGGGGATATGCCCAGGGACTCTTGGAAGGCTGTATTACGTCATCTTGGAGCATCTTCTGAACTTGCTTTTGGATCTCCTCACGTTCTTTCAGAGTCACACGGTATGGGTTTTGACGGATCGGTCTCGTATTTTCTTCAACGATGATTCGGTGCCGGGTCAGTGATGTTTGCTTGACTTTCGACGTGCACGAAAAACAATTTTTGAACCGGTGTATCAGCTCTAGTACGCGCTGTTTATCCGAGGCTGACAGGGTTGAGCAAATGTTGACAGACAAAGGTGGCGAGGCTGGGATGGTCGCCTCGTCCGGTTGCAAAGCGAAGCAATCTCTGGCTTGGTCCACGTCATCGTAATAGGCAATCGCGGTGCCCTTCTGGATGTGACGACGCTCGTTGCTGAAGTTGGTGATGAGCACTTCTGCCCGCCCATCAATTAGTGCCAGAACGCCTCTTGCTATTGAAACACCTTGCGTAAGCAATAGCGTGTCTATTCGCTCCGCTATCACCTCATTACGGCACGGCCGTTCACATAACACCGACACAAGGCAGCAAGATCTCGGCAGGAGCATCGCATCATCGGCTACACGTAAACGTTGCAGTTGTTCTTCAGTGGTGGCGTCGACGTAAGGATGGGCGGAAAAGGTGACGATACGTTCTGGAATGTTGATGACAGCACCGTACTCTCGCAGAAAATACATACCCAAAATCAACTCTTTACAACATTCCGGTAAAATGACAAAAGTGGCGACGAAGTTCGAATCATCAATTACGAGCCGAGCGGTGCATTTACCGGTTGGCGTCATTAGCTGCCCACCAGCACTCCTTATGCTCGGCCCACTCCACGGCGTCTTAACCTTCTTAAGGCGGTCGGCGAGCTCTTGTCGCATAATAGAGAAGTGCTCGTGGTTGTCGTCGTCTTCGTCATCACCGTCGTCACGTCGTCTTTGTGTAGAGGCAAGGGGGTCTTTTTGGCGTCTCGGCGATTGGCAACCTTGCCCCCGGAGGTCGCGGCAGTTAGCTTCCCTGGCACGGGCTTGGGGAGCGATTTCTGACGGCGTCAGCGTATCCTTCACGATTCGGGGAATTCTGACCTCATGCAGGTGAGGGAGACCGCCAGCGACGACTTGGTGAAGACGCTTGGTTGGTCGGCAGGTGGTCAGCACCATTGTCACGAGGGTCTTCAGAATAAAAGGAAGCGGGCCAAGAAAAGTTTCCAAACCGGGCTTCTCGATGACGGCAGTAGCGCGAGATGTGGCCTGGTTTGCCGTAGTGGAAACAAAGGGGTCGACGGTCGACAGTGCGCCACAAGTCGGTCCAACGTACTGGTGGTTGCCGCACAGGTTCCCGTTGCCACCACGGCAAGGTAACGGGCCGTGGCTGAAAGGGTGCTTTTTCTGGGGCAGGCGGATGACGGCGGACGGCATCAGCATAGGTCAGTGGACGTGGTTCGGGTGGTGGCGCCGGTGATGGAAAGGCTTGCTGTAGTTCCTGGCGCACGATTTCTGCAACAGAAGCAACTGGGGGATCGGTAGATGAAAGGCCAAGGGCCCGCAGCTCTTCCCGCAGGATTTGTCAAATCATTTGCCATAAAGATTTTTCGGAAACGGCAGCGTTTTGAGCGGCAGCACCATCAGGCGTTTGGTCGGGCAGGCGGTCAAAATGGCGGCATCGTTGCCAGAGCGCCCGCTCAATAACAGTCGCCTCTTTGATGAATTCATCCACTGTTGTTGGCGGATTTCGTACAAGGCCGGCGAAAAGCGGTTCCTTAACTTCCTTAACTCCCCGCATCAGGTGACGAACTTTCCTTGCCTCGGGCATGTCAGAGTCAGCGTGGCGAAACAGACGGGCCATATCCTCAGCGAACATGGCGACGCTTCGTTCGGCTTTTGCATGCGGGCTTCAATAATCTGTTGTGCGAGATCCCGTCGGTCCGCACTCAGGAGTGTCTCGAGAAGCTTTTGGCGGAAATTGTCCCAGGTTTGGAAAGTAGGCTGCCTGTTCTTGTATCATGTGCGAGCGCTATTTTCCATTGCGAAGTAGGCACGGCCAAGTTTTTCTTGCACGCTCCAACAATTCACCACAGCGGTCCGCTCGAACTGGTCGAGCCAGTCCTCGACATCTTCAAACGGTTCTCCACGGAAGACTTCGGGAACACGAGGAGTCTCAAAAGTTACCTGGTAAGGGTGAGCCGTCTGGGCCGGAGGAAGATTCGCAGACGTTGAAGGGGCCGCCATGTTGGTAACAGGAGATGCCAATAAGAGATCTGGACTTAGGCATAGTAGGTGCCGGCTGAATCGGTGTACTGGAGTCGCAACAAGATGTTGAGGCTCCGGACTGGGTGTACGGTCCCGCACAACGCTTTCTTGCATCGGGTTGCAGGCCCCTGCACCTCCACCAGTGTCGCGACGTCAAGACAGAGGTCGTACTTGAAGACGCTGAGAAAACAGCAGCGGGTCGGTCTTTTTATTAACTGCGCGCGCGAGAGAGTTCCTCGTCTTTCTCGCTGTTGCGTTCTGCATAAAAGCGTGCAGATGCGCGTATGCGCTGTCGCCTTCGTCTTTTTCGCAGGATGCACGTGACAATATTATATATGATACACATTGATGAAAACTTTTTCTAGCACAATAATACAAAAGAAAAAGAAAGAAAGATGGTGCCATACAAGTTAGACAAGTCAACATTCGGAAGTATGTCTTGAATATAGCAATAAGGCTATATTCAAGCTTTCAAATGTTGCCTATGTGATGACCGTATGAATGACTTTGCGAAAAATTGTAAGCCTCTAGCATATGCAGTAGCAAAGCAAACGGAGCATTTTTCACACAGCAACTGGTAACAGACCTCTTAGATTGACTGAAAAAAAAAAAATCCACCTACTAAGTTTATTTTCATACAAGGACTGCAATTTTTCAGCTCCACAGTCAAGTGAGAATGGCACTATATAAAATTGTTTGGAAACATGGAAGACAAACTGGAAACCTAGAAATCCACAGCATACCATTGTAACATACGTGGAGGGCTGCAGAGAAGCATGACACAAATGAAGTCTGTTTAATGTACACATATGTACAGTCTTGTAAAGACTAGACCTATAAGCTCGGTCATTGGAAGGTTTCTATAAGCAGTCAGGTCAATAAACAAGAGAACAGCACCTGTTTGCATAATTGCTAGTACAGAAGTATTGATGTTTACATAAGTACAACTGCACTTATAAATACAATGCTCCACAGCCCCAGAGAATGGGTTTTTTTGCAAAAGGTGCCATTCAAAGCATGTTTACATAGGCCAATACAATGCATTAAGACACGATTTCCAAACAGAACTACAGCACATGAAACAGGACTAAAAAGATAAAGATTGAACAAACTGCTTGTCAGTCAACTCTAAATTAGTCCTGTATCACATAGTATTATTCTATTTAGCTTCAACAAATACCAAATGGTAAAAAAAAAACACTTTTTTACTGCATGCTTTCTTTGTCTCATGCACTACACTGCAATATAATAAAATTTCACAGTTATCTTGGCATTTCTGGTACCCAGAACAACTAAAACATATGAAAAAAAAAGAAAAAGAAACAATGGCAGAAAGGAGGAACACTGATCTACTAAACTGTGTAGTATATGTCTAAAAAGCTTGTCCAGCTACATACAAAACTAAAGTTACTGCTGCATTTTTATCATAAACAGCATAAATAATAATTAGAGCACAATGCACCAAAAATGTGAATTTACACCAAGCACTCATTACTATGTTACAGATCTTTTATCAAAGTGTAACAATGTAATTTTCAAAACAAATTCTACCTACAGGTGACAAAACCAAACAGCTAGAGCAAGGTGATTCAATCCATGACCAACAGAAAGAATGCATACAATGGACACCTTGCAGCAACCAGTTTACACATTGGAAACAGTTGATGACAAAAGTCACATGTAAACCCCCAATAATTTCCAAACCTTGTGCTAGCTAAAGCGTGAAGTGAGAGTGGGAAACCAAAACCATCTTTTTTATGAACAAGTAGCAGTCACTATCATGTGGAATTACTATACAGAATTTCAAAGTCATACTGCTTCTTGTTTCTGAAAAAAAGTACACATAAATAATCTTTGTTAAGTCAACTAAACCAAGTACCAACTCTGTTGTACACAATGACTGCCCTTTTTTTGTGTACCAAAGGCTTAATTCTTAGAATCAGGGGTGCAACAGCCGAAATAAAATTTGGAGCAATTTTTGGAGCAGCAATTTTGCTTTTGGAGCACTAAAATGCAAATTTGGGGCAGGTTCCGAAAAAAAAAATACACCCATTTTTTATCACGATGGACCAAATTTGGAGCAGTATAAAAAGAGAAGGCTTACATTAAAAAAAAAAAATATGTACAGATTATACCTGATTCGTGTAGAGTGCACTATTATTCCAATAAAAGTAATATTTTGAACCACCCCAGCAAACAATAACTTATGAAGCCCATATTTGCATTTACTGCATCTTTTAAATAATTTGACAGACTCTCCAAATTCAAATGTGGATTTCTCAAACTGGCGATCTTGAAAAACAGGGAATTAGTGAAACTGAGGAGTAGAAAAAAAAATACACACACACTGGCACATACTTTTTTTAAGGCGCCAGCAATGTTATACACTCCTCCAAATGATTGCCTGTAACATTTTTAGAAGTCAGCAAGCAGACTAGTATTCACAGTTATGCAGCATATACACGCACGAGAAATTAAAGAAAATGAGCTGTGTCCCGTGACTAGTGCTAAGAGGCCCTTCCAAATCACAATATTGCCGCATGTTGTTAGGCACCTGCCGCAGTCCTGCGCCGCTTCCTGTTGCTTTGAATTCTGCCACACCAACGGACAAGCCAAACGCACCAAGCTATAAACGCGCCATGCAACGCTGGCAGCACGTGTCACCACATCACGCGCTGGACAAGGAACGCTGGCGGTTTTTCGAGGAGCAGCTCAAGGCGAGACGCAAGAGAAGTTGGCGAGGTTTTGACCAGTGAGCTCACAGCCTTTGTGTATTTAGTTGACGGGCACAAGTTCGCCATTAATAAATAGCTGTTTCAGCTTCCGGCACTGTATTTGTTCGTTACAAACTGGTGGAGGTGCGGGGTATGATTCCAAGCCCATCTCAGCATAGGGAACATAGCCCAGAACCCCGAAGATTGGAGCCAGCGCTGTTGACTCCCGTACACCAACGAACGAGTCGTCGCCTACGAGGTGAGCAGCCCGAGTTTGGTGCCCTCTTCGATTCTTCGAGACCAGCGGAGGACGTAAGTTCCGGAGCCCCTGCAATGGCCACCCAAGCGACTTCATTTCCATCGCATATCGTCATGGACCCGCCCCGCATACCAGAGGTATTTCACGGTGATATTTTTGAGGATTCCGAGGACTGGCTCGACGGTTTCGAACGCGTTGCCAGACTGAACAATTGGAACGAAGACCGGAAACTTCGCTACGTCTACGTGGCACTGCAAGATTCTGCACGTACGTGGTTCAAAAACCACGAAGCGTCCTTATTATCGTGGGACGACTTTCGAAGAGAGTTTCTTGCAACGTACCCAAACACGGACCGCAAAGAAAAGGCAGAGGCCGCTCTTCAGACGCGAAACCAACGGAACAACGAGAGCGTCGCCATGTACATTGAAGACATGTCTCGACTGTTCCGCCGGGCCGACCAGAACATGGCTGAGGAAAAGAAGTTGCGGCACCTGATGCGTGGAGTGAAGGAGGAGCTTTTTGCAGGCCTGGTGCGTAATCCACCGCGCTCTTTTGCTGAGTTCAGATCAGAGGCGACCATGATAGAAAAGACCCTGCAGCAGCGCGCGCGCCAATACAACAGGGACGTAAGCGTCTCACCCATTAGCGCGGCGTCGACAACCCTCACGAGTAACATTGATCTCTTGCGTGAAATGGTGAGGGCTGTCGTAAGGGAAGAACTGCAGAAAATACACATGACTCAAGCTCATCCAGCGATGTCTTCACTTGCCGACGTTGTGCGCGAAAAGTGCGGCAAGCGGTTCTACAACCACAACCTCAGGTACTACAGCGCGCACAACCGGAGCCTCAACCTCAGTTGTCGTACGCGCAAGCTGTACGGATGACCTCGGACGCATGAATAGGACGGCTGCGACTGCTGTGATGCCTCCGACGTTTTCTCCGAGTACACCGCTACCAATCCCGGAAGCAAGACCACGTAAGAGCGATATATAGATATAGAGCGCCTATATATCGTATAGAGCGATATATAGGCGCACTGTAGACCGGCGGTCCCTTTGCTACCACTGAGGAGAAGCAGGTCACCTTTACCGGGCGTGCCAGTATCGTCGAGCGGGACTGCGTGGTTTTCCAGCCAATGCACCATGCCCACGGAATGGTGAACGGCCCTACGAAATCGAAGAATACTTGTCTTCACGCTATTCACCTCAAGACACGCAACAACGGGAGTCGCGTTCGACAGCACCGGTGCGCTATCGGTCGCCGAGTCCTCGTCCGTCATCAAATCTCCGAAGATCACGTTCACCTAGCCCGCGGCGGGAAAACTAGAGCCAGCGACCTCTGGAGGTGAGGCCGCTGATATACTGACAACTGAAGACCCTCCATTGTTAGCCCGACAGGACGGTGGCAGTTACGCAACGACGGTCAAGTGCAGTAGTAGCGACGTTACCTCCGAGATATTAGTCACAATCGACGACGTCGAGGCCGTTGCGCTAATAGACACTGGTGCAGACTATTCCGTTGTCAGTAATGCTCTCGCAAAGAAGCTTAAGAAGGTGATGACTGAGTGGACCGGACCTCAGATACGTACCGCTGGAGGGCACTTAGTTAGTCCCGTGGGGTTATGCACCGCAAGGTTAGGAATAAGAGGATTTGTGTATGTCGGCAGCTTTATTGTGCTTCCTGAGTGCTCCCGGGAACTGATTATAGGCATGGACTTTTTGCAAACAAACAATGCAGTCATTGACTTGCAAGAGTCCCAGGTTTCGTTTTCTACGGAGAATGCCATCGCCTTCTGTCATGTGGAGAAACCAATCATTCTACCTCTCTGCATTGTGGACGAAGATGTAACCGTGCCGCCACGTTCCAGTGTGACCGTTCTTGTGAGGAGTGAAGTTCTTCGTGACTGTGACGGATTAGCTGACGGAAACATCGGACTGCTACTAGAAAAAGGACTATGCGTGGCAAGAGGCCTGGTGAGCCTTCGTGATGGATGTGCGTATGTCCTATTAACTAACTTTCGAAATGAGCTGCAGCATGTTGCGAAGGGAACATCCGTAGCATCGCTGCATGAGTACGTGCAAGTCTCAGATGTTTGCACTCTTGATAAAGCTTCAGAGACAATGGATAACGTACTCCAGTCAGTAGACATTGACAGAGAGCTCTCGTCATCTCAGAAGCAACAGATTGCTGACCTCATCAGAGAGTTCGCCGAGTGCTTCTCCACCACGTCGAAAGTCGGCCGTACTCCCATTGCAAAGCACCGTATCGTGGTCGAAGAACACGTGAGACCTGTGCATCAGCGCCCATACCGAGTAGCGCCAAAAGAAAGGGAAGCCATCAAGAACCAAGTGCAGGAAATGCTCAACGATGATGTAATCCAGACATCCAACAGTCCGTGGGCATCACCGGTAGTGCTACCGGTGATGCCCACCGGACAACCAACGGACAAGCCAAACGCGCCAAGCTATAAACGCGCCATGCAACGCTGGCTGCACGTGTCACCACATCACGCGCTGGACAAGGAACGCTGGCGGTTTTTCGAGGAGCAGCTCAAGGCGAGACGCAAGAGAAGTTGGCGAGGTTTTGATCAGTGAGCTCACAGCCTTTGTGTATTTAGTTGACGGGCACAAGTTCGCCATTAATAAATAGCTGTTTCAGCTTCCGGCACTGTATTTGTTCGTTACAATATGCTACTCTGCAGTGCACTGGTGTATTGCGGCCAAAGTGGCTTAAGCAGCGTTCTGCAAGGGTTAGAGCAAGGCCAAAAAATTTTCGAACACCGCTACATTTCTCCCCCTCTTTTTTTAAAATCACGATAAGGTTGGCTTTAGGCCACAACTTTTTAGATCACTTGCAAAACGTGTTCTACCAATTAAAGTAACAAATGCACGCACACGCTCGTTGATCCGGTATTTGATAATTATCGCCGGGACGGCGCAACTAAAGCAACTTAAAGGCAGGAAACTTTTTATGTGCCTTCGCTATGATGACCAACGTGGTCACAACACTGGTAATCGCAGCCCGCCGACTCTGTTCATGCGCAAGAAACGTGGTATGCACTCCCTGCTCTAGTTGCTAACTCGCCATTGCTATGTTTGCTGACAAGGAAAGTTCATGTTTCCCGCGAAGCGTTAGAGGCTGTGGTAACGAATTTTTTGTCATGAAGTTGCATCGTCCCGCTGATAAGTATCTGCTGCAGTCAGCAGACAGATGGGCGCGTGGATTTGTTACTTTAGCTTGTCGACCGCGTTGCGCGAGTGCTTTGACCTAATGAGAATGCATCTGACATCGCAGTTTGGGGTTAGGGTCTGCGCGCTTGGATTGATTGATGAAACAAACTGCCGGTGGCCAACGTAGCCTCTATTTCTCGCTGAAGTTCACGCAACTAAGAAAATTTTGTGGCAATTTGGGCATTTTGGTGCAGCATGGTGCAATTTCAGCAAACTTCACAGTTTTGGCACAGCTCAGCACAGAAATGGGGATTTGTATCAAATTGGCGCAATTGGCGCTGCTGTTGCACCCCTTTAGAAGCCTACCATGTGGTTCTCAATCAATTAAACATGTACGAAAGGCTGCAGGGAAAAAGTTCACATTAATACATAAAACAGCTGTCCAGATGTAAAATTGAAACTAAGATGACTCTCTCGTTCTACTCAACATTACTAGAACCAGGCAAGTTTTCAAGCTCCGCACGCGCGCCGGCACAAGTGGCTGATGAGTGAACTAATGGTGCTGCTGTTCCATTTTGCTTCACATACCGCGTCACACGTGTTGCCGCTCAGACACGACAGCGCATTTTCGGCGCTCGGTTGCTTCTTCGCGCCATTATTTGGTAAACTGTCGTTTCTTACGAAATAGTTCTAACATGTGACAAGAAACGCCAATAAACAATGCCTTATTGTTGTGCGCCGAGCTGCAAAAGTGCTCACATAAATGACACCGATCATCTTTTTTTTCGAACCATTCCGAGATTTCAATGAGTTTAAAAAAGCCGCCCGCATATTCTCACGGGGAAATTCGAGTGAATGCGTCGCAGAGTAGAAAATGGGGGGGGAGGGGGTATCGCGTGAATGTTGCGTAATTCGGTATTGTTTGGGAATGCTTATTGTTATTTTGTCTTTTATGTTCTTATTTATTGAACGATAAAGAAGCGCATCTTTCCACGAATGCTGGGACGCTGATGTTGGGTTGTGCCCCAATACTGGTTGAAGTTACTGTGGCTTCTATCGCATCTACTTGAGTCAAGCAAAGAGTAGCCAGAAATTTGTTTTGTTTTTTGGAGGGCAGAGGGGAAGGTGCTACCTGCTTCATTTCGGGGAAGGCACCCCCTTGAAATGGTCATTTGTTGCTCTCTATGCCATGGCAAAAAAATGTTTGGGGCAGGGAGGGAGCATGGACCCGGTGAGCCACCCCCTGGCTACGCCCAGCATGGACGCAAAATGCGCAATGTGTAACAAACCGGAAACGGTAGAACATGCTATGAGTGAGTGCTGGGATCCAATATTCTTTTGGGATGTGGAACAAAGAACCCCGAAGAAAGATCTGCCGATAGCATCTCATGGATTGCGTTATATTTCAATACAGAATGAGGGTGGTGTTCCATATAATATGATATTATTACTGGGCCTTTACGGTCTCTGGGTAAAATGCATGGCCGTGAGGTCCTAAAGCCAAATCGGCACGGGAAGATTTATTGAATGTGCAATATGTGCATGAGATATATCGAATGTTGATACCTCAACATTGTATGAAGGTGTTTGATGAATTGGATAAAATGAAGTGTTTTTAGACCCTCCAAATAGTAGGTGAGTAGACCAATGTGGTTTTATGAATATTTATTTTTTATTTCTGAATAAGAAATGGTTTAACAAGCAGACAGGTGGCTGTGTTGTAGAACACCCGCTTGCTACTCATATGCCGGGAATTATCGGGAATTTTGAATTTTAATTTTATTTGCATATTTATCAATTTTTGGGTCACACTCAGGATGATATCTTGCTCACAACAAACGACACTGACACCGATGCCAGAATTTCTGCGAAACAAGCCCTTTAACTCTGTTGCGTTAAAAGTAGGGATAGATGCTGTGCCGCAAGAATAGGCGGCTGACTCACAAGTCCAAAATATGTGAGCGACATTTTGAGGTGGACGTTATTGTCAGATATAATTATTACAATATAAATGAAAATCAAATGCTTCTATCTCAAGGAAAATGGGCGCTATATCAGGGGCATTAGCACCCCTTTTTCCCCGTCTGCCAGAGCGAATCTCGAAGGCACATGTGACGACAAGGACACAAGGAGAATGTAAAAAAAAAAACAATGTGCTAGAAATGGGCTCATGCCCAAAAATGAAATAGGGCTGCCCATCTCCGGCGTTTCGTCAGCTACACCATTGGCGCTCAATTAAGGGATGAACGTCTCGTTGCCTTCCACGTCTCGAAGCCAAGAATGAATCGATAATGTTGTGTGAGGGATGACGTGCGATGTTTTCTATGGCAGAAATCTTGTGCCAGGAGAACTGCTACTAAAAGAAACTGGTATTGTTGAATGAGACAGCAACTGTGCTAATGACGGCGACAACGAAGTACACAAGCAGCTGTCGCGCACTCTGACCACTGTCGCCCATTTGGAAAGTGTATCTAAAGAGGTAGACAGCCTGAACATATGTGGAGGCATACCACCAACCGAGAATGTGCCCAAAACCATTACTGTTCATCATAAACACTGCAATGTTTACGCAGCGGCCCACTAGCTTTCTCTGCCTGCGTCTACGGAGGCCATTGCGAGCCAGAGAGCCTGCAAAGGTGGTGAAAACCAGAAAAAAAAAGGTTCGCAACCTCTCAAAGAGGTTTGCCCGTGTGGTTGCCGCAAAGAAGAAGAAAAATGAGGAGATCCTGGCTCTTCAGCAAAGTTTTCCAAAGTTTCAAATGAGAGATTCAAAGATGCCCTTGCTGAGCTTCCTCATTTGGTAAGGCTGCCATTTATGACATCGCTGAAGTAACGAGTGTTCGGCAATAACCCAGCGAAAGTACTCCAGAAAGATGACTAATACTTCAGCCATCTCTCATGCAAAAGATGACATAATAACTGCGATTTATAATTACCCACACAAGAAAATTCTCTCGCGATAAAGATGGCTAATAACTACGAATTTCAAAAAAAAATTGCCACTTTGAGCAGACTGGATTTCTAAATAGTGTGTCTATTATAGCGCAGTGGCTATTTGGTTTGGCCAACGAACATCGGAAAGAACGCGAAAGACGCCCAGCCGATAAGAAAAATAAACCACGCTTAAGACGAATCATCAGCATAGAAGGACAATTGCAGACTAACAACTCGTCCTGTCTACTTCTATTCTTACATCTCGTGTCTAGCGCACTTTATTTTTCTAATGCCTTATGAACTAGTGCCCAACAGAAGTTTCTTGGTTCCAGCCGATTCCGCCCGAAAACAGTGTTCCCCGAACTGTCGCTAAATAAATAAGTAAAAATATAAATAATAATTAGTTTCCCAATTGGAAAGGCTTCTGAATTTCAGTAGTGATTATGGAGCAAATGTTTTAGAAATTTTCATTTTTGAAACAGTTGAGTTTACTGCGAAAGTGTCAATGGCAAGTCTCAGCTCTCAAGACTGGCGAGAACTGTGACGAAAACGCAGATCATTCGCGCTGCAGCAGACGCGCGCGCCTTGAAGCAAAATGACACAGCAGCGCCACTAGTTCTCGCGTCGGCCACCACGGCCACTTCAAAGAACGCACGCGCCTATGGGGAGCTGCGGAACTGACCTGGTTCTAGTAATGTTGGTTCTACTATACCCTCTTAAGGGGCCAGTAAACAGGCTTCAAATTTATTAATTTTTTTTTTCAAGCCACCCACTCTTGCGAATTCATGCAGAAGGCCATGACGGTCACTTTTTGTCAATATCACAGTGCTGCACTCTGTGCAGATACTCTACTTCGAAAAACAATTTCTGCACCCGTCTCATGCACTGCACTTGGCACTGTCACACCTTGACCCTACGTTCATACAGTTTTGGCTGTGCAGCCGATTTTTCGCATTGCTGTGCCCCTTTGGCAAAGTCAACACTACTGGGAGTAAAGTGGTACAATTGTGACAACTAGTACATCGGTCAGACCACTGATTTTAAGAAAAGAGTTGAACAACACAAATATGACGTCGGGAAACAACGCGTGACCTCATATGCCCTCGCTAAACACTTGGAATTTACAGGCCACCAAACTGACTGATCAAGCGCACATGTGCTGGCCTTTTCTATTTTTCATGAAAGCATCTCTCAAAGACACAGGCGTCACACTGCCGGGACTACCTAACAAAAATTACAAAGAAGCCAGAACTGCAGGGGTGCACAATCGCGTTCCTCTTAAAGCAAGGGCAGTGTTATACCTAACAGTGTTCTTGCATAATCACTGTGCACACACATGCTAGCATACTTACTGTACAGTTGTGTATGATTACTTAATACACATTTCCGCAACATGAGCCAGCTGTAAATGCTGTTCAGCTAAAACTCTAAAAAAAAGTATGTATACTATATACTATCATGTAAATAGAAAGCCTGTAAGCACTCGATAAAAAAGCAAGATAAAAGGCTACATATAAAATGCAAATACAAAACAAAGATGATGAAAAAACAACAGCCATAATATAATCATATAAAACCTAAGTAATGTTTCATTCAAATAGGTGCTTTGCTGTCATATTGATATTTTTATTTTCATATTGCATCATATGCAACTAACACAATACAGTGCTTTTCAAGGAATTGTTCAAAAGATTGACACACAATACAGCACTTCTCAAGGAATTGTTCAAAAGATTGACACACTAGATCTTCTGATTGTGGTACAAGTTGAATCAAAGGAGAAACAACATGATCAGTATAGAGGAAAAAAATGCTTTACGGAAAAAAATAGAATGAAAAGAATTGCTAATCAGGCTTAATCAGTGATTCTTATGAATAATAATGCAAGAATAAAGCAGAATGAACATGCTTGTTCAAGATCTAAATATGATGAGCTGGCTCAGAAACCAAAAAGATCTGCTTCACAGCCTTCAGAGTATAACTTCTACCATACAAAGCACGTGGCAACATGTGTGTGTTAAAATATAGCCCTATACTCATATTCCAAATGCCTAATCACAGACTGAAGTGAGCTCGAGGCACAACAGTGAGGCTTGCAGTACAGAAGCTGCACATGGGATCGAAAAGGGTAACTTTGCATAAGCCTCAAACTTCGAATCATGGTGATGTAAACAACCAGTCATGCAAAACTTGAGCTTCTGCACTCTGGATCTGTTCCAGTTCACATGCAACAATTCCAGGGCAGAAGAACCTTCCTACCATCATTATCTGCTCTCTGTAAAGTGTACAGCACTGATCTTGAGACCGGAGGCTTCGTTGTCCATATCACCTCCCTGTGATGAAAATCCCTCCCCACTCACGTAGGCCATGCTGCCATCTTCCTGTTGCTGTAATGTCAAATAGAACTGGTCTTGTTCTGCAGGTGTTGCTAGAAGGGATGATCCACTGTCGTCTTCTGTTGCAGATGACGGAACCTGGACCCATTGCACATGCAGATTCAGTTAGGAGTGCGCCAGAGTACACTCTACCCTTAAACATTAAAGATCACTGCACAAGTAGTGAAGGAAAATACAAAGAGACAGCACGAGACTCTAGTTCATAATGCTTTCCTGAAAAAGCCACTGCTGGAAGCCTGCTGGGTTAACAAAAAAATAGTGCATTTCAGAAATTAAACAGCAAGTCAGCATAATAGCACGAAGAAACCCCTCTGTGTGTGCAGTTGCCTCTAATTTAGTGAAATGCCGGACGTGCAATGTGCACCCTTCTAGGCTGGCAATGTACTACCAATGTTCATGGTGAGCCATGTTGCCTTTTTGTTTTTATGTGTCTTCTGTATGAAATGAAGACTGCTCGATTTTATAACTGTAAACTAAACTAGGCAAAAATTTCATTCCCCTTAGTGGCTTACCCTTGATTTCCCATTTGCTAGCAGCAAACACACAGAAAAAAGTTGCAGCTGTGCTAGTCCTTACAAAACTACGTCTGGACATAAAATGCTGCTTTGAATCCCCTTAGTGGCTTACGCTTGATTTCACATTTGCTAGCAGCAAGCCAAAAAAAAAAAAAAATTACAGCTGTGATAGTCCTTACAAAACAATGTCTGGACATAAAATGCTGGTTTAAATAGCAGCCGAGGATGTCAAGGACTGCTAAGGTTCATGCTGTGGACAATGCAATTTAACTAGCTACTCATCGCGTACCCGTCCACGCAGAATGTAAATTCTAGTGACAGCTACATTCAGCACCAAACACTGTCATGACCGAAGACTCCTCAACACTTATGTAACTATGACTTACCATTCATTCAGCTTTACTCAAGATTTTTGCTTAAAATAAATTTCACAGGGTAATTTATATTAATTACAAACATGTTATTTAAAAGATATGACTGTTGACTATTTTCTAACAGGAGTTGTATGTCTCTTTTATGGACAATTAGATTTTTCATAGCAACGAATTGCATAAATGATACCCTTACATGTTTCACATACAAATATGGGGGAGTGAGGCGGCAAATACACACTACTTAACCAGTGAAAACAGGCATGTGTTACACAACTGGCTGTAAATGTGAATTGCGCAGCTATAAAGGAGTACTACCACAAAAATTTGAAAACTTCTGAGATCTGTGCGGAGAACACACACACAGCCTCTACAAAATATCAGCAGATAATATAACCTATACCATATTTAAAATCAATTTTAATGTGTGTCAAGCCACTGCACGCAAAACATGCATTAGGTTTGCATAAGCAACCAACCACCATTAGCTAAGCACCCCCTGTGTCACAAGTTAGC
Source organism: Rhipicephalus microplus (assembly GCF_043290135.1). Taxonomy (NCBI): domain Eukaryota; kingdom Metazoa; phylum Arthropoda; class Arachnida; order Ixodida; family Ixodidae; genus Rhipicephalus; species Rhipicephalus microplus. Next base: position 187,783,834 of record NC_134710.1, on the reverse strand, counting down.
ACTGGCTGCCACAATCTTTGTGGAAGCTTTCTGCTAGCAGGCTTTTTTTTTTTAATAAATAGAAGGAGCAGACTTTCCCGGAAATACAAAGGTTGACGTCCTTGTCTTGGCAATGCATTTGGGGGGAGGGTGTAAGCATATTTACATTTCGGAGGCAATTATAGCAGCACACAGGAAGCTTTCACTGAAAATAGTTGTCAATGCAGTGCTCATAAGTAAGCAGTTTCGCGTGCTTAAGCAGCTGTCTATATCTACACGAAAACCTATCTGGTTCCAGTATCTGTTTCAGCGAGCACCTCACTCAGCACTTTTTGAAAGAGAAACTATAACTGGGTGCTGGGTGCTTTAAAACCATCTCCAAATAATTAACTTTAATGCGTGAGGAAGCAAGCTTTCCAGCCATGATAAGTGGGCCATTGGCTACTCATTGCAAAAGAAAAAAAAAACACAATGCTCAAACTTTCGTGTCAGTGCTTTTTGAAGAACCTGTTTTGAAGGTTCAACTAGTATACATATACATTCATACCTGTATAGTGATTGTTGTACCATCACCAGTTGAGTATGTAGTTACGACAGGAGGATTGGCAGATCCTCCTTCCTGTTGTAGTGCACTTAGACAACTATAAATGAGTTGAGCGGCATTCACATTGCCAGGTAGAAGCTGGAGGGTTTCTAGCTGCTGCAAGGTGGCTGCAGAACAACAAATATCACCATATGAGATCCATTAATGAAGCTGATTACACCACTTATGGGCATGTTGCTTTAAAGCTGGCATGACTCAAATCAATTTGAACATTTAGAGTATGCCCAAAACTACTCATGTACCAAACACTCATCAAAGAAAGTACAGTAAATCTCATCAATTCAAACTCACTTCATTTTAACTTAGTTAATTTAGACTGAGGTCCAAGTTCCGGCACAGCCTTGCGCATTACTACCGGGAAAAACTTTTAATAAATCAAACGCATCAGTATCCACAATGGTTAATTACAACTGCAAGCCCTTTCATCTCTCCTTGCAGAAGTCGGCCCAGAGTGACTACAATGTGTTGCAAAACCCTAGAGATGCAAAACAACAAAACAGCAGAATTTTTCCGCAGATGAGAATTCGAACGCTGTGCTGGGGCTTTTGGGCAAGCTGCAAATGAGACTTGTTGAGTTGCAACAGCAAAGACTTGAGCAAATGTGAATCACTAATTGTTTCTAGCTTTCATTGTGTTATTTCCGTTATGTAAATGAACATGTTTGGAGCATAGAGTCATATATTTGGTCACACCGATTTTATATTCTCGTTTTATACTGCTGAAAAGCCATGGAGTAATGCGACAAGCTGGAAATGCGTTCAAAGTGCTCCTCCAGGAAGTTTGCCTGGTCTTCCAGAGTGTCGTCTTCTGTATTCACTAAAGGGAGTGAATGTTTCGCCTTCTCACTTTATTGAACCTGCTCCAGAAGTCGCATCTGTCTGTATACGAGTTTACACCAGATAAACTTTTGCCAACTCTCTTTTCGAGCCTTTCAGCATGTCCCCATACCCTGGGATTTCAAGTGTTTAAAATTGACCAAGTTCTCCGCTGTTGGGAAGTCACGGAATACCCGCCAAGCCTTGTTTTGCCTTTTCCACGCATTCCTGCATTCATCGTTCCACCAGGAAACACGCCCTTCGCAGCCTGCGTCACTTGCTTCGGGAATAGATGCCAAGGCAGCATAAATTAGAATTGCTATAAAATACTTTAGAGCACCATATACGGTCAAGCTAGACAGGTCACGTTAATAAGATCTCTGTAATGTTGGCTCAGACAAGTTTCCACCGAGGAACTTGCAAAGGAACCTTAGTTTATTTTGACGTATTCAGCAGTATCGGAAAATAGGCACTCACATACGGTTTTTTAAAACACTCCATTTAACGTACGGTAAAAGCATCAGCGATTAAATATTAAGATCTATGGCAGAGTACGATTCGTTTGCGAGGTTAAAATACGTGGGCTTCTTTGTGTTCAGGAGGCATAAGCCAGAGGAAAAAAGATATTGTCCAATAACGTGACCTTGTGCATCGCAGGGAGAGTCGCCCCACAAACTGCTATGCGCGCTGAACTCTTCCAGAAGAACACACGGTTCAGGAAGTTCATCAATGAGTGAATGTAAATCGTGTTTATTCAGTTGATGGTGTGGAGGTATGTATTGATTGATTGATTTGTGGGGTTTAATGTCCCAAAACCACGCTATGATTATGAGAGACGCCATAGTGGAGGGCTCCGGAAATTTCGACCACTTGGGGTTCTTTAACGTGCACCCAAATCTGAGCACACGGGCCTAAAGCATTTCCACCTCCATCGGAAATGCCGCCGCCGCAGCCGAGATTCGATCCCGCGATCTGCGGGTCAGCAGCCGAGTACCTTAGCCACTAGACCACCGCGACGGGGCGTGTGGAAGTATGTGATGAGCAAATTGTGATGAGCAAATTGTGATGAGTTTGTTGAAGGTAACAGCTTGGACAGCTATTGCCTCCAGGGATGTCTGAAGGGGTAAATGTGTACAGGCTGTTCCTTGATTAACTATAATGGCAACACCGCCACATGAGGCGACATCATTTCGATCCTTTCAAAAAATAATGTAATTGAGTAGGAAGTTGGTGTGTTTCGATTGTAAGTGTATTTCTTGCACACACAGCACTTTTGGTGAATGTTTGTGTAAATTTTCTTGGATATCGTCGAGGTTTCTCAGCAATTCTCTGACGTTCCACTGTAATATTCGTGTCATTTTAAAGTTGTGTGGTGCTGTGTGTACAAAGGTGTTGCCTTAAATGCAGGGCCTTTTGGAGGCCCTGTAATGTGGAGTTTCTCTTTTCTGGTGCCTCTCCTTTCGGGTTTTGAAAAGTCGGAAGAGTGGGACTTTTATCCATCACCTCTTGAGAGGTGGCGAATCGTGCCTGCTCGACAGGCACATTCACAGAAGTTTCAGGCCTAACTGCACATGCAGTGGTCTGGGGTCCAGCAGACACCGGAGTCTGCCGGCCCTGTTTGTCAGGTGGCGGAGCAGTACAGGCTGCTCCAGCCGGGGGCACTGATAGCACGACCGCGGCCACACTCTGTGTGACATTCGCGTGTGTGGAAACGCGTGGCGCCCCGGCGCGTCACAACAGCGAAAAAGGAATAAGACGGGTTGTGTAGTGCAAAAGGTTTACATGCCTTATGGAAAGACAAGTTGAATATTATTTTCAGTTCTATTATTTTCTTTTCCTTCTTCCACGAGCGGCAAGGTCTTGAGTAAGCTAGGTGATCTCCTGCACAGTTAGCGCAACGCGCTGCTGAAGCACAAGTGTAGGAGGAGTGTTCAATGAATGAACCTTTTGCGCAAGTAGAGCAATCTCCGCAGCTTTGCGATCCATGTCCGAAGCGCTGACACTTGAAACAACAACGGCGATTGGGTATGTCGGTCCGGACACTGAGCTTACAATAACCAGTTTCAATAGATTCAGGTATATCGCTGGTTCCAAAACAAAAACGATTACTGTATGCCTTGTAGGAATTTGTTATCTCGTTTAATCATTATTTTTTGTACCTTCAGAACATTTTCATCTTACCATCCTTCCAACAGTTCACTTTCGCTCAACTCGAGAAGGTCGTCATCAAAAATTATACCAAGCACTGTATTCATAGACCTGTATGGGGCCACTGAAACAGGAGTGTTGCCAAATGATACAAGTTTGGATAGTTTGTCATATTATGCCTTGTCTCGGACTTCCAAAAGGAGGTCTCTGCTTTTCCCATCTCTAACTTTGTATCCTGGACCAATTTCTTCTGTAAGTCTTTTTGATACGAGAAAAGATGAAATCGCCCGGACTTTCTTGTTTTCGTTTTGGCTGTGAATCACATGGTACTTTCGGGAAGGTCTGCTTTGGCTTGGATAGGGTAATTGCTTCAACAGTGCACCACCTCTTGAGGGAGCAATCAGAAAGGGGTGGGGGGAAATGTTTGCCACGCGGAAAGTATGTTCTTTGGTGGCTATGGTGACCATTCACCACCGAGCCCAACAAAGGGACACTACAAGGTTCAATAGTGAACACTTGGAGACGCCAGCCATGCATCGCCGCTATAACCAAATATAACTACCCAAGGTAAACCCTCGCCACCAGGAAATTCGAAAGTAACCAGAAAAGAGAAGATGACAGGACAGATTGAAAGCGAGTGAGAAAGAGGAAGATGAGGGGAGAGAGAGAGATACGAAAAGGCTACTGCCAATTTCCCAGGGTGGGTCAGTCCAGATGTGTCGCCTACATGAAGCCGAAGCCAAAGAGGTGTGTTGCCTCTGCCGGGGGACCTTAAAGGACCAATCTTCCGGCATCAGCTCGACCCCCAGGATCTCCCTTTCCTCGGACACGGCTCAGCCATGCATGCAGAGGAGTAAACGTTAATGAAGAACAGGAGGTTGAAATTTCTGGAGTCCTCCGCTAAAGCATCTGTCATAATCATGTGGTGGTTCTGTGACGTAAAACCTCACCTTCACGAATTCAAACAGCCAAAACGCCGGGGTTGAGGTAATACAATAAGTTATTTGAGAGCGACGCGGGAGAGGTGATAACGGGAAACAAAAGAAATGGCTCGATATATGGCTGAGGCAATGTCTCCAAAAGCTTATTTACGTACGTCGTGCATTGCTCTAGTTTGAAGGTCCCCGTATCTACTGCACGGGGTGCAAGGAAAACAGGCAGTGAGAAAGCATCTCCATAACGACACACCTGCTCATTATGGAAGCCGGAAGTTATGAATAGGGCTTCCTTGGCGCCGATTACATAATCTGTACTGCGTGCACCTGGCTGGTTTTGGCAAGGTCATCCAAAAGATCCTCTCGCGGTGCTTCACATAATCTTCACAACAAAATAATATTGGCGTAAGTTCATATTGTAGGCTGCAAACTGGGAATGCATTATTACTTTAGAGGGCGACCATCCTCTGGTCTGGTGCACAGGGGGTGCCCTAAATCCTATAAAATCTCGATATAATTTTGTTCAACGCAAGCTATCAGAATGAAGTTAGTTCTTTTGCTGCTACAAAAAATTAGAATTAGAAAAAATTAGAACATACCTACTTTGCATCTGCTACTAGAAAAAATGAATGAAACCAATATTCAAATCAACTTGACACTAACGGGACATGGGGAGGGGCAGCAGTAATCAGAAGTCTTATTTTTTAAAAGCACTCTTTCAGGAAGAGAAGTTCAAATCAACAGGCAACTCCTACTCCATCAACCGACAGGAAAGTAAGATCTCCAAGACAGTCCCATTAAGCTGCGCATCGCAAGAATCGTCAGTGAAAATTAACTCAGTCCAAACGTGTTAGCAGCGAGATAAACATTGTACATTAAACTAAGAGCTTTTTCTTTTCTTTTTTTTTTTGTCCAGTTCGACTTGGGGTAGAGTTCGCTTCTCCTGCACACCCTTTCACCTAAAAATTTCACTTGGCTCTGCCCTGTTCATTTTTATTTTTGACTGGCATTGCCTGTTATGTGCTTATGGTGCCGGCCGAGGATTTGTTTTTTCTCACCTCACAATAAGAATGTCCAGTGTCCTGAAAGAACAGAAAAACAGCCCTGAAAACCTGGGTTTTGCGGTGGGAATAGAATAGCAGGTGTTTCTGTGCAGCCGCAGGTAAGTGGAGAACGAATGGAAAACCATAGAGGGCCACTCATAGAATGCTCATGTTAGTTCAGTGGTGGCGAAGACCACCAAATCGTTTTACTTTATATAGCGAAGCTTGGCTTTATATATACAGCGAAGCCCGAGACAGGCGCCGGGATGTTTACAATCAACGGTGTATTTAGCATACATTCACCCTATGCCTGAATCCGCTTGTGCCATATGAGATCCCTTGGCATATGTCTGTGACAAATATGAAAAAAAAAAAAAAAACAGAACAGGGCTGCAAGATTTGTCTTAAGCCATTACTCGAAAATTGACAACTGTACCAATATGAAAAATAAACTAGGATGGAAATAACTATCATTGCATCGAATTAAACTGCGGTTGAAGCTCCTATGTTAAGCATTTCATAGTAAGACTTGCACTCTATAATGAATGTACCTAAAGAGTCCTCTTCGCACAATGGTAATTGTTTTAAAATTTTAGAATGTCATACCAGGTCTAATTTTTATATTAATTCATTTTTCGTTAGTTTCATGACTGAAAGAAATGGCTTATAAAGAGAACAAGCGTGCTGTATCAATGAAGGCATGTTTTTTTCACGTTGTAACCCATCTGCTACAGTGCCTTCAGGTAAAAAATGTCATGTGCACGCGACTTGTTGTTTCTAATTTATTTTTTAAGCACCCCTCTCTAGGTCACATAAGAAATTGTAGTTAGACACTAGAAGTTCTTGCGGGCCTAATTAAAAGTGTTCTAATACGGTGAATATTCAAATTGGATTGCTACGAGCCATGAAACCATGATGCAAAAAGGCAAGCTTAAATCCCCTGTGTCGGGTGAAGCGGCGCGGCGCCTCCGGCTCGGATAAACATAAACGAGCTGCTGGCGAATGCTAGTGCTCGGCATTTATATTGACTGGCTATACAGCGGTGTTTTTCAGGAAGCCCGCCTTCAATAACGCGTAGTGATGTGGGCCGGAACATCTCTGCCATCGGACTGTACAACCAAGCGGTGGGCGCAGGCCACTGCGGGGGTCTCTGACAGCTACGACAGCAAGCGCCTACACAACGAGCTCGGGGTTCCAATTCTCGACTTCAAGTGCTCGCCACAAATTGCGACTTTGCTGCGCTAAATGGCCTGACGACTATGGTGTGGCAGACCTCGACGGCTGGAGGCATTTGAGCATTGTGCCCGAACTGTGGGACGTGACCTTTGCTCGAGAACACCGTGGACGAACTTATGAAGACCCCGTGCAGCAGTTTTGGGAGATGAATTCTGGAGCACGCCGAGTGCACACAATGTATAAACCAACTGCATACAACCAGTCTGAGTCTCATTCTCAGCAGCGACATACAAGAGCCGGCTTTCTCGGTTTGCACTAGAGAAAGGGGCACACACATGAACTTCATTCCTTGCCTCTCGCCCCATGTAGCCATTGCAAGCCTATTTCTTCCCTGCTCTCTTCGTTATCGGAGCTGGAGGATCACATGATGCATATTTACCAAGAACATAATTTGTAAGCAAGGTCGCACGACGTGCCCCAGCCTACATATACGCCATCGATGCTGTGTCGTTTCGACGTTCAGTCATTGCGCGTACTTTTGGAGAGGCTGGCATTTATCATGTATCGTGACTGCTATACACATCGCTCCACTAAAACTGCGGTAAGAGATGATGCACCAAACAAAAGCTAAGCGCTGTAAGAGTTGGCAAAGGCACGATGCAGGAACGACGAGAAGACAAACGCAAGCGACTAGGGGCATTAGTAAAGGTAGTATCGTACAGTCGAGCCCACATATAACGGCCCCATTTAAAACAAACTTTTGCTTAGAACGAACAATATCCGCGTGACCGTGAAAATATACATTGGTTCAATGGCACAAAATCACACTTACAAAGAACGTTTCCGAGCGCCGCCGATCGGTTACAGCGAATGGATCAGCGCTCTGCCGACATCCTGGGCAACCACTTTCGACCACCGATCAGGCATCGGCGAGGTGCCCATACATTCTTATTGTTAAACGGCGACCCTGCCTCCGCGCCCCTCTAGTTGCCGCTCTCCACGACCCGACTGCTTTTTGTTACGCACCCCTCTGTCCTTTGTCCCCCGCTACTCTGAGCACCTCGCATCGCCAGACGATGACCGTGTTTTCACACTGCCACTGATCTTTCGAAGACCGACCGGCCATCTCCCCAGTTTTTGATCGCTGGTACTGTCGTTGGCATCGCCGGCCAGGAGTGACCAGACCATTTGCCAACATCGTCGGCCACCAACTGAATCCGATCGTCTGCGTCTAGTGCACGCGCGTACGCTACCCCACTGACTTTGATAATTCGCGATTCGTTTTGAGTTTATGACCTGTTCTCGCTCACTTGGCACTTGGCTCAGCATGCCTTCCGTGCGCGTGCGGAAGCGCGAAAACTGCTGTTAATTTGCACGGAACGAAACGCGAAATATCGAAGTTCGTGTGGCCACGCAAAACCGCGGGCACGGCCGCTGATTCTTCGAACACCGCCGCGCGTGCCAATCGAGGCGGCCGTGCTTTGACTTCTGCACGCGCAGGCACTCTTTCAAGTTTTTCTATGCGCGATTTTCGCAGACTTTTCAAGCAAGCTACCATACCTGCCTTCTTCCCGTGTGTTTTGGTTTTCAAGGTCGCCCTTCCACCGCATCCTCCCCTCTCTTTATCTCAACTCCTTGCCCTTCTCTCACAAATCTGCTCTCCTCTCTTGATCACAAACCCTTCGCCAGTCTTTACTGCTTCGCGACGCCACCCACGCTGGCTCGAATTAGTTTCGTTTTCGGACTGGAAGCAGGCCCAGAGCTGTTCCACGCGTTCTGAAAGGTGTGTTGCATGTGCGCGTCTTGCTTGCTCTTGGTGTGCGTGTGTGGTCATGATGGCAGACAGGAGGACTAGCACGCTTTTTCCAGCGCTCAACAAAACATCGAAAGTGTGACCACTTGGCTTGAGCGTAATCCAAGTGTTAGGTGCCGCGTTGCGGAGCACTTGCTCATAGCTGTTGACCACCTAGCAGCAAACTTGCCGCTTCTGGCATCTCGGTATTCAGCTGTGGAGATGGTGAATATTTCGTGGGCGGTGGTGACGGCTACATGCACGCGAAACTGTTTTCACGAGGCCGACTTCGTCGTCGACGTCAGGCCTGATGCTGAGCCTGAAGCTTCCGAACAGAACCACTGCGGCGGCGATTTGTGGCAGCATGCCATCGACTCCAATGTGGGAGAGCGGGTGGGACATCTGCTGCGATGGTTTCATTACGGCCGATGATGATGCCGACACCGCGGAACCTTAACAAATTAGGGCATTGTGAATGAAGTACGGGGCAAGACCGATTTGGAGGAATCGGATTGCGAGAACGATGAAACTTTGGAGCCAGTGCTTCATGCAGCTTATGGCATGGGCCTCGGCGAACGAGCACGCTGTCTTTTGAAATAAACTTGAAACCCCTCTTATCGCTTCTGCTCTTCAAAACACGTGCATTACGGACTTTTTTGGGCAAAAAAGAAAATTGGTGTTTTCGCTCGTAACTTTTTTAAAAGCTGTATTTCATTTACTACGAACTTCGGGATACAGCGAACGGATGCCGCGTCAGGCTCAGGTTCGTTATAAGTGGGCTCGACTGTATTCACTTGCGTAAAGAAACCCCCCGCCCCCCCCCTTTGGCCTTGAAAAAAAGATTAAAAAAACTTTTATGTAATGTATTTGTTCATTTTGTTTCAGTATGATAGCCAGTGCCGTGGACAATCAGAACAACATTAAATCAAGCCATTACATCACAAAATAACAACGTAATAAAAGTCAAAACATAGTTTTGCAACCATGCTTAAACAGTTGCGAGCAGCGCAAGCGCAGACGGCGTCCATCGAAATTTAAAAGTTGTGCCTTTTGCAGCAGAACGCAATCTGTCGAATGCAGGAGAAAAACTCTTTGCTGATAGCGCCATGCAAGCACAGCGGCACAAAAACAAAGCGTGTGGCTAGGGTGGCTAGAATGATGAGGTGTGACAAGCATGTGCTGAAACCGGTCCCCAAAATGCGCCGACACTGCAAGGGGCACTGTAAGCAGGGTCGTATGGCGCTGAGCAGATGATGTGCAGGACAACCATGCTTGTGCTCTAGGAACATGGCTCGTGCTATTCTTCGTGTGCCACACTTACGAATGCTAATCGCTTTCTTTCAGTGTGTGCAATAATAAGGGGTTGATTTCATCCACTTCTTCGAAAAAATAGCATTCACGTGCATTATTATGCAGCAGGCTGCATACCGAGTAGGACTGTGCCTTAGTAATATTGTTGCATGTTGGTCATGCCACTTAGTTTTGTTTCGCAGAAACTCCGGTGGTGGCGTCGTTGGTTGTGAGCGAAAAATCATATTCTTATGCCTGACCGAAAAATCGAGGACGATGCGCATAAAACCAATAATAAAAAAATCCTGGGTCAGAGTGCGAACCGAACAAGGGTCAATGGGGTGTGAGTGAAAATCGAACCCGGGTCGTTTGCGTGGCAAGCAGATGTTCTACCACACTGCCACACATCTGCTTGTGAATACTGTGAAAAGAACTTCCTTTGCTAGGAAATGCAGTTAAGGGTTGTGCGAATAGCCATCTATAAAAGAGGATTGAATACAAATGAAATAATAGAAATACAATGAATTGAATACAAATTGGTTATTAATTGAATAGCAAGAAAACAATTTTCAAGACAATTGTATGCTTCAACAATATTTAATTTGTAATCAACAGTCAGAAACATTGACAAAAGGATCGCTGCGATAAATTTTTACAGGCAAAAAATGCCACTGTTAGGATAACTGGGGTAAACTTATATAGGCTGTGACAGTCAATTAACATTTTTTAAACTGTTCGCTCAAACACAGAGGTTTTTTCACAATTTATGGAGGTACTTTGTTGCCACCTTTTAAATAAAACTAGGCCAATTAAAGCAAAAATAAGTGTTACCTCGTTCTAATATGTGTTGCTCCTCTGGGGTTTCTCTGCCAGTGCTAAATATTTGAAAAAAGACTCGGCATTTTGAATATGTGTTATTCGATTCACGAGTACCATCGAATAAAACACCATTCAATTCATTATTTTACTCACTTCTACCTGCACCCAAAGTTGCAATCAGGAATGAAGCAAGAATATTACGCTTTCTTCATCGTTTTATACAGCATCGTCCTCACTGCTCAAAAATGTATGATCTACGTACAATATAAACTATGTGAACGCCGAAAAAAAAAAAGGGGGGGGGGGGGGGGAAGGGTCGCACTGTCGAGCGCTAGGCTTTCTTCGGGTAATTTGCGACAGCGGTGGCTTGGCTGTCCCATGCAGCGCCCCTAGCGGCATCGGCGGGAGAGGGGCCCCCTCTGGCAAGAAAAAGGCGCGGCGCTCCGCACACCTCCCGCTTCTGGCACCCTAGCATGGCCTTCAAACTGGCGCGAGCTCGCCATCTCGAAGGCTATGCAAAGCGCAGCCGCACCCACTGCACCCGCAATGTTTGTGCGCCGCCATCTGACACCGTGCTTCATTGCGATAGCAATTATATGGACACTCTCGGCTGGGTTTTGCCGCCGACATCGGCGTCACTCCCCGTATATGTATACTTATCTATATTTACGAAAACTGAAGAAAGAAAAAAAAGTCACCCGCGCTTAACACCCAGCTTGTTCGTATGTGCCGAGGCGTGCTTATCTCCCATGCGTACTTTGCCCCGTGGATGGGGTAGGGGTTTAGAAGCTTGTGCACGCGCGCTTATCCTTTGGTGGGAAAAATCACGCGTCTTCGGCTTTGACTGGAGCGATTGTGTTTAGTTGCCGGGCACACAAAGATCACTTTGCTTGCTGGAGAGGCCCCATTTGCGAAAAGAGTGTGCTTTTCAACACAGCGAAGTAATAGCTGGGTACACTTGTTTGCACTTATCTATACCTGTGATTACGCATTGTTTTTGTCCAGCGGTAAATATTGTTAGTTCGCTCTCGTCCTGTGTGTGTTGTTTTCATGCGTCATGTGTGCGTGAACAGCGCGCTGCACGTTTCGATCTGCTAGCTGTTCTCAGCGTTACATTCTAAGTTTTTGCTATCGCATTTATTGCTTCGCCCTTACGGCAAAACTGTGACTTTTTTGTTGTCGGGTTTGTCGTTGTGAACTTAGTTGGAACACCTGCTGCGTAGGGCGCTTTAGGCCGGTGCGCTAGCTACACGGCTGGTTACAAACAGCATGCGCTGGAGCATTGAAACCGAGCGGCATTGATCCATGCGCTTTCGTTGTGGAAGGAAACAAAAAGAGCTTCGGGCTACAAAAAAGATTTGTCGCAACAAGCAAAGCCGTCAAGCGAAATTTTCGCTGTTGAAACTCCTGCGACTTTTGTCTCCCACGTAATGAACTCCCCCTTCCTCCAGACTGACGTAAACTTTTCTGAAAAAAAAAAAAAAAAAAAAAAGGTGGGTTCATTATGCGAGTATAAATACGGTATATAGTATTAGTAGCAGCATGGTACTATGTGTGGTTTTACGTAAAAAAAAAACACGATATGATTATGAGGGATGCGGTAGTGGAGGTCTCCAAAAATTCTTACCATCTGGTGCTCTTTAACGTGCACTGACGTCGCGTAATACGCGGCCATTTACCTTTTTTTTTATCTAGATGCGACCACCACGGCCGAAATTGAACCTATGACATTCGAGTCAGCAGCGGAGCATCCTAGCCACTGGTGCACCGAGGCGAACGCGAAACGCGGGCCGATTAGTGCACAGCATCTCACGGCCATCGAAAACAAAAATAAAAATAACATGCACATGCTGACATCCCGTTTACATGTTTTTTTTTCTCAGCTTTCATTCATTATACTCATTTTGAAAGGGCAGATTAAAGACACTGGGAAAAGAAAGACTTGGAGACAAAGAGTGTTGTCTTTCTTTTCCCTTTGTTTAAGCGCTTTCCTTTCAAAATATGAAGCAGCTAGCCCAAACCTAAGTACTCCTCATTCATGCTGCACAACAGAACACACAAATTACACGTGCCAACTAGAATAATGTCACGTGTAACACTCTTAATGAGGTACCGTTTAAAATGCAGGATATAATCAAGAGACGGGACATTTTTCGTCTGTTTTTCTGGATATAGCTGGCATTCAACCAAGTTCTGATGAAGAGTGTACGGTGAGCGACATCAGAGCACCAATGTCAACGTAAAGGAGTGAATAAAAGCAGGACCTTTTCTTGCTGTAAGTCATTCCCTCCATCTTGGGGCGCATGCCCGTTAGAATGGCAAGTGGCATTCTGTAGAAATTTAGCGTTTTTCCGTGACATGTAGCATTGCAAATCTTAACAGGCATGATCCTGAGTGCCCAGTGCATCCATTAGGCTTGTCAGCTCGAAATGCCCAAACCTAGTAGGGGCCCTCTAAGGTGTTCACTGACAGGGCCGAAATTGATCTTATGCGATCAGACCTGGCATCCCTCCCTTCTGGTGTATCAGTGATCTGGTTATTTACTCCTGCGCTGCTCTTGTCAGCCACGTTGAAACGAAAGAGACCCAGGAGAGTGTTGATTGGACGGTGGATACTTGACTCACAATGCTAGACAATGAAACGAAAGACCATAATCTGCGAATCACATGGGAAATTGGTGCCTTTGTGCTATCTTAAACAATATTTTTTTTTGCTTCTTGTTGCAGATACAAGTCACCGACGTCTTTGTTTTAAAATATTTTAATTCTTAAGAAATTTATTGTGCCTATATTTATGATTTTGAAAGCCTAAAAGGGTGTTTTACCTGCCTGTCTTTGGTACCTAAAACACACTTTTTTATTGCCTAGAAATCCGGCCTCTGGTCATTACTACGGCATGCCCACTGGTGGGGTCTATGTTGACTACCACATGTGATAACTGACAAAACTTCCTCATACTGCTATGTGCATCAGCATGTTTGCCACTGCCTTGTTGTTATTGTTGCGAATTAACAAGTTCTACATGCCTTATAATGACAATAGTGAACAGAAGATGAACATATGCACAAGTACTAGTCATGTTAAATGGCTGCACTGACATGTGCTGTCAATGTATTTTATATCCTGCAAAATTGGATCGATATACACTCAAACCTCGATATAAAGAACCCAAATATAACGAAATATCAGTTATAACAAAGATAACGAAGAATAGCCTTGCAATAGATATAGTATTAGGAATATACCTTTATAATGTGCAATAGATATATTGTTAGGAATATATTTTTATAACACATTTTCTAATATAACATATTTTTTTGTAAGGTGAGACATTGTCGTAATGAGGTTTTAGTGTAGAATGTTACATATAAATTGAAGGAGAGTGAATGCTCTGAAAAGAATGCTACAACTTGATAGTATTTGATTAAGTGCCAGATGTAAATCACAGGCTTCATTAAGGTAGCCCGATTCACAGCTGCTACATGCCACTCTACAAGAGTATACTTCCCAATCGAACTGGCAGGCAATGATAATGAGCTTTACTTAGCAGGATCTCTATAGTTTGTAACTTCCCTTCAACCTCAACAAAGTTTTGTGCAAGAGTAGCTTTATGCCTTGATGCCTTGTCTATAATACTATGACAAGTGTTAGTCTCAGGTGTTATCTTGTGATAAATTACTGAGATATATTTTTTTTGTTAGCTTCCAGAGATTTGTTTCAGTAAAGCTTTACTGCGCAGTAATAAAAATCATCTGTTTAGTGCTATCTTGCTATGTTACCAAGTTTGTTACAAAATAAATGAGGCCTGTTACAGTGATTTTCTGCCCACACAATGCAAACAGACAAAAGGTTTGTTCAATTTGCATGCACCACCTGAAGCGATTCAAGAAGTGCAGGATAGGTGCCCCACTGGTTCACAATTTTTTTACACCCCCCATGCTGACAGTGCCAGCTTGGTGCAGTTGTGCACGTTTGCACTTAGCACCTCAGCAGAGGACAGAGCATTGGTGTAGGCACTATACCCGCATCAACTAACGTGCTGCCTTTTCCCGGATGTCGCCACTTCATAAACTGTCCACAAAACTGGTTTGCCACCTCTCAAATCAAATGAAAACAACATGTAAGGCCTGCACGATGACGGCACCTTGTCATTCGTTTCTGGTGTCGCACAGTGCCTGCACTACTGAACTCCCATGAACCTGTTCCGAATGGCGCATATGAGTCAAACGGACTTAAATTCGACACTAGGCATTAGTTTCCATGTACCTTCATGCACCTGCAGTCCTTCTATCTCTGTACTGGCAGTGGAGTTGGTTGTGCTTGGGCTGGAAAGCTGGGCAGGCACCGCCAGGAAACCTCTTTTATGGTCTGACATGTGGTTGGTATAGTTCTCTTTGCTCACAGAGCGAAAATTGCACAAAGAACAAGCATACAATCCATCCAGGCCAGGATGCTTGTTTTTCATATGCATTTTGTATGAGATGGCCTGAAAAAAAAAAAAAGAATTTTTCTATTAGCCTCGTGTATGCACATATAAAAAGAAAGCCTTACAAGAAATGTCCTGTAAAAACACGTTTCAGACTTTCTTGTGTTTATCCAAATACAAGCATTTTTTTACACAATACATTTTTAATAAAAATCCTATGACGGTAAGTCTCCTGTCATTTTCTCCTTCAAAGTCTACATAGAGGCCGAAATAGCCGAGCGATACTGTTGCCACTAATTAACAAAAATTTTTAACTTCCTAACTATTGACTTGAGGGCAGTTATTGATATTAGAAATACCATATAAACGAACGTAATGAACGCATTTCCCCCAAAAAAGTCAAAGCAAAGTTGGGGGTGCGTTCATTAGGCGGGGCAAATTTTTTTGAAAAGTTTTTCTAGGTGAGCAAAAAAATGCGGTAATGCAAAAAAAAAGTTAGCTCGCTTAGCTTTCGCAACTGACTAGCCTTTTGCGATTGACATACACGTACACTGTTTGTTAACAGCTTCTTTGTTCAGTTCACTAATCTTCAGTGGTTGATGGCACTATCTTCTGCAAGCTGTCCCAGCAGCACCCGCGCACTCCATAAAAGCGTTTCGAGGCTTTCTTTTCTCGCGGTAATTCAACCACAACAGTGGTAACTGCAGTAATCTCGAGGGGCCCCCAGAAGCATGAGCTACAACACTATGACACGCTATGCGAACTACGTGGCAACCTTGCACGACGACCGCGACAACGTCATTGACATTGCAGCAAGCTACCATCAAAACGTAAAAACAAGTTGTAGATAACAATATTAAAGACAAAAAAAAATATGGCTGCCACCTCGCAGTCCACATGCAAAGTGACTGTAGAAGTGCTAGCCTATATTTTGCATTTCTTGAAGTACGCAAAAATAACAAGGATGAAAAGCTGATTGAACCGAAGTGAGAGAAAGGGGTGCTACAACGTTGCGAAAATCATCATGCTCTCTTCCGGGCGACAAGCAATTTTTTCTGGTTTTCCAGAAACCCGAATTTATTTTGGGAGCGCTTGCATTGGATAGAATTAAGACAGTTGGGAGATGGGCATGGCACAAACAACAAACACTTTATAACCCCAAACATAAAAGACAGAAAATCAAAAGCGAAATGGACACTCATGGGCACAAAATTACCCCAATAACAGTACAAGCAAAATAGTCTGTGAACCAGTCTAAATTTGTTCTTAGCCTTAGCCACTGCTTCTAATCCAATATGGCATCTCGACAATCGAACGATCTTACATTTCACATTGGCTGCTCTCCAATGCCGTGTTGAGGTTTGTCACATACGCCGTTGACTTACTCCACAACCTCCTACTGTCACTGTCAGCTGGTCCCGCCTAATGAGCTGCTCCTCGTCATTGCCGGTCTCAGACTTCGTTGTCTTCTTCAGCCTCAGTAGGCTAGGCTTAGCCTCGTCATAGACTCTCCCGCTGACGCGTCTACTCTGCTGACTTGTGTGGTCTGCTCCATTCTAGTGCGATTTGGGAAACGTGCAGGTCCACCAGGAACTGCTGGGCACGATGCGGCAAGTCTGGGCAGCCTCACTCAAGACCATCTCCAAGGTCAACAGCCACTTCCCGAGCTCTTCGTGCCCACATTCTTTAGAACTGGGCAGTCATGCTGCTCCTGTTGCGGTAGTGACGCTCGTTTCCCACATCTTTCAACACGCAGTGCCAGCTCACGCTCTGAAATTTTTCTTCTCAGCTCGAGTTGCGTGCCAAGAGCCTTTCTCCAGCCAATCTCTTGCGTCCTACGTGGCTGGTGCGCATGCACTCTGATGACTCTCCTCTCCTCGTGCGCCGCCTCCGCGTTCGGCACGCGTCTGGTGCCTCTCCTTTACTCATTGGGCCCCCTTTTAAAGAGTTTTTTTTTTCTAAAAAAAACTGCTTTTGTCCTTCTCTGGGATGCATTCTTTTGTTCTTTTGCTATGAACCTCACTTGACATAACTTGTTCACAGGCTGGTATGTCACCTTCCATTGTTGTACGCTTGTCACGCAACCACAGCGTCACACAATTCACCAATGCCTTGCATCAACACTTCACAAATACACGTTCTGTTCACGGTTCCCATGGTTCATTGCCCAGTAAACATTAGTAAAGACTTTATTGGCAACATTTTGCACAATATTTTTTCAGAAACCGATTTAATTTTTTGCATGCTCCCAGCCAAAATGCCTCCTTAGTCAATTCCCTGCTTAGGCTCTTTGAATATCTAAACCCATTGCCATAGTGGTGTTTTAAGATAATCAGCCTATAGCATGTTGGCACCATCACTTGTCTAATCAGATCTACATTTTCCCGAAATTTTCGATGTAGCACATCTTCATTCAATTAATAGGACACTCCATGTTTGAATCCTTCTCTTCCTTGCTTGCCTCCCACCCTGTTTATTGTGTATCTCAGGGTTCTATCCCTGCTCTGCTCTTTTGCGAGCTCCTCTGAGGCAATGCCTTTTTTATTTCATTCAATGCCATGGCAAACGTGTACTCTTTAACAGGAGCCGTCAGTCCGCCTTAATTCAGAGTGGTCGTGATAAGAAACCACAGGAGCGGTAGAGCGCTGCTTGCATCACACGTGCTTCCGAGCGCTTTTTCATGGAAACGCGATAGACGTGTGTCCCTCTCCAATATCATAAGTCTGTCAGATTTGTTCCTTCATGCACCTTCTTTGTGGCTAGAAGCGATGCCGCCACCACCTCACAGAGCTAGTTACGCAGAGGCGTCACCGTGACGCGTCCCCACTGGTTGGCCGCATAGCACCACGAACGGCGACATGCTATCTGAAAAGACCGTATCACTTACAGAGCCAGCATGACTGACAACAATGTGATAACAAGGAATGCAAGACGCCGCCCCATGGATCTGTGCACAAATGAACAAAAAATTACTTTATATTATTCCCATCGTGAGGCACTGTATGAAGGGCTCTCTTTCCCATTACCGTAAAGCACAGGCGAAGGCTAGGTGATGGGCGAGAGCAGGAAAGGACTGCACGAAAGGGTGGTGAACAGCTGGATTGGGTGCATCTGGCTGGCATTGATAAAATAGAGTAGGCGTTGTCTGAGGATACACCTAAACACTCAAAGATTGGCACATTTCCCTCTGTATACCTTTCACTTTCCTTATCAATCCCTCTATCCTCCAAGTTACCTGGGCTCTTTGCCTTCTTTTCTTTTTGTGCCCTGTTCTACTCTCTTGGCATCAGAATCCTTTCGCACGGGGTCATCAATGCTTCTCAATCCTGGGTTATTGCCTAGGATGATGTCGTACAGTAGGTCCTCCTTACATTTGCCCATAATTTCACCTAAGAAATAAGGAGTGTCTAACATTATCTTGGCCTCTGACAGCCTCCTCTTGAACCTATCTACAAAGATTACAGTTCCCTGTTTTCTTGTAAAGTCTCTCTAGTTAACTACGCTTTTCGTATCAGCCCCAGAATCTCTCAACAACAACACTTCTTTGCCACTCACTTTTCTTTTCACAACTGGCATATCACAGCCTCTGCCTGTTGCCAAGCTCAGCAATATGCTCACCATCTCGGGATTTTCTTCTGCCCTTAGCACACATGCACTCTCTTCGCCTGATCACGACCTACATTCATTGGCCTTGTGCTCACTTTTTTCCCATAGCTGGTAAACTACAGGTGTTTCTTGTATACTGCTGCTTGTCTGACAATTAATTGCTATATGCCCTAGTCAATTGCACAGGAAACACCGCTGGTGCGCTCTTCCCTTACTTTTTGGTGCCTCATCTATTTGTTTTTTATCCCCAGGGTTGTCGCTCATCCCTTTCTCAAGATTCCTTAACCCATGGGCCACCAGAAACTGATCTGCCTGCTTAGCCATCTCCTCTACCGTGTACAGCTTCTTCTCTTTCAGAAAAACAGCTAACTTGTTGCTACAACGGTTCAGGAACTGTTCGTTTACTATCCTGTCGAGAACCGCTTCATATGTTTTTTCTGTCTGACAGCTCGATTCATTGATCAAAATAGTTAGCAAGGCAGCAGACAAACTGCTTGCCCGTCACAGTTCTCAAGTCTACACGTTCAGAACTTTTCTCGAAACCCTTCGGGTGTCAAACGGAATCGCTCCCAGGGGTGCAACAGCCAAAACAGAATTTGGAGCAATTTTTGGAGCAGCAAAATAGTACTTTTAAAGCATGAAAATCCAAGTTTCGAACAAGTTACGGAAAACAAAGCATTAATTTTTCATCACGAAATACCAAATTTGGAGCAATATGAAAAAGGAGTCTTACATTTAGAAAAAAAAATATGTACAAATCATTCAACATTCCCTAAATCATGCAGTGTGAGTAAGAACATTGCTATTTCAATAAAATTAGTATTACGAACGACCTCTCTGAGCAAATAACGATAAAGTCCACATTAGCATTTGCCGCATCTGACTCTGCGAATTCAAATGTAGATCTTCAAGCTGGCGAGCTTGATAGTCAGGGATTCGTAGGGGTGGCAAAAAAAAAACTGGCACACACTTTTTTTTTTGGTACCGAAAATGTCATGCATAGCTCGAAATATCTGCCAGTACTTTTTCAGATGCCACTGATCCTACTAGTACTCACAATTATGCGCCGTATACACGCAAGAGTAGTTGAACAAAATGTGCTGTGTCCAGTGATTAGTGCTAACAACCCCTTCAAAATCAAAACGTGCTTTTTCGCCGGAGATTGGCGCACTGCGGCAAAGATGAATTAAGCAGTGTTCTGCACGAGTTATAACAAGTCAGGAAACAAGGCTACACTCTCCCCCCACCCCCTTTTTTTCGCGATGGGATTAGGCTTAGGGCACAACTTCTTGCCTCGCTTGCAAGGCACTCTTGACAAGATGAAGCAACAACGGTGCACGCTTGTTGGCCTGGTGACAGCGCCAGATCTATCACCAGCACGAGACAAGTTCAAGACAGAAAAATGTTTTATTTGCCGTTGCTATGACAACCAACATGGTTGCCGGCAACGTGGCATATGCTTCCAGCTTTAGTTGCTAACATGCCATAGCCATGTTTGCTGACTAGGAGGTTCATATTTCCTGCTAAGTGTTGATGGCTACAGCAACAATTTTTTTTTTGTTTTCAATATGCATCGTCCCACCGACGGGTATCCGCAGTGGTTAGTGGACCGATAGCGTGCGGCTTTGTTACTTTATCTGGTCGATCACTTGTCGCAAGTGCCGTGACCTAATGGGGATATATATCTCACACCGTGGTTTAGCGTTAGGGTCTGCGCACTTGGATTGATTATGACGCAAACTGCAAGCAGATAGCCAACATGGCTGCTGTTTTCGCTGAAATTAGACCAACTGATAAACTTTGAGGCTGATTGGGCATTTCGGTGCAGCTCGGCGCAAGAATGGGAAATTGTATTCAATTGACGCGATTGGCGCAGCTGTTGACCCCCCCAATAAAGTTTTCTTGACCAAATCGTAGTCTAGCGACTCCTCTGCTGGCATGCGGCCAAACACACTCAGTGCCTCCCCTAGTAGACAAAGACTCAAGGCATTGGCCTGCCCACTCTTATTTCAGCCGATCGCGATGCGCTCAAAACGATGCATGTAACCATCGAGGTCGTCCCTTCACTTGTCAAAGGGTACCTTGCGTGGGCGAATCTGTTTAGGTAAGGGAGTAGGTGAGCTGGCTGATGCCAACGTGGGGGTATTCCCAGCACAGGCGCTGTTGCGCGAATAAGCATTTATCTCCGCTAACCTCAGCTTGAGTTCGTGGATTTCCTTTTCGCATTTGTGCTGTTCGCGCTCCCTCTCTTTCTCACGCTCGTGCTCCCATTCACGTTCTTTCTGCGCATTCTTAAAGAACTTAAGCGTCTCCTCCTTGGTCATTCCCACGTCTTTGGCCCCGGCCGTCAACTTCTCGTAATCCACCCCCGAAGATAATGTGACTGGGCCGCACAAGAGAAAAATCCTGGAAGAGGCTCGCCACTTTATGTCATGAACTTATCTTGGGAGCGCTTGCATTGGATAGAATTGAGTCAAGAGATGGGCGTGGCACAAACAACAAGCACTTTATAACCCAAGAAATTGAAGGCGGAAAACCGAAAAGGAACACGAAACCAACACTCCTGGACAAAAAATTACCCCAACAACAGTACAAGCAAAATAGTCTGCGAACCAATCTAAATCTGTTCTTAGCCCAAGCCACTGCTTCTAATCAAATATGGCATCTCCACAATCGAACGATCTTACGGTTCATGTCAGTTTTTTTTCCGATGCCATGTTCAGGTTTGTCACGTACACCGTTGACTTTCTCCTCAGCCTCCTACTGTCGTGCCGCCTGCTGATCCCGTCAAATGAGCCGCTCTTCATCGTCTTCTTCGGCCTCACTAGGCTACGCTTAGCCCTGTCATGGTCTCTCCCGCTGACGCGTCCGCTCTGCTGCTGACTTGTGAGGTCTGCTCCGTTCTAGTGCGATGTGGGGAAGGTGCAAGGCCACCAGGAACTGCTGGGCAGGATGCAGAAAGTCCGGGCAGCCTCACTCAGGACCATCTCCTAGGTCGACAGCCACTTTCCGAGCTCTTCACGCTAACATCCTTCAGAACCAGGCGGTCGTGCTGCTCCCGTCGCGGTAGCCACGCACGTTTCCCACGTCTTCACCGCTCAGCGTCTCAACACACAGTGCCAGCTCATCCTCTGGAATTTTTCTTCTTGGCTCGAGTCGCATGCCACGAGCCTTTATCCAACGATTCTCTTGCGTCTACATGGCTGGTGCGGGTGCACTCGGGTGACTCTACTCTGCTCGTGCGCCACTGCCGCACTTCCGCGCTCGGCAAGCGTCTGGTGCCTTTCCTTTACTCATGACATATGGTGACGAATGGCCCTTTGCGACAACCATTGTGACAGCAAGTCCTGTTGTCATCCCTCAAAAATCGCGTGCATGTGATCAGGATTTTCGTATTTGCAGGAAGCGACCATTCGTTGGCGCTGATTGATTGATTGATATGTGGAGTTTAACGTCCCAAAACCACTATATGATTATGAGAGACGCCGTAGTGGAGGGCTCCGGAAATTTAGACCACCTGGGGTTCTTTAACGTGCACACGGGCCTACAACATTTCCGCCTCCATCGGAAATCATTCGTTGGCGCAAGCAGTTTCGTGACCTTCACTTGCTGTGTGCTTGTCAGTTTAGATGTCGCTACACTCGCACAGATAGTGAACCCTGCTGTGGTGCATGGATAATTGAAAAAGCCAAAAAACGTGCCGCACATAGAAAAAAAAGATATCAAAACGGCACACATTAGCGGCAGAAGGAGGGAGGGAGTGAGCCGAGGTGGTCGAGGGGGGTCGGCATAATAAACAAAAAAGATCCAACGGGCAAGGAGGCACCTGGTGTCAGCTTGCAGGACTGCAGCAGATGAATGTAGGGGATGCATTTATTATACCGACTGAAGTAGGTGGTGGGATGATCATGCGAGTAAATACGGTAGCTTTTTGCACCTGTTTACAGTTTAATAAAAAAAAATGCATCAGTATCACATGTCACATCCAAAGAATAAGCTTTCAACTTGTGTATTCAGAATGCTTGGCGATTTTTCTCATGAGATTCTGCTTAGGCTCGCCTCAATTCAAACTTCACTACTTACTAGTCACGTAGGGTTCCAACTTGTTGTTTTCCACAAGTGATAAAAAGGTATGTATATGGCAAGACACGTAGATTATATTGAAAAATTGTACTACATAAATGATACTAACCAGTAGGGTTGTGCGAATATTCGAGTTTTGAATTTGAATCGAATAATGCCTAATCGAACAATTCAATTCGACTGTCGAGTAGCTAGTATTTGAAGTTCACATAATTTGATGGTATGAGTATCTAGAGCGCAACACAGGCTAATGGTGAAACATGGTTAGGGTGGAGTGACCCAAACCAATGCTAACATCGATACAGTAGGCCTTTTGTTAAAACTTCCAAGGATTTATATAACTTGTCCAGAAACAAAAGAATGTTTATTTTGAAGAAAATTATGTCTTTTCAGCACAAAGAAACAGACATGTGAAAATGCAAGCACTTCAAAACTTCACATCTGAAATGAAGGCACGTACTTCTCGTGTAGTTTGGTCGCATACTCCGCAAGTGCCATAACACGTCCCTACTTCAGTACAGATTAACTTTGCACGTGAAAGCTTGCTCATGCCCTGTTATTGCCACTGCCACACTGCAAAGCATGAAGCTGTACTTAATTCACATCACTGATTTTTCTTTGTGATCTCTGCTTCTTTTCAAATCCATAGTTCTGCCAGTACTGGATTATGCAGTTATAATATGGGATCCTTTTACTATGCGAACATAAGCAAGATTGAAAACACACAAAAAGGCAGCCCATTTTATACACAAATGTTACGGTCATACATCTGTAAGTGCACTACTGAAGAGAGCTAATCTCCCACCAATAACTGAAAAAACAAAACTGAATCTTTCGCTAAAATAATTTTATCAATTAAAAAACAAGCAGCATAAGATAGACATTGGTCAACTACTATCTTTCTCTTCCAGGTATTCGACAAGGCAGTGACATAACCTCTCTATCACACCCTTTTAGTCTCGAAATAACTGTTTCAAGTATTCATTTTTTTCCGAGGACAGTCACTGACTGGAACAATCTAACCAATGAAGGTGTTCTACAGCCAATCCTTGAAATGTTTGCGTCATGTTTAATTGTGTCATATATGTATCTTGAATGGTATCTTGTCTTCATGTTAGTTACTGTTTTTTTTACGTATATTACATAAGAGTTTTCTTGTTTGATTTTTCTTTTACTCAAGCATTCTGCGAACTGTATACCATACTTTCGTATTTATGTTCATGTTTAATTTGTTGTTTGCCTTGCTATACTTATGATTGTATTTCCCACCTTGCTATAATCCCTCGCTCGGGATTGCAGCATTTATAAATAAAGAAATAGAGCATGCTTTCAACTGTAGGAAACACCGTAACATCATGGCAAGGGGGCCTGAAGCTAGGTCATTTAAAATAGTTCGTGCTTCTGCATGACTACTTGCAGTGTTTCGGTAGCAGTCAATCAGTGCGTTATGTGCATTAGGACACGAGCAGACTTCATTTATATATACTTTTTTTGCATTTTTCAATAAAATCTTTTGTACTTGATATTCAACATTTTCAGCCATTATTCAGCACTATTTTATTGGAATTCGATTTGAGATGAAATTCCACTATTTGCACATCCTTACTAATCAGTTAGGCTTATGCTGCTTTAGTGAAAATCGCTAATTTTTAAATCAAAATTCCCACAACAGAGTAAATAAGCAAGCCAATAAACATAAATAACATGACAAAGGCATTATTTACCTCACTATTACACTGAAATTTATCTCACTGCTATGGATTCATACTTAATCTTGGTTACTAACACAATGTCAGATAATTTCATAAGTTCGACTTCTCATCACCGTATTGCATACAATCAAACTACGGCAATAAATCCACAGAGAAACAGAGTGCACTTTGACTTTTTTTTTTTCATAAGGGCAACCACCTGCCTTACTTGCTTTACCTGGAGAGTCAAGAACAATCATGAGGTGCCATTACAATGCCTATTTTTATATGTACTACTAACAAATTATGGCCAGTATTGTGTTTGATCAAGGACATATAAGGATTGCATATTTGTGTAGCTATTCAAGCAAATGTTGGAGCACATGGAGAAAAAAACAAATAATTATTCTTATACATATGAGATATAGCAGACAATCATCAAGGAATGTATACAAGATGTTATTAGAAGTAATTGCAATGTAAATGTAAAGAAAGAAAAAGTGAACGAAAAGATAACTTGCCGCAGGCATGGACTAAGCCTGCCACCTCCGAATAAGGCCGATGCTCTACAACTGAGCTACCACGATGGCTATCCTCCATCCACGTTAGAAACATGCGCCGTGGCAGTAGCTCGGTTGTAGAGCATCGGACACCTTATTTGAAGGTCGCAGGCTTGGTCCCTGCCTACGGCAAGTCATCTTTCATCTACTTTTTCTTTCTTCACATTTACATTACAATTACTTCTAAGAGCATCCCCTATACTTTCCATGGCACACATAATTGTTTGTTAGATCTCATCAATATTGTGTCTAACATAAAAAATTAGCTGTTAAAAGTACACTTCCTTCCTTTATGCTCATATATGTAGTATAACAGAGAAAACAAAGCTCCAAGCAACCCACCTGGATGCAGGCATAAGGACAGTGTGGGCATTTGTATGGCTTGGTACCCGAGTGACGCATTTTGTGCCTCCGCAGTGAGTTGTGGTCGCCTGTGCGGTAATCGCAAATTTGACATGAAAATGGCTTCTCTCCTGTGTGCTGGCGGAGGTGAAGCTGTAGCATGGCCTTCCGTGCTGACGAGTGCCCACAGTGTGGACACACATATGGCTTCACCTGCAATAATTTGTGGGCGTATAGTTCTTGCTAGCATCTGTTACCAATACAAGAAATAACTGAAGTATCTATAAACATCACCGCGAGGACAAATTTCAACATCTTTAATTTAAAAAAAACTACTCACATCCTAGAATCAAGTGAAAATACTTTTTTTAAGCACCTGTTGGGAAGTAGTGAAAATAAAGTAAACAACCAGAATAACGCAGCCAAGAGAGGCAGTCATGACATAAACCTCCCCAGGCTTATTTTGAAAATTTTGGTTGACGCTAAGAGAAGAGCTCGGAGGTTCGGGACAGTTGAAGAAATGGAACAGCTCATATACCTCTCCAGCAGTTACTGTCAAATACGGTAACCAACTATTGATAAAAGGGCAATAATAATAATATTAATATGTGGGGTTTTCTGTCCCAAAACCATCAAATAATTGTGACAAACGGCATAGGAAAGGGCTCCAGAAATTTTGAACATCTCGCGTTCCTTGACGTGAAGCTGAACATAAGTACACATGCCTTTAGCATACCGTCCTCATCAAAATGCAGCCACCGTGGCCGAGATCGAGTCCCACAACCTTTAGATCAGCGGTCAAGCTCCATAGCCATTAGACCACTGTGGCCGACCCTGATAAAATTGCACTAGCAAACCAATAGCCTCGCTGTAACGACGGTCGTCTTTGGTGAATGGGGCTTTCCGAAATCAAAACTTGCCTATTTCATGTGTCATAAGCAAGTTTATGCTATTCAATTGCACTTATCTTACATTTAAAACCCTTTGTGGATAATGCCATACGTGCCAAGTTCAAGGATTCTGAATCCGGGAGATTTCCGCAGCGGGGGAGGGGTGCAGAATTATTTGCTCCTATTTTTTTCGGCACAAAAAAAAAAACCATCAAGGACAAACAAACAAAAAAAAAACCATCGTGAAAAACAAGAAGGGATGGGGAGTCTCAATCGCAAGTGCAAACAACGCCGTTGAGGTCGGCTTGGAGTGACCGAACACACGAAGGTAGGGTTTCCCATTAAGGTGAGAGTCTCAAAGGATCAACGCAACTAGCAAAATTTATTTCTTTCAAAACAGCTCGTGTATGTCTTACTGGGACACACGTGAACGGACGGGACGGTGCAGCTGGCTGCCGCAAAAGCGCAAGTCAAAGCTTTGCTCTCTACTAGATTCTTTCGGGAGGAACGCCAAAACGCGTTTGGTCCCTTTGCTATTGACAGTCTGGGCTGGTGTTTTGCAGTCGCTGCCACCGCCGTCATTCGCCGTATACGTATACTTATCTATATATATTAACACTCTAGAAAGGAAAAAAAAAAAAAAAAAAGCCGCCCGCGCTCGGTGCCCAGCTCGTCGCAATGCGCCGATGCGCGCTTGCCTCTGATGCGTACTTTGCTCTGCGGATTGGGGGGGGGGGGGGGGGGGGGTTTGATGCTTGTACGCGCGCGCTTATCTTTCGGTGGGGAGAATCGTGCGCGCGCCTTCAGCTTTCACTGGAACGATTGCGTTAGTTGCCGGGCCCACAAAGATATCTTCGGTCTATGCATAGGCCCCGTTTGCGAAAAGAGTGTGCTTTTCATACACAGCGAGGTATAACAGGGACACTTGTTAGTTTGTACTCATCCGTACTTTTAATTATGTATCGAGCATCGCTTTTTTTTTGTTTGTTTAAACAGCCGTTACGTGTCGAGCGGTGAACGTTGTTAGTTCGCTTTCGTCTTGTGTGTATTGTTTTCGTGCGTCATTTGTGCGTGAGCAGTGCGCTGCGCGTTTTCATCTGTTTGCCGTTTTCAGTGTGACATTCCAAGTTGTTGCTGTCGAATTCATTGCTTCGCCCTTGCGGCGAAACTTTTTTTTTACGCATTTACTGCTTTAGTCTACCGATTCGTGCCCTCGGAGCTCGTAGATCGCTATCGCACCGCCGCAACCACGATGTTGTGCGCGGCGGTTGCGGCAAATGGTAGTTCCTTTTTCATCCCCGTGCGCTTGACTGCGCACACGGCTTCAAAGCAGTCGTTTTATGCCGTATACGATCGCATCTGCCGCGGTTTTGTCTGGAGGGTTTGCAGAAAGCAGCGTTGCTTTGACTGGTTGAGTGTTGGACGGACGCACACTTTCGGGACTCTGTCAGTTGTACATGATCGCGTGAAAAGCGACCACGGTTTCGTCGACAGCGGTTGTAACGACAATCACGCACACTGTAGAAGGCAGGGCGTGCACCGGTCGCACGCGTACTTCCGAAGCTCTGAGTACGCTGCTCTCAGCCTTCGTTCGACGATTTCCGTACTAAAGTTCGTATCACCCGCTGCGATTAGAAAATGTGTTCGGAACATTCAAATTTAGGCTCAGTGGAATTTCGATGAGGAATTTTACGAATTTGTATCTGCCGCGGTTTCACATCACTGAGATTCTACAGTATGTTTAGATGAATGCCTCTTAAACTCATTTATAATAAAATGGGGTAGGTTCGAAAAGCCTGGAGCGGATTGAGCTGCTGTTTTGTCAAGGCGGCTGGGTCACGCACCAAAATATCATTTCCGGGAGATTTTCATGACAACCGTACAAACGGAAGAAACGGTTCAAATCCGGGAGTCTACCGGCCAATTTGGGAGACTTGGCAGATATACTAATGCTCATTTGTCGTTGAAAACACATCAGCATCATATGTTTTGCAAAAGCAGGTTTAGGCACGATGAGCTGACTTTTACCTTTTAGCATTGCTTCTTTGCCTAACACAGTTGGGAGGAATTTCGGATAAAGGTTAATAAGCTGTTGTATCACTTTGTTTTTAATCCAACAATATTTCTTATTGTCATGCGATATCTTAAAATTGTACTATTTTATGTAATCATTTGTGTAATTTGCTCTGTTAATGTTATGTTTTTCACTTGAATACTACCTTTCATTACTGCTGCTTTTGAGTTGTTTACTATAGCAACTGTCTTTGTACAGGAAGTTTCGACACAGTCTTCCACTATTGAACCTCCTTCTGTATACAAAATACTTGTAACATTACTCAACTTTTAATAATCAAATTCTGATTGCGAGCTTATAGAAAACGCCCTGCCACAACTATTAATTTTCCTGGACAAAACTTGGAAGTTTTCTTTTTCTGAAAAATATTGCTGTTAAATATTCCTAAACTGCGAGGAATGATAAGGACACGAGCAAGACACAGAACAACACAAGCGCAAGAGTGGTGTTCTGTGTGTTTTTCTTTTTTACATGTGTCTTGGTCATTTCGTGCAGTTTAAGAATGTATAACAGCAATGAACCAGGTAGCCTGCCAGAACGTATTGCTAAGAATATTGTATGTTTATTAAACAGGTACAGTTGAGGCTAGTGATAACATCACAGTCCAGAAATTTCCTTTCCTTTTAAGAAGAACGTAGAGACTGTGCAAATGACAAACGCTGTGATGAAGCTGCTAGTGTCAAAAATTCTTGACAAGCATGTGAGGCTAGTGATAACATCACAGTCCAGAAATTTCCTTTCCTTTTAAGAAGAACGTAGAGACTGTGCAAATGACAAACGCTGTGATGAAGCTGCTAGTGTCAAAAATTCTTGACAAGCGTGCGCAATTGTGCTTCCAGTTTGATGTTGAACTATCAAATCATAATGCTGGCTAAAGACGTTTCAACATTGCATTACGGACGTTCCTTACCTCCCAAGCAATGTTCCACTCCACCCAGAGAGGTGGGCAGAATGGGGAGATTTCAGCTATCACAAAATATATTCTGCAGCTGCTTCAGAAGAAGTGGGAATCGTTACTTCTCAGAAAATCCGTAGCACGTTTCAACTTCTATTAGAAGCCCCGCCGCGGTGGTCTAGTGGCTAAGGTACTCGGCTGCTGACCCGCAGGGCGCGGGTTCGAATCCCGGCTGCAGCGGCTGCATTTCCGATGGAGGCGGAAATGTTGTAGGCCCGTGTGCTCAGATTTGGGTGCACGTTAAAGAACCCCAGGTGGTCTAAATTTCCGGAGCCCTCCACTACGGCGTATCTCATAATCATATAGTGGTTTTGGGACGTTAAACCTCACATATCAATCAAACTTCTATTAGAATCCATCAAAGATCATTTTGCATTAAAAATACATGAAACAAAAATAATTTTTGAAAAGTGTTCCGACCCTACTGACTCTCCCCCGCTGTTTGTCAGTGTCAGTTTGTCACTGTTCAGAATGTAAATGTTCTCATCCACTAGACAGAATTGAATGCATAACCGTAAGACAAACATGTATATACTTTGACAAGCTGACACTATTAACAAATTTCATTCCAAGAAACTAAATTCTACAACTCCAGGTGCGTGACCATTGATCACACTCTCCTTTCACAAACACACACAATCCCTCAGCCCCTGCACACAAGAGACAAGCTATTCAAAGGCATCACGTCATTTCCACTTGGCAGAACACACATCTCTAAACTGTTTCAATGTCACAGAGGCTTGTTTACTGATGCGTTAGATAGCACAGGGGCATAGCCTACCGAAGATTTGCTGGCATCACCACTCACTTTAGGTTCAGTAGAGTGCTAGCACTCAGCTGTTGGAGGAATTAGCAAAATTGGAAAGTTGCATCTACTGTGGTCAGGCACTGCGTTTATGCTGCAAGTTCCTGTACAGAGGAAAAAAGTGTTCTGATTGTGTCTCAGTGACACAGAACCATGCAGCAGCTTTGCAGTAAGTTTCACACATGCATTGGTAGCGTTCTATGGCACTGACGCCACCCTGTTGAAGCCTCAGAATGGAGAGATGCTGTGTGCATAACACTGTGTGCAAGAGATCTTATGCTTTAAGACCTAAAATGCCCCGCTTATGAGAGCCACTTGAAATCAATCACTCTACATACATCTTATCATGACCATCGAATTACTCTCTTGTTCAATGCGTCTGCCATGCCACAGCACACGTGCTTAGTTGGCAAGCTTCTCTTTATTACTGTTCATATTGCTCCGAACGTTGCCAACCTTACTTTGTATAACATTCTTAATTTGTTGTTATCACATTCATTGCTTAACCCTGATGACAAAACTGTCCCTTTTTGTCAGTCTTTACAGTAAGAAAAATTTTGCTTATAAACATGAAACATACAGCTTTCATAAACATCTTGCTGGCCTGCCTCTCGTAGAATAATTCTGCCAATACTTCTGGCTCAGGCCACAAAGCCTTGTGGTACAGGCACACATCATTAACAAGTATTAGATATTACCTGTAGTGCAAGTGAATCTGCTTTGATAATGATGATTGCTTTTACGACGCCCTTCCTAGTGTTTTTTGGATGTTGACAAGACATGCTTTGTTCAATGTCATTTCCAGAATCGTCATCATCATTACCCCTGCTTGAAGATAAGGGCTGCAAACAGAACCTTTGTGCCTTGGCATCGGAGTCCGAGTAAGTTTCAGGTCATGCAGTTATAAAGAGATAAACAAAAAAAACACCCTCTCCTTGTCTTGAAATTTCCATATTTCCCCCTTTTCTGACGAAAAACCAACAAGCACAACTGGATGCACTGCTTTCTTACACATGAATATCTCCTCTTTAGGTTTCTTTTCTGAAACAACACGCCCAACTTATCTTTAAGACCTGACTGAAATACATACCTTGAATCGAAAACAAGGCAGCTATTTGAAACCCTAAACAAAACGAAAAAGCTTAGGGAGACTAAAAGCATAGGTCTTTCTAGGTACACCGCAAAGAACGTAGCTCTCAGAATCCAAGCATGAAGTCCCAATAGCCAGTATACTGGTCATAACTTTCATCACTTCATTGAAAAAGTCAAGATGCCAGTTTAATTATGGTATTATCCTTGAATATTTTGCTCGTTCTGTTTACATGGATATGGCTTGTTCTGTTTACATGGCAAAGCATTGCACTTAATTAAAGACTTCAAGGACTATAACCTTACCCTCGATACCATCAAGATTACGTGTGTCACTCAGAAAAAATAAGCCTAGAAAAGAGAACAACCTATTTGGGACCGATTTTTCGCATGCTCATAAGTCACAGTTGCTTTCTGTTACATCAAAACTACAAGAAATTGAGTATTTGGAGTTTGAAAAACTATTGGTAACACCAACGCCTTCCAAGGGCAGTATTGGCTGCCCCGTTTAAGCCGTTCGCACCCACGTTGCGACTTGCTTCAGAAGATGGGCGATGATGACTCTGGTGAACGCCACTGACTTATGTTGTGATGGTCGTTGCATGAGATTACACCGTTGTTCTGTGATAAGGCGTAAACCATGCTTATGCATGTCGCCATGCTGCGTGGACAAATACTTGACCAAGGATGTCTGCCTGTGAGTTCAGACATATTGAAAGACCTGGCTTTCGTGGTCTGACGCCGCAGCCTCTGCACTGCAGTGACGGCACTCTCCAGTTCCAAGGATAAAAGAAGGAAATATGCTGTTCGGTGGCTCCATACTACGTCCATACGAATTAACATCACCATGAATGAACCTCACGTGGAAGACACCAAAGTTGCACAAAGGCATCATTCGCTGCTTTGTGTTAGTTGGTTGCCATCTGAACGATCAATGTGCTGTACCCCCGTTGACACAGGCTGCCTCCTCAAGTAGCAGACGGCACACTCTGGGGGTACTCGGGTGCACTGCTCGCCATCAGCAGAAGGCAGGCCAGCTTTTCAGAAAATCCTGACAAAATAGACAGATCTTTTGTAAATGTATTCTCGACATCCATGGATTTCTTGAGTGCAGTACGAGCACACTCGACTAATGACTGCTATACAGTCAATGAGGATGCAGTTGCTGATTGACATCTGTGGTTTCAGTGTTTCAACTTTGAAATTGAGGGACGAGTAAATGCTCAGAGTGAGATAGCGGCACTTTACTACACCGCCATCTATGATGAGCTGAACTTACTGGACAAGAGGTAGTCAGCACCCAAAACCATGTCCGTGTGCAAGTCCTCGAGGATGGGGATGGCAGCAAGGAACTTGCTCCCAACTTCGGTTGGCACCTGCAAATCCAACGCATCGACAGGCAACGTGCTCCCGCCAAGATCGCTCAAGGGTGCCTCAAACCAAAGATGAAGGGTGACTGGGGCATGGCTTCGATGTAGCGCAGTACATGCAGCTCCTGCAGTACATGCAGTTTGTACAACAGCCATCAGCTCATTGATTTCATTGAAACAGACTTGTACCGTAGGAAGCGGCTGCGTTAGATACTGGGTGGCTCAACGACGCGCATGTGGTGGTGTCACGTCGTCGATTTGGTCATCAAAACTCGGTGGGAGGTCCTTTCTATGAACTGGCTATGAGAACAAGCCGAGTGCGGTATTCATGTAAGGAATGCATTCCAAACTTCTAGTCGGTGAGCATCAGTATTTAGCTGTAGCCTCGAGGATGTGCCCCTCCTAACCCATCCTCGATATTACTCTGGTTGGGCACGCATGTGGCAAGGTGGATCCGGCCGAAAACAGCGATGGGTCTAGCACACCGTTCCAATCAGATCGATTGCTTCCTGCTCTCGAATTTGTGCCACACCTCGGCACCACCACGAAGGTGGTCAATGGCCACCTGCCATTTATGATTGTCGGGCCAGGCACGCAGAGAGCCTAGTGCATTGATAGTTGCCACCCATATATCGGCGTCATCCTGGAAACCCTGGAACTTGGTACTTCCAGAAGAGCGGTATATGGTGAGGCAGCCAGCCTCAACCTGCTCAGTGATGTGAAATGGTCGAACTGTTGCGACAGTGGCGTGAGAGCACAAAAGAGTTCTGTGTCGCTGTCAAGTGAGGCATCCGATAAGCAAAAAAATCTCGTCTGCCGAGTACGCGGCGGTCGTAGTGTTCACAGAGGTCAGACCCATGACCAAGGGAGCATGGACGGTGTCTCTTGGTGGCTCAGAGGTTGGTAGAGTCCCTGCTGTCGAATGCATGCCTGAGAAAGCATGACCCGCGTTTCCAAAAAAAAAAAAAAGGATCCCATGCGCATTGTTGGCACAAAATAGAACATTGCCCGTGAGTAGTTACCCGGAACAATTGTGAAGGCCTGGATGCCGTGTGCTGGTGGTGGAATGGATACTCGCAATGTTGGTCGACCCCAGCTGCTAGCTCAGCTTGAGGAAACTGCTAGCTTAGCTTGAGTTTCCTCAAGCTAAGCTTGCAGCTGTGGTTCGCCAAAAGTTTTCGATGACTGCACTGAAGTCTAGAAGAAAAACAAGAGATAACGCCCGTATGCTCAACCAGCTTTTCTTATTCTGACTGTCTTTTTCTTTTCCTAGTCGAGTCTGTCCCGCGCCCAAGCACCGCTTTATATTTGCTGCAAACGATAAATGTTTTCATCACAAATGGGTCTTTTATACTAAACTGAAGTGTCTGCATTACAAAGAGGACTAACATCATCTATGAAAAGCACTCCATCATAGTGCTACAAAATAAATATAACACCTGGTTATTCACTTTTAATCATGAATCATGATACTGTCTCGTAAAACCCACATAAATGAAACTTTAACCCAATCTCACACACGCCGAAAATGCTTGCCTAGAGCATGGTGTAACATACAAACAATTTTCGGTGGTGACACTTATCGTAGTGATCTCACATAGCTCTTCTGATTTGGAGCAATTTTTGGAGCAGCAAAATTTTCATTTTGGAGCACTTTGGAACCACCAAAATTTTCCATTTTGGAGCAATCTGGAGCAGCTAACTTCACATCCTGGAGGAGAAGCAAGTTCAATTTACATTCAAGCGCATGAATGTAAATTGATTTGGGGTTTCTTGTCACTTGCGAAGAGCTAGAAATATTTCCATTCATTTCAAATCTTATGAAGCCAGTCATCTTAGGAGCACTCCCTATTTTAGTTGATGCAAAAAAATGGTATCATTATGTTGGCTGTTGTGTTCCAAGCACCCCTGTGTCACGAGCGAGCCTCCGAACCAGCGAAGGACAGGATGCTGAAACTGCTTCCAGATGTTGACTCCTCCCCTTCCCCCGCTCGGCGCAAACGAGCCACCGTTCGTTTCCCCCGGCAGTTCGGCCGCCGCCTCCATCCGAATAGGAATAAACTTGTTTTTAACCGTTCGAGGCTGTCTGAGCTTTTTGGACTACCGCGACCAACGCGTACGTCTATGGGCCGACGACAACACCGGACATAACAGTGGCGAAGAGGAAGTAGATTTGGACCAACGCTACGCAACGATATTGACAAGCTACAAGCTATGGCTACGCACGGGCTCCCATATCGGCTACCCGAATTCAACGGCTCATCATGGTCATCGTGGTTTGGACGCCTGCAATTTCACTTCGAGGCTAACAACATCACTGATGCAGCAATGAAGAGGGCCAACCTGCTAACGCTGTGTGGGGAGCAGACATACGACACAGTCTGTGCCCTGATTCAGCCACGCACTCCAGCAGCCGTTGACTACGACGACATTGTAGCAGCGCTACAAGAGCACTATGACCCAAGGCCATCGGAGGTCTACTGTCGAGCCCGCTTCCAATGGCGAGACCAACTGGAAGGCGAAAAAGTGGCCGAATACGTAGCGGTTCTCAAAAAGCTCGCTGCTGACTGCAATTTCGGGACGTTGACCGCGACAACTGCAGCTACTGCGCAGGAGGAAGGATCGACTGCCACACCTGCTAACACCACTATGCTCCCCTCGGACGTTATGTTGTGTGACCGTTTTGTGTGCAGACTGCGTGACGCAGGCCTACAACAACGCCTGTTCGCGGAGACGGGTCTCACCTTCTCCAAAGCCTATGACATCGCCCAACGAGCGGAGAGCACCGGTCATCAGCAGAGGGATATTCGACGGAACGTCGAGCCGGTGCATCACACCAGTCAGCAGTCAGGTCATTCCACGTCTAAGGCGAAATCAAGCAGAAAGACACAGCGCTATTGGCGATGCGATGACATGCACGATCCCCAGGTATGTCAATACAAGACAGCGACCTGCAATTTTTGCCAAAAACTGGGACACATTGAAAAGGCATGCATCTCGAAGCGCAAACAGCTTGGACCGAAGACTTCAGTGCAACGGAACAACAATGTCGACGCACAGAAGGGCCAGACGCAAGATACAAGCCGAACAGCACTAACGTCATCGGCACTATATGACTTAAACGCCATTGTGAACGTCGGAACGAGACCGAACATTACAACTGAAATTATGGTACACCAGCGCCCTATCAGGTTTGAGGTGGATTCCGGAGCAGCATGTACACTCATCAGCGAGGACACTTTTCGCGCTACTTGGCGTGAGAACGCGCCAGCTCTCCAGCAAGATGACACGCAGCTGAGAACGTGGTCCGGACATTCCCTTCCACTGCTGGACTGTGCCAACGTAGACGTGTACTACAACGGGCAGACCCATCAGCTCCCCTTGCTAGTCGTCCACGGTTCTGGATCAAGCCTTTTAGGATGAAATTGGTTCACCCCCCTTGGAGTGGTCATTGGCGGAGTTCACCCCACACCCAGTTATCCGTCAGTGGAGCAGCTTCAAGATAAGTACAAAGCGGTTTTCTCCGAAGAAATACCAGGGAACAACGGACCTCCAGTCACACTGGAGCTGCGGGAGGTTGCGACGCCGAAATTTTTGAAAGCTAGGTCGGTGCCTTTCGCTCTACGAACGTCAGTCGAGAATGAGCTTGACCGACTGCAGGAACAAGGGATCATCGAACCGACGCAACATTCGGAATGGGCTACACCACTCGTTGTCGTGCGAAAGAAAAACGGTACCCTACGCCTCTGCGGAGACTACCGGAGCACTGTCAACCTGGCGATAAAAGCGTCTTCCTACCCACTGCCGACACCGGAAGAGGTTTTTAGCACGCTTCGTGGTGGAAAAATCTTCAGCACCTTGGACTTGACACAAGCCTACCAGCAGCTGAAGGTGAGCGAATCAACGTCTGAACTGCTCACGATAAACACTATTAAGGGTCTTTACAAAGTTAAAAGGCTACCATTCGGAATATCTGCAGCGCCAGCAATCTTCCAGAAATTTATGGAGTCTACACTTAGCGGGATCCTAGGTGTTTGCGTCTACTTGGACGATGTTATTGTCGGTGGCGCCTCCAATGAAGAGCACACAGAACGCTTGGAGCTCATTTTGGAAAGGCTAGCAAATGCTAATTTGCGCATCAGTAAAGAAAAACGTGTTTTTGCAGTGCCTGAAGTGAAGTTTCTTGGACATCAAATTGACGCCCAGGGTATCCATCCCACTGAAGACAAAGTGCGTGCAATCACCGAAGCACGAGCGCCTACTAACAAGCAAGAACTGCAGTCGTTTTTGGGGCTATTGACGTTCTACGACCGGTTCTTAGAACATCGAGCTACAGTGGCCAACGATCTATATCAGCTCCTGCAGAAAGAAGTCCCATGGACTTGGTCACCACGCCACCAAGAGTCATTTGTTGCCCTTGAGCAACTACTTCGCAAGTCTACTGTTCTGCGACACTATGACGAAAGGAGACCCCTACTGCTAGCCTGTGACGCATCACCATACGGAGTGGGAGCAGTCCTCTCCCAAGTTGACGACCAGGGACGGGAAGCCCCGATCGCTTTTGCTTCGCGCACCCTATCGCAGGCAGAGAGGAATTATTCCCAGCTAGATAAAGAGGGACTTGCCATCGTCTACGCAGCAGATCACTTTCGGCAGTACATTACCGGCAGGAAAGTGACTTTCATAACAGATCACCGGCCCTTATTGGGTATTATGGGTCCCCAGAAGCCAGTGCCACAGACATTGTCGCCGCGAGTGACACGATGGTGCATCAAGATGTCGGCGTACGATTACGAACTCGTACATTGCACTGGGAAGAAACACCAGAACGCCGACACACTAAGCCGCCTGCCGCTAGACACCACAATAGATGAACCACCCCCACCGGGTGATATACTCATGTTCGAGGCGCTGCCGAACCCTCCGCTAACAGCTGACACGGTAGCAGCATCAACGCAGGAGTGCACTGTCTTGAAGGAAGTCTACGCAGCTATACAAGAAGGCAACGTGCAGAAGCTAAAGGGTGAACACTTCAACGCTTACCGCAAGCGAGCTGCGGAGTTGAGCACTCATCGCGGTTGCGTCACCTTGGGATCAAGAGTTGTAATTCCAGCGGCACTTCGCGAACAGGCCATGTCGCTTGTCCACGCAGGTCATCGAGGCATTGTTGCCATGAAAAAGTGCGCCAGAAGTTATATGTGGTGGCCTGGTATCGACCATGATATAGAATTAACAGTTCACGATTGCCAGCCTTGCCAATGCAACCACAGAAGCCCGCCAAGAGCCTCTATTCCTGAATGGGAAAGACCAGACACGCCTTGGCACACCCTGCACATCGATTTTGCTGGACCTATCGAAGGGTGTTCGTTCCTGGTGGTTGTAGACGCATACACCAAGTGGCTGGAGGTAAAACAAATGGCTACAACGACATCAGCAGCAGTTATCGACACCCTGCGGTCGTTGTTTGCAACGTTTGGCCTACCGCGCAAGGTGGTCTCGGACAATGGCACTCCGTTTGTGTCCACGGAGGTTCTCAAGTTTCACAGCGACAACGGCGTCTCGTCTGTTACATCAGCTCCTTACCACCCGGCTACGAACGAACAAGCCGAGCGCTACGTGGCTGAGCTAAAGCGCGCCCTTACTAAAGACCAGACTGGGACAATGCAACGCCGCATCGCGCGCTTTCTTTTCAGACAGCACAACACTGTTCAAAGCACTACTGATCAAACGCCAGCGAAATTGATGTTCGGACGAGAAATGAGAACCCAGCTGACAGCAATTGTCCCGGAGTCCTCAGCGAAAGCTCCGTCGGAGGAAGAAAAGCTCCCGCATAGCAGGAGAATTGAAAGTGGACAGCGCATATACGCCCGCCAGTTCCACAGAAAGCCCGGATGGGTTGAAGCGACGGCACTCAAACGCATAGGTTTGCGGTCATGGCTCATCGACATTGGTGGAAAGGCCACACGCCGCCACCTTAATCAGCTACGCCGTTCAGGTAATTTGCCAAGGAAACCTTCCATTCAAGCAGCCACCTCGACGGAAGCTTCGTTCCACTTAGCCTGGCATCTCGCACCAGATGAATCGGCGCCGCCGCCCGCCGGCCCTGAACACAAGAGAAACGACACCCAGCGAGCGGAGGCTTCTCTTCCTAGTGCGTCCAGAGCGTCCACGTGCCCACGGCGGCCCTCAGATCGCTTCCAAGCGACAATCTAGGGAGGAAGGAGATGTGTTCCAAGCACCCCTGTGTCACGAGCGAGCCTCCGAACCCGCGAAGGACCGGATGCTGAAACTGCTTCCAGATGTTGACTCCTCCCCTTCCCCCGCTCGGCGCAAACAAGCCACCGTTCGTTTCCCCCAGCAGTTCGGCCGCCGCCTCCATCCGAATAGGAATAAACTTGTTTTTAACCGTTCGAGGCTGTCTGAGCTTTTTGGACTACCGCGGCCAACGCGTACGTCTATGGGCCGACGACAACACTGGACATAACATTGGCCATTCGGAAAAAACTTGTTCAATGAATATTTTCATAGCAAATGAACAGAATAATGGTTGAATAAAATTGTACTTCATGATATACCGTTTTATACACTTATGCGGTTATCAATATATATGCATGCGGTTATAAATATATATGGCAGACAAACGCTGTGACATACAACACTACAGATAGACACAGTCGCAACTGCATTTCTTTTAGACGGCTCCAAGGATATAGAAAGGTTCTTTTCTCCACAACTAATTATGTATATTGCTAGGCTTAACATAACGTCCTTTAGGTAGTCTGATAAAGCCAACCTCTTCCGGCACTCATCTCTCTGTGCTGAAACTCAACAAACTTCGTTTTCCATTTGCAGTGATGTTTTATGTGGCTAGGGCATTCTGTATATACTCTAAAATCCCCCTGTAGTGTTTTAGAAAGCAGTGCATAAAGAAAAAAGAACCTCACAGGGTACCATATGCATACACCTAAGACGACTAGAAGGTGAGAGCCGTTTTCTTTTTATTGCGATAGCAATTACAAGGACACTCTCGACCGGTCTTTGCCATCGCGAGAGGCATGGGTAAATTTTTTTATTTTGGCGGAGAGAGTGCACCTTGATCTGAAGGAGGGCATGCAAATGGTGTTGAGCTATATATATGCCATGGCAAAAAAAAAAAAGGAAGGGGGGCACGTTCCCGATGTGGCCCCCCCCTCCCGCCTGGCTATGTCACTGGCCGTCCCCGTCATATTTTATGTAATATCCCAATCAATAACATCCCCCCACGCAACACCGAGATAAAAAAGTCACGGTTTCTCCGCAAGGGCGAAGCAATGCATGGTGATAAGGGCTGCAGCGCGAGCACGAAGGCGTCATCCAATGAATGCAAAAGCAACAACTTGGAATGTAACGCTGAGAACGGCAAGCAGATCGAAACATGCAGCATGCTGCTCACGCACAAATGATGCATGAAAACAACATACACAGGAAAAGAGCGAACTACCAACGTTTACCACTCGACACTTCACGCGCTGTATAAATAAAAACAACACACAAACCGTAGTCACAAATACGAATGAGTGCAAACCAACAAGTGTCACAGTTATACTTTGCTGTGTATGAAAAGAACGCTCTTTTCACAAATGGGGCTGTGCAGCCAGTGAAGTGACCTTTGTGTTGGGTCTGGCAACTAACAAACTAACGCAATAATTCCGGTGAAAGCCGAAAGCGCACGATTCTACCTACCAAAGGATAAGCGTGCGTGCGCACAAGCATCTGCCCCCCCCCCCCCTTTCATTCGCGGAGCAAAGTACGCGTTGGAGATAAGATAGGTGTGCATCGGCGCATCATGACGAGCAGGGCGCCGAGCGCGGCCAGCTTTCTTTTTCTTTTTTGAGCTTTCATATATACAGATAGTACACATATACATATAGATACGTACGGAGAAAGACAGCGGCAACGGCAAAAAACCAGCCCAGACTGTCCATATAATTGCTATTGCAATAAAAGAGCCGCCCTGCTACTCCTTTAAACACAGTGCAGATGCGACAGCATAACCCCGTGTGCCAGGCCTGCCATCGATTGTTACTAAAGATGTGGGGTGGGTGGGGGGGGGGGGGGGGCACTGTTATGAACATTAAGTGTGATCACTGGCACTCGTGCTGATTCGGCAGGCATTAAAGATGGCTGTTATATTCTTCTATCTTGTACTCTTGATGGGAACAGACTTGGTATCGCATTCAGTGCTAATAAGAGCCTAAGTGAAACAACAAATAGTACCTTATGGACATGACGTCGCATAACTCAGATGAACGCAGGCTTAAAGGACAATCATCACCCGAATTGTCGAAGCGGTTTTTGCACTGTCAGTTATCTAAACGCGAAGCATATGTTATAGTAGCACAGGAAGTTTACGAGCATGTCTCATTAGGCCTTGCCTTGAAATAGCGCGCTCGCGAATGTGCCCTTCAAGCAACGTAGCTTTCCTCCCTAAAAAATGAAGCAAAAGCAATGATTGCGATGACGTGATGTTGAACTTTTTTAACCATCAGCTATTCACCTTGGAAAGTGAGAGGCAGATGTGTAACAAGGCGTAGCCGCTTCACCATGGGCCTTCCAACCCCAGAGTCACCAGCAGTATTGAAACTGTATTCCAGCTGCTTAAACCAGGAAGCATGCTTTTAATAATGAGATGACATTAAAAAAAAGCTTGCAAAAATTTTGAATATGGACCCTAGCTATCTCGAGTTCGAAATGGCGGGGTGTTTTAGGAACTTTTACCACAACAGCGATTACAAACCCGGATGTGCTGGTGGAAGGAAGTAATCACGAAAATGAACTTCTGAACGAAGATCCATGAATAAAATATATTGAAAGAAAAGTGTCAACGCATTTCCACCGTGCTTGTGTTCTACTGTGGACTCGAAGCGCAGGAAATTAGACCGCGCACGGTGTCCAGAAGTAGACGTGACACAAACTCTGGTGGCGCGCATGTTTAGTGAAAATTGCTTTAATTACGTGCCGCGCAACTCTTCAGACGAGCTATCAGCAGTGTTTGTGGAATGGACGACTCCCACTGATGAATCGCCGCCACAGTTTCACGATACAGATCGTAATAGACGTCACGAGCCCCTGCAAAGAGCGCGTTTCACCGTTAAGCGACCTTGCACAACAAAAGTTGTGTTGGCACCTAATATCGTGGATTACTTAGGACGCACGCCCAACTACTGTTAATTTAGGAGAATAATTTTAGGCACGCGATTGTGAATTTGGTGGCCCCTAGAATAGGATGCACGTTTTGACGCGCTGGCGCGGCTATTGCCGGTGATAGACGCTCCCAAATCAGACTTTGGCGCAGTTTTTGTTGATATGATCAAGATGGTGCAGTAAATCTGATTTGGTACACTTTGGCGCAGGAGTGGGATCACTGAAAATATTAAAGCAGCAAGCAGATCAAAATGGCTGGGCATTGAGGATGTGCTTAATGTTTCATCAGGTGGCTGAATTGTGTGACACAGAAAGCAACAGAAAGACAGACAGACAAAAGTTTCTGCATTAAAGTATCCCAATGAAAGTGATAAAGCATCACTTTTCCTTCTGATCCCAAACCCTCATCATAGCATCGGATCAAGCAGTTTCCAGGAAGGATCGTACGCTCAACACAAAGAATGCAGTTTGCAGCAAGAACTTCACAGATGATATGATTCTAAAGACATTGTTGGGCAAAAGGACATACCATGGCACCACCATGCAGAGGCATACCTGCGACGTGCGTCGTTGAATTGCGCCGCCGCCCTCCCACGCATAGCCTGCAGTCACTTTCGTGTCGCGTTTTTTTAAATTATTCTTGTGGTACTTCACTCAACGAAATCAGTAAAATACTGCTGGAGCTTCTTCCCTGATTTTATGAAGTGATAAATAACTGCCCCGGAAAAGCGCTGCGCTTCTCATAATGCCTGACTGCCAGCATCGTCTGCTATGGCCACCGAAACGAAAAACAAAGGGCCAAGCGCACTGCTTTTCTAAAAAGGAAACAAGTCATTTTGTGTCGAAATGAAGCATCAAATAAGTATTAATCGTAAAGAAACGTATCTTTGCTACAAGATATGTGTGCAAACACTCTAATTCATCCATTGTAAGTTTGCATCTAAAGACGGGCCGCGGCTGACATAGTAAGCATGGGAAAGTTACATTTTTGTTTAGCGCACATAGCCCTACAAAGCACAGCGCAAGGGAATGCTTCAATTTGTGGGAAGAGACACAGCATTCTTACAGCTGCAAACTTCTATGATTGCAGGCTAATGCACGCACGTGTCTCATTCAGAGTTGTAATTTTTCTCTTTGACAAGCTCCTAATATTTTTTGTGCAAAATTTCTACGCTGGTCACACGTTGCACGTTTGAACGCTGTCAAGCCACACATGGGTGAAAATTATGAATGATTGATTCAGTTCCAGAGCTTCTACAAAGGGGTAAATCGTGATTCAAAACATGCGATCAGCCAGCCGTATATTTTTACGCCCTTGAGCATGCTGCGAGGTCTATCATCATCATCATCATCATCATCAGCCTGACTACGCCCACTGCAGGACAAAGGCCTCTCCCATGTTCTGCATAATGGTCTAGTATAATGTGCTCTAAATGGCAATTTGATGTTTCAGTGAAATTGCTTGTGTTCATTTTTTTTACAGCTTCACTCATAGGCTGTGTGATATTTCGTGGAAGCTTTTAGAAGATGAATCAGTTTTTGAAGCTGACCACGTTTACATTTGCACATCAAAACAACATTCAGAGGAAGTTAGAGTGGCTATGGGACTGCTCTATAGATGTAATTTGTAGGTGAGGAACCCTGTGAGCTGAAGTCACAGATGACAGGGGTGTTGACATTGAGTAGGATTGGGCCCGGGCAGGCAGATGTGGTAAACCATTATTTGGCGAGCTATACACCATAGAAAAAAATCACAGCATATCCAGGGAATGAATGAGCATGAGTGGGGTGAAGTGTTCGTCAATCTGTCTGTGCGCCCGTCCGTACGTGCACCCGTTCGTGCTTCAGACCATCCGTACGTGCGCCCGTTCATGAGTTCGTCCGTGCGTCCATTCGTGCATCCATCTGTACGTGCGTCCGTTCATCCGCCCGTGTGCCTGTCTACCTGTCCATC
Organism: Rhipicephalus microplus; assembly: GCF_043290135.1. Classification (NCBI taxonomy): domain Eukaryota; kingdom Metazoa; phylum Arthropoda; class Arachnida; order Ixodida; family Ixodidae; genus Rhipicephalus; species Rhipicephalus microplus. The sequence goes on along the minus strand of NC_134710.1, from coordinate 187,740,206 downwards.
CATCCATCTAGTGAACACTTCAAGTACTGCCATCTCGCTTCTTTTTCTCATATATTCATCATATACAAGAACCACCATCCATCAAACAATCCAAGGACTAAACGAGAGTACCTATGTACTACATTTCTGCTGTCAGCGCTTTGTTAACACCGAGAGCGTGATAACGACGCCGTGGTACGTTTTTTGTAACATGTGGACATGCAGAATGTGCCACTGGTAAGTGGGTATATACCACAAGTCCCGCCATAAGGAGCTTCGCCCCTAAAAATGATGGGGGGGGGGGCATGGGCTTGGTGTGCCACCCTCTGGCTATGCTACTGGCGGATGGAAACTCGTGTGGTCGGGTACACACAAGGAGACGGACAGTTGGATAGGAGGGTGGGAGAGGCACAGACTACGGTTATTTTACCTTGGCCAGAGAAGTAAGCTTTAGCAAAGACTGGAGCAGAACATGTATGATGTAAGAAAGAAAGTTTTGTCGAACATGCTGGCCAAACATGCAGAAGCAACTGGCCATGAAATAGACCGGAATAGGGTAAAATGAATAAAAATGAAAGAAAAATAATTAGACTTCCGGGCTACATCTTGACCTTCTGACAATTTAGACAACGGCGCACATTTTTTAATGTAATGACGGCAACTTCCCCCACTTGTACACACCTACAACCTATTTTGAAATATACATAATGAAACTGTTTGCACATTTATCTTTCGTTGTGAACGAGTCTCACGCGCAGAAACTGAAACATTCTGCTTTTATGTGAGCATTCATGATTGGTGCTCATTTTAACCCCATAGGCTCAAAATAAGAACCACAACAACAGAGAAAGAGAGAGGAGACAGTGGCACAACCAGTGGCCAAGACAGTGCCCTCATGTATACGTAGCGCACTGTGGCACACCGCCGGTAACATTTACTGCAGCGTTCCGGATTGTGTAGTCTACAGGAGTCTGCACACATGAAGACAGAGCAAAACAATCCTGTTCACAAATGAAAACACTGCAAAGTCACGATAAAAACAACGCATCCAATCGCCACCCTTCCTTTGCCAGAGTGAGGCGAGATCGTGTGATCCAAGCATGCACGTCACAGCGATTGCAGCGCTCGTGCTTCCAGTGGTGAGCCTCATGCCCATTACTTCAGAGAGCTAGCAGAAGAGGTCCTGCTCAACGTGCCAAAAAGAAGCGTTCTTTCGGAAGATGCAAATTCCTTGCATTTTTCCATCTTTTCCCGCACACCCTTCTTTGGAGCCCAGGAAAAGAAAGTTGCCAACCACGAGGCACGAACATTTCTTATATGTTTGTTTATGCAACACAATGACACGTAACAATAAATTGTATTTTTTCTGTTAAAGGCGTAGTGAGGATTTCATTCACTGTTGTGCATTCACTGTTTTTTGTGAGCATGGCTTCAGTGACGTTCTTAGATGCGCTGATTGTTCAATGCGAAAAAAAAAAGAATACTATAATGCATTTCCCATGCACGGTAAGGAGGGATGGTGAAAGCAGCGAAAGATATGCACAGTGCCCCCCGTAAACATGTCCTTTCAACTGTCAATCACACAATTATGCGCTTTCTGCATGTATATATATTAAACAGAAAATATAAAAATAGAAAAAGTAGAATTTGGCACAACACCAAATAGTAGATATGTAATTCCCACCAAAAATTATTCCAGGTATCTAAGTGATTACTTCACTTTTTACAAGAAATCACACCGTCTTGTTCAAACTCTGCTTTGCTGGTCATCAAAAGCATGCGAGTTCATTCCCCCATGCTGTTAGCGCACGCCCCAGATTCAGCTTGCTGATTCAAGTGCAGCACCTACTATCGGCGAATGCGTGAAAACCAGAGCATTTAAATAGAGAGCCAATACACATAAAATTTTAGAAGAGATGTTAACCATTCACATATTTGTTATGCCCCAAGAAGTACCTATTAAGTTTATAGGAGGTGCAAGAACCGCCTTCAAACACCGGCATGCGTTCCACAGCAAACCTTCGTCATGCTTGGAGAGAAGAGCAATCATTTTCCCTCTTTGGCAGGAACAATGCCCATGTGTCATTAAACTCGAATTTCCTGCAAAGGGTCGGTTGTTATAGCAATCAGGGTGTCTACCAATTTGATATTTCTCAATTCCCTGACTTTACCAGGTTTTCCATGATGATCAAAAGCAAATTAAGTGACTGCCATGTAGACATAGAAAACTCTGTGCACTGTAAACAAACCCTCGAGTGGTAAAAAAAAAGGCACTCCATATAAGTGAACATATTTACTAGACGCACTCAGAATGTTCTGAGCGTGTGCAGTAAATGTAAAAAAACATGTATACCTAGCCAAAATAAAACCCCTGAGGCAGGCAGTGAGCAAGTTGGCTGTTTAATGTTCGGGAGAATCAGGAAGCAAACACACAAGTTAAAAGTAACTGAAGATGACACTTTGAAGGAGCCTGCGATAGTCCGGCATCACAGTCAAAGCTGCTAGAAAACGTAAAGTGATGCCATCTTGTGGCATCCGGGTAATACGTGGACACAAGAGCTTCGTATTACCTGGATGCCACGAGACTCCATTTACTATAATGGCTGTAGCCTATGCCGCTTTGCATGGGAATTGGATTGAATTAGATCAACCGGAAGTGCTCAACTATTTAGGATGTGGATTGAATTAGATCTTATTCGACCGGGATTGCTGTATTTACTATTGATTTGCCCCGCCCCGGTGGTCTAGTGGCTAAGGTACTCGGCTGCTGACCCGCAGGTCGCGGGTTCGATTCCCGGCTGCGGCGGCTGCATTTCCGATGGAGGCGGAAATGTTGTAGGCCCGTGTGCTCAGATTTGGGCGCACGTTAAAGAACCCCAGGTGGTCGAAATTTCCGGAGCCCTCCACTACGGCGTCTCTCATAATCATATGGTGGTTTTGGGACGTTAAACCCCACAAATCATATCAATTACTATTGATTTGCATCGCCCCCTAATTTGAGCACCTCTAAGTTATACTTTCCAGCAAAAAAAATAATAACTACTATTCGCGTATTCTGTGTACCTTGCTTCAACAACGAGTAATGACGATGTTGCAAGAACAGAGCCGTACTACAAAATTTTCTTTTTTTTTTCTTTTTCCGACGAGTCCATGCATGTGTGTATTTTATGTCTCTGGGCTCTGATACTTTAAATGCAACGAAAGTCTTTGGACAGTAGCAATGAAAGCTGGGGACAGGCTTTAAGGTACCGACGTATGAATATGTTATGGCAAGAAGGAATCTGTCCAGGTGCAACAGCTCCCTTGATTCCACACATGAATCACGAATGTCGGCACGTTACCTTAATTTATGTACTCTGCTGTGGACGTGACGCTGAAAAGTAATTGCAGATTTATTTACACAATCTCACGAAACTGAAATGAAAAATTTAGTTGAAATTACCCTAGTGCTACCATTGAAACACAAGCTACCAGCAATAAGTGTGTAGCTGAGGACGTTTGCTGCTGCATCACCAATAATAATAATAATAATAATAATAATAATAATAATAATAATAATAATAATAATAATAATAATAATAATAATAGGCATGAGTAGCCCGACGAGCTTCTGCTGATGGCAGTTCTAGCCTAGACAAACCAGACGGCCTTCAAGCTGAGCCGAAATCGTGGCGTAGATAAACATGCATAAATGTACACATGTGGGAAAAGCTGTTGCACGAAAGTCAGATATGCCGTGTGATATGTAGAAGCAACAGACATCAAAATAGTGTGTCAACATGGGAACTAAGGAATGCTTTAGCCAATGTGAAAGACAAGTTGCTGAGCAGAAACTTCCCTTGGTCTTGTTTATGCCATAGGCTGCCACAATTGTGACAACCAGTGCATCGGTGAAACTGGTGATTTCAAGAAATGAGTGAAACACAAATATGATGCCACAAAACAACGCATGGCCTAGACTGCCCTCGCTGAACATGCGAAATCTACAGACCACCAAATAGACTTGTAAAACTCGTGTGCCCTGGAAGAAAAAAACCCGCATCTTCCCGCTGGGGCGACGCGTGCAAATGTGTCATGGAGTGGTGGGGGTATCGCAAGAATGTTGCATGATTGTGTAAGGTTTGGGAATGCTTAATTTTTATTTCATCTTTATGATTTGTATTTATTAAACGAAAGAGAAGCATTGCCTTCAACGAGAAGTGGCACACTTTTAGGTTGTGCCCCACTACTGGTTGAAGGTACAGGCATGGCCACGTCTGTGTATAGCGCACAAGCGGCCAACCTTGCTCTGTGGCGTGACACCTTGCGGCCGTTGCGGGTTGTGACATCGTGTGCACAGGAGCATGCGCGGCCTTAGAAACATGCATGACTCCTCTGCACTGGTTACAATGTATGAAGGTGTGCTTGCTTAGCAGAAGATTCTCGCTTCTGCAGGGCACTTTGGTCACATTTATTTCATAAGATGAAGCGCATTTCGACTGATAAAACAGGCCTCCATCAACTATTCATGCTTTGTGGCTGCTTTGAGGCATGTGATTATATGAAGATATAATAATGCCAACAGGTGCGAACAAAAAATTGCAGACAGCCACAAAATCAAAACGGCCACAAAGTGTGTGTCCTTTACGCAACTATACAGTGTTATCAGTCGGAACGCGCTTCGTCCTATGATATTGATATACAAAAGTGCCCTGAGCGAGCGTGAATCTTCGGTTAAAGAAGCACACCTTCCAACGTTGTCACCCATGCAAAGCAGGCCTGTATGTTTATAAGGCCACGCATGCTCCAGTGTATGCAATGTCACAACCCGCAACGGCCACAGAGCAAGGCCGGCTGCTCGCGTGCTATACACTGACATGGCCGCGGCTGTACTGTTGCTTCTATCACATCTACTTCAGTCAAGTAAAGCATCAAGTGAAAGCCAAGTAAAGACGCCCTTGACTGAAATCCGAACGCCCGATCCAATGTCTACATATACGGGGTGGTCAGCTATCAGTTGTGCAGCACAAGCAGTCTGTTTTTACTAGCAGACCCTGCCTGCAGCGGCCTTGCGAGGTTAGAAAGTAGGGTGAGTGATAGTTGGCACGAGATGCGAGCATGCCCAGTAGGGGTGTAGACAGCACCGCCTGTGCCAGATTTGAAAGTAGGTGTGACTATAAAATGCTCTGCATTTAAAAGAAGCTTGTATCATGCCTGAACCTGGTATCCAGATACAGAGGATTGTACATATGCTGAACAGGAGTCATGGGACGCTTCAGATGATGTACTCTCACTGCATATGTCATGTATTTAGGCGTACCTAAGTACACTGTGCCTTTCTTATGGCTTTTATTGTGTATAAGGCTCCCTCCCATATAAGGTCCTGAAACATCAGTAAACTTTGGGTTCTATGGGTCGGTGTATCCTTCCGCGTTTACACTAAGAAACAAGAACTATGCACTGTCCTTTTTTTTTTTTTTTTCACATGCCTTCTAGCAGCTCACTGTAGTTGCAGCTATGAGAGAGACTTTTTAAGCTTTGATCAGTGGTAATGCTTATTTTTGAGATGGTCGCACAGAACTGCTGTCAATTTCCATGACCTGGCTAGGTTTTTTAGAAATTCCCCGACTTTTGCAGGTTTTCAAAGTTTTCAAGGCTGCTGGTACGAACCCTAAGCAATGCCTCTTTCTGTCTTCAAGTTGCGTCTACTCGCCGAAAGGCATTCGCTGCAGTCGGCAGTCCGGCAGATGCACATCACTGTTCCTTTATCTGGTCGATTGCGTCTCTCGAGTGTCTCCACCTAAAATGCTTGCATCTTACAACATAGCCTAGAGTTAGTAACAAAAAAAGAAAAAAGCCGAGAGAGAGATAAACTACTTTCAGTACCAATTTGGCTGACTGGCCGTGCTGCTTTTCATGGAGCAAGTGAACAAGATATCAAGCATCTGCTTTTCTGACATCTCATGCAGAACTAGAAAATCCTTATGTGGAGTACTGCAAGACCTGACAGCAATGTGGTAGTGCACTAAGGTTTGGCTCTGCAAGGAGGTATTTTATGCATTTAAAAAAAAGCTCTACACTGAAAACAAAAAATTCACAAAGCTTCCTCTACCATTGAATCAGAAATGTTAAGAGTTGTGCTAATGAACTTGAAAGAACAAATAAAGACACTACCTTTCCGTGAACTGCTTGATGGTGCTTGCGTAAACATTTCGAATCTGAGAACGTGCGCTGGCAGAGTTCACACGTTTGCTGACTGTACCAACGCTTGTGTGGTGTGTTTTTGCGATCCAAATGCACAACATGATGGTTCCGTAGCTGTGAAAGCTGCTTGAAACCTTTTCCGCACTGGGCACATGTGAAGTCACGCTCCTCACTGTGAATTCGTGCATGATTTTCAAGCTTGAAAGCACTGAACGTCCGGTACTCGCACTGTACACATCTGCAAATTGAGAAGAACCAACTTCAGGCACACTTAATAGTACTGATAAGGTTATTCTGAGAAACATTTCGGCACGAACTCACAACTCAGTTTATTGAAATAAATAAATACACGAAATATATATCTCAGGGTACCTCAAGAGCGCATGTGTGTAAAGAACAAGCAAGAAAAGAAAACGAAAGAGCAAAAAAATAAATGATAACACACCATGACACAAATTTTTATGTAAGTGGTATCTACAACATGCAACAGAATGTGAATAGCCATATTATTCAGTGAAACATATTTTCTAAAGACACAAAAATTGGTGCAGTTTTGCTTGAAATATGAAGGATTAGCAGATACCAAAGAATTTTACAATTGCTCGAAGTTTTAGGCACATGGCTTAATGAACAGTGAAAGCTGCAGTAAACACCAGTTTACTGACCAAAGCACGGCGTGACATGCACAAGTTCACAAGTGATTGCAAGCATTACTGAAGGTTCACAAGAGTGGCACTGCTAGGAGTGGACGGCACACATACTGTCCATTGCTTCAACATGCAAGTTACACCACATCTCCAGGTGGATGCCGTACCGTTCAACACTAATTACACTTTTCTCTGCATGCTTACACCGAGCATGTGGTGCATGTACATGATGCATGGGCAGTGTCACAACATGAGGGCTGTGTGTGTATTAGTGATGTGATGTCCAACATTAGCCACGCGGTAAGACTCGTACATCAACAGCATTGGTCTTGCACTAACATCATGCACCAGTGATGTCACGTGGACCGAGACAAGATTGCTGGGCAAGTGGGGTGCCCATCGTATGTGTGCATGCCGACAGTCGCCACTGCCGCAGTCCAAGCTCAATCAGTGGCGTTGTGCCTGCCCACTCGAGAATGTTCAGCTTTTTTAAAAGCTAAGCTGTTTCTGATCAAGGCTTTCATGTCTGGGGACCATTTTAGATCGCAAACTGTAGTAGGGTTTACTTACAGGAAGTGGGTAAATTCTACTACAGGTAAGTGCCACTCTTCCCAGAACCCCCACCTATCACGACACCCCCCGACTCACCACTATTTCCACAACTCATCACTACACCCACTAGTTCTCCCACCACTTCCACTTTAGTCAGCCACTCTCATGATGACTGTGCCATTTCTGGCTGAGAAAGTAGTTCACCAGGCCAGAGGGCAGCTCTGATGTACATAAAATTGAACCCATGTCAGGGGTTGCTGAGCATGATGACACAACTGGTTGAATGGAAAACAACAGGTTTAATAAGGATTGAAACAGAATACATGACTAGTTCTTCGTCAGCGTGGCTTCCCTCCTCGAACCCTCACCAGTTCCCCCCATCACCTCCTCGCAGCCACTGTCACAAGCTAATACAGTCGTACACCTTTATAAGAGGCACTAATATAAGAGACAAATGAGTATAAAAGACACCAATGTGCTTACAGTAAAATATGGGTTAATAAAAAAATACATACGAGGTACCCTGCTCACCAGCTCACTCATCACCAACCCTCACCAGTTCCGCCCATCACCTCCTCGCGGCCACTGTCACAAGCTACTACAGTCGAACACCTTTATAAGAGGCACTAATATAAGAGACAAATGGGTATAAAAGACACCAATGTGCTTACAGTAAAATATGGGTTAATAAAAAAATACATACGAGGTACCCTGCTTATAAGACACATCTCATATAAAAGACAAAAATTGCTGCCCAAAGCGTGCCTTCTATAAAGGTGTTAAACTATAGTTTCACAACGTTACGATAGGTATAGGTTTTGGTAAAAGCGGGGATGACCGGTGTGGCCAGAGCCTTCAGTATTGTACGGCGTTGTGTGACTTTACTGCGCGGGATTAGCGCATTCGCCGCGGCGTCGCAATATAAAAAAACTACAAACTGTGGCGCGCTGACACAGCGCCGCGCCGCCTTTATGGCGCAGCGGTGTGCCCGCTCTGAAAATGACGCACAGCTCTATTCCCACCTCGAACCCTCAGCGGTCCTTTCCGTCACCTTCTCGCGGCCGCTGTCACAAGGAGCTATTAATTCCAGAACATCGCGATACATGGCAATAGCTGTCTGTAGTGGATGTAATTGCCCAACAATTTGCTTGGCTAAACCAGGATACCTTTGAGCCAGAGAGTCGGCAAGTTGGCTGTTTGGCAGAATGCAAACACACGTTGAAATTAACCGCAGTTGAAAGTTTGAAGGAGCTCACGATAGTCCAACAACGCAACCAAAGCTGCTAGGCAATGTAGAAGTGGAACCATCTTGTGGCATTTGCGTAAAACGAGGATGCCTGAGCCCGGACGATTTGCCACTGGAGTATACAGTCAACTGTCAATAATTCACTCGAAGAGACCTTTGAATTTTGTTTGAATTATCAAGAAGTTTGAATAATCAGAAGCTCTGAGATATATTGTTACACAAATTAAGGTAACTTAATGGGGGGGGTTTTAATGAGCCCTGAGTCCGCGATCACAGTATAATGATGATGATCACCGCCATGGCTCGTACCCACTCAGGGGGATCGCAGTGGAGGCAACGTCGTCTTCCTTCTCTGCCCACGCTTCCCTTGTTTTTCCTGGTAGTGATACTTTGTATCATTCCTCCTCTCTCTGACGAATCCCTCTGGGCGAGTCATTCTTGCATCCTTCGTGTAAACGGCTTCAGGCGGGCAACATGCGTCACCTCTGTCTTGCATGAACGTCGGCCACTAGTGGTGACACGTGCAATTTCATAGTTGACCTCGCTGAGACGATGGAGTATCACGAAAGGACCGGCGTAGTGTGCCAGTAGCTTTTGGCTCAAGCCACGTTTGCGTATTGGGGTCCACACCCACACTAGATCCCCGGGGACATAGGTTACATGCCTGTGTTGACTGTCGTAGCGAGTTTTGGATGACTCTTGCGCTGCCAGTGTACGTAAGCAGGCAAGTCGACGGGTCTCTTCCGCACGACACAAGGTTTCGGCAATTATTAAATCGTCATGGATGACAAAAGGAAAGATAGTGTCCAGCGTATGTCGAGGTGAGCGAGCGTAGAGCAGATAGAAAGGACTATAGCCTGTCGTTTCGTGTTTCGACGTGTTGAAGGCGTACGTGACGAATGGTAATACTTCATCCCAGTTTTTGTGGTCAGAGGCGACGTACATTGACAACATGTTGATCAACGTTCGGTTTGTGCGCTCGGTGAGACCGTTAGTTTGCGGATGATACGCAGCTGAGTGTCGGAACTTGGAGGCACGCAAACGAAGTAATGATTCGACAATATCAGCGGTAAATTGTCGTCCACGGTCACTTATTATCACGCGAGAAGGTCCGTGTCGGAGGATGACTGAATGCAACAGGAACTCCGAAACCTGGACTGCCGTGGCGGAGCATAAGGCAGCCGTCTCGCAGTACCGCGTCAGGTAGTCGGCGCATACAATTATCCACCGGTTACCTTTTGAAGAGCATGGAAATGGCCCCATCAGATCAATGCCAACCTTTTCAAAAGGGGAACCGGGAGGCTTTACCGGTTGCAGGTGACCAACTGGACCCGAGGAGGGCCGCTTGTGGCTCTGGCACTGCGTACAGCTGGCCACGTAGTTCTGAATTGTTTTGCTCATTTTCGGCCAATAAAACCGCTCTTTCGTGCGACTAAGTGTTCGTGCGGTGCCTAGATGGCCAGAGGTGGGGTCATCATGCGTAAGACGCAGAACAGACGTTTGGAGGGACGCAGGAACAACCAGCAGAAAGCGGGCGCCCGTCGTGGACAAGTTTCTCTAGTAAAGAAGACCATTTCGGACGCAGAATCGGCCTTCGCTTAATGAATTTCCCGCTCCAGGGAAGAGAGCTTTTAAGCTTGGGTCATTACGCTGCTCAGCGGCGAAAGTCACGGCATCAGGAAAGCCAGACGACAGAGAAGCGATAAGGTGGTCAAAGTTATCGGCTTCACAATCTGTCGATGGTAGCGGCATTCTGGAGAGGCAATCCGCATCAGCGTGTAGAAGGCCAGTCTTGTATGAGATGGTGAAGACATGTTCTTGCAAACGAATGGCCCATCGTGCGAGGCGGCCGGATGGGTCACGAAGGTTGATCAGCCAACACAGGGAATGGTGATCTGTGACGATAGTGAACGGGCGACCATAGATGTATGAGCGAAACCGTTGCACGGCAAAAACTACCGCTAGGCATTCCTGTTCGGTCACTGTGTAGTTGCGTTCAGGCTTGCTTAAAGAACGACTTGCGTACGCCACAACGTGTTCCTTCTTGCCAGAACGCTGAACGAGAACGGCACCGATACCGATGCCACTTGCATCTGTGTGAATTTCCGTGGGCGACGAAAGATTGAAGTGCCGAAGTATTGGCTGCGAAGTTAAACACTTCAGCTTGTCAAAAGCGGCATCACACTCGGAGGTCCACTGAAACAGGCTGTTCTTGCGTAGAAGGCTCGTCAGGGGGTGAACCACATCCGCAAACTTGGGTACGAACCGGCGGAAATACGAGCAGAGCCCGATGAAGCTACGCAGTTGTTTCACAGATTTAGGACGCTCGAACGATTCAACGGCCGCGGTCTTTTGTGGATCAGGTCTAATGCCATCTTTGTCGACGAGATGTCCTAACACCAATGTCTGTCGCTCGCCAAAGTGGCACTTTCTCGAATTCAATACAAGGCCAGCTTTTTCAATGCAGCTTAGCACGAGGTCTAGGCGAGTGTTGTGCTCCTCAAACGTACGTCCAAAAATTACGACATCATCAAGGTAGCACGTGCATATATGCCATTTTAAACCACGCAATATAGAGTCCATAAATCTTTCGAATGTCGCAGGAGCATTGCATAATCCGAATGGCATAACGTTGAACTCGTAAAGTCCGTCGGTCGTAACGAATGCAGTCTTTTCTTTGTCAGCTGCGTGCATCGGAATTTGCCAGTAACCTGATCTCAGGTCGACAGATGAAAAGTAGGACGCGGAATGCAGGCAATCTAGAGCGTCATCGATGCGCGGCAGTGAATAAACGTCTTTCTTGGTAACAGAATTCAGTCAGCGGTAGTCAACGCAAAATCTCCACGTACCATCCTTTTTCCTCAATAGAATGACAGGAGCAGCCCACGGACTTGCCGATTCCTGTATTATTCCCTTTTCCAGCATTTCTTGGACTTGCTCGTTGATGATCTTGCGCTCCGATCGTGCCACTCGATAAGGTTTCTGCCTAATGGGATGCGCCGACTCTGTGTGGATCTGATGACGTATCCGGGACGCTGGGATTAAGGGCCTTTGGCTATTTTTAGAAAAATCGAACACTTTCGAGTGCTTGGATAGAACGTCGAGCAGTGTATGACGTTCGCTTTGGTCAAGTGACTTGCTGACCGTTTGTAGCAATTGGGCATCTTCTGAACCTTTTAAGCCTAGATGTTCATTTTGGCTTGTAGCATCAAGAAGCGCAACCAGCGTCGTACATGATTCGGGTCTAATTACTGCAAGTTTCATGCCGCCTGGCAAAATTGCAGGCTCCATGGAACTGTTCATTGTCCACACACCTGCCCGTCCATGAACGACTGGCACTATGCAATGGGGAATGAGAATGTTCTTTTTCAGGCATGCCAAAGGAATCGGTTCGAGCGTGGCGTCAAACGTGCCACAGTTGTTGCTAGAACATGTCACGGGAACACACACAGCAGAAAATGCAGGAACGACTGTGTCCACGGAGACGAAAAAGATGCTTTCCTCCGGACGGGAATTTTCCAAGAGCGCCGTTGGGAAAGTACCGTATATAGAAAGATGCCCACTTCTCCAGTCTACAGTTGCCCCACACTCACACAAGAAGTCAATACCCAAGATAACGTCATGTGTAGACCGCGGAATAACTGCAAACTCTGTGCAAAACACCTTGCCACACAGCGAGACGTCCACAGTACAATATCCCACCGGACACAACACGTCACCACTTACACCACGAAATGTCACCCCACGGTTCAGGCAAAACATCACTTCTGGTCCCAGCAGGAATTTACACTCATCACCGAGACTGTCGCGCCTGTATCCACAAGTGGCATAGTAGCCACTCCATCGACAACTACATGAACTTTGTTCTTCAACATAAACGCTGACGGGGGTATACCTGTATATAGCACCTGTGATCTCGCGGCCTCACCCCCACTGGCCGCACCGACTAGTTTTCCGGCGGCGGTGTACGTGCGCGTCGCCGTGGCGATGGCGATCGTGGAGCACGGGGAGCTGGTGGTGGTGTCAAACTTCGATCAGAGGCCGGCGAGGGGTAGCGTGATCCGGTAGGTGCGCGTGGTTTCCGCGACGTGGAGAGCGGATGGTCGAAAGGTTGGTGAGACATGTGCCAAGACTGTCGCTGATATGGGCGGTGGTCACAAAAACGTGCGATGTGACCCGGGACACCACAGTTGTAGCATACCGGACTTGGTCGAGGGGCACGTTGTTGCTCAGAGTAACGACTCCTCTCGGAAGGCATGCGATAGTGGTACCGTCCTTCGGGGGCCCTGTAGGGAGGCGATGTTGGGTAAACAGGTGGGCGAAAACTTCGTTCGTAGTTGGGAGGTGGTTGACGGGGGAATCCAGCCTGCCGTGTGCCTTGATATTCATAAGCGTCTGTTGCGTTGATCGATGGTTGCCATGGTGGAAGAGAAACAAGAGTCCGCACACGTTCTGGTTCACTTACGTACCCATCCTGAAAATCGCTGGGGCGATGATAGCTCTGCTGATATCGAAGCAGCTCTTCTCTAACGATCTGCCGTATGGTCAAAGCAAGGTCGTTAGGCGGCACTGTTTCAACACTAGCCACAGTGGAGACGTTGGACAGGCGGCCGAATTTCGGAGAAATTCGTCGTATTTTGAGGGATTCAAAGGTACGACAGTGCTTCATCACGTCGGACACGGAGTTCAAGCAGTCTTTCCCAATTAAGAAATTGTACACGTCTTCGGCTATACCCTTGAGAACGTGTCCAACCTTGTCTTCTTCAGACATCCTCCCGTTCACGATCTTGCACAGCTTCAATATTTCTTCAATATATGTCGTACATGTTTCTGCTGGAAGCTGTGCCCTCTGAGACAATGTCTGCTCCGCGCGTTTCTTCTTTGCGTCCGAATCACCGAAGCACTTCTGCACTTCTTCAACAAAACGTTCCCAAGTCGTGAACATGTCCTCGTGGTTCTCGTACCACATAAGGGCAGTGTCAGTTAACGAGAATACGACATGATTGAGCTGTTCGTTCGAGTCCCAGCCATTGCTTCTGCTCACCCGCTTGTAGTTCTTGAGCCACACGTCGACGTTTTCTCCTGAGGTCCCGCCGAAGTTTGGTGGCACTCTGTAGTACGGCACGGAACCCATCGGAGTTGGCCTCGAAGCGTTGGATGGCTGCTCTTGGGCCATTACGATCGGCAAAGGTGGAAGTCCGGCGAGGCGGCGGCTGCGACGAAGTCCTGGTAGTGAAGCTCCCATCTTTGGGTTCGTCCTACCCAGCACCTCCACCAAATTGTTACACAAATTAAGGTAACTTAATTGGGGGGTTTTAATGAGCCCTGAGTCCGCAATCACAGTATAATGATGATGATCACCGCCATGGCTCGTACCCACTCAGGGGGATCGCAGTGGAGGCAACGTCGTCTTCCTTCTCTGCCCACGCTTCCCTTATTTCTCCTGGTAGTGATACTTTGTATCAATATTAATGTGGGTGAGGTGACATCCTACTTTATGATTAGGCATTGATTTTATCAGATTAAAAATTTTTTAGAGGGTTTTTAAACCCTGCCTGCATGCAATGAATAGAAAGCAGAAGTGTAAGAGCCACAAGTTTATCAGCCATTTACTGCTGATCACACCTTTTAAAGAAATCATCAATTGCCAACTGCTTCTTTGCTATATGTGCTGTTATGACCGTCGTCAGTAGGCGCCATGCTGTCGCTGAGGAGCGTAGCTGGGCAGCATTGCCACCCCTGGAACCCCAGTTCTCTCGGAACCAACGTCCAGAGCTGAGGGGGGAGCGGCGCTCTTTTAATCCTCAAACAAGTAGCCGACTGGCCGGCTGCCTATGCCCGCCAGTTATTGTCCCTACTAGCCGGAGGATGAGACGTCGTGTCGCCACGACGCCGTAAGCCGTTCCAGAGAGGACAACAAAGACAGCATCTTCCTTGGAAGAAACCGCGGCCGCCGCCACAAATTGCCCTGCTAACTGAGTGGACAGATCGGCGGACCGTTTGATGTCTGCTGTCAGGAGCTTGGGACCCCTCGACCAGCGGCACATACACGACGAGGAAGAGCCCCTCTGGCGCCACCTTGCAGTGCAGTGATCACGACTCAATATTGGATGTTCACGTGGGCCGTGCATGCTCGTACTCCTCGCCTGTTGTGTGTGTGTGATTGGTGTTCAACTCATGAAGGAGGAGCCCAACAGGGCTTATAATGATGCCGCAGAGTGCTGGATGTCGCTCTGGACCATGTAACGGTTCAACCACCACGCTCGTGGTTTGTGAACTCCTAACCTCATGCTTTAAATAATTGTAAATAGTGCCATAAATCTGTTTGTTTTTCGTATCCCCATCTTGTAAGCGCTCGTTTCCTCAACTCGAAGCTACACCACGCTACCACAAGAGACCGGGCAGACCCCGTTTCGCAACAACTGGTGAACAGCACTGGGATCCACAACTGGTGCCAGCGGCGGGATACGACTCAGACCCCGATCCGCAACAACTGGTGGCAGCGGTGGGATCCACGACAGTGCCTTCAGCACAAAGCTCTCTATACTAGTTGAGAAGCATTGTGGTTTACCATGCGTGTGCTTTGTTTCAAACATTTGTTTACTAGCAAAGCCTTTTTCTTTGAAGACCTAAGGCACCTATTTTTCATTTTTAGAGTGTTAAGATTATATATAAGCATGCAATTTTTTAAATAGTAGCAGGAAAGCAGCAGATATTTCCTCGTATGAAACTGCGAAAAGTATGAATTGACCGAATTATGGAGTTTGAATAAAACGAATTATGGAGTTTGAATAAAGAAGCTTTTAACTATATTGAAAGAATAGAGGGCCAACTAAAAATTGAATTTTGTTTGAATTAACTAGAAGTATGAATTATCAGAGTTTGAATTATTGTGAGTCTACTGTATTCTAGTTCACTATAATGGTTACAGCCCAGGCCACTTTGGATGTGGATTGGATTGGATTAGACAGACCTGTATTTACTATTTTTACTATTTAGGATATGGATGGGATTGGATACGACATGGATTGCTGTATTTAGTACTGATTTGCATCCCCCCCTAAATTATACACTTCTAATATATACTTAAAAAAAAAACTATATCCTACTCGTACAACATTGCAAGAACGGAGCCGCACCGCATACCTTTCTTTCTATGAATTCTCTTTTACGACAAGCCCATCCATGTTCATGTTTTATTTCTCGGGGCTCTCACGCTTGGAGTTCGACAAAGTCCCCAGATGCTTGCTAAAAAAGCTAGGAGTAGCGTTTAAAGCGATGGCGCTCAAACATGTGCTGTCAAGAAGGAATCTGTCTGGTCGCAACAGGTCCCTCGATTCCACAGATTTATCACTGATGCGGGCAGGTTACCTTCTTTCGTGTACTCTTCTATGGACATAATGCAAAAAATTAATCACAAATTTAATATCATCATCTCAAGAAACTGAAACGAGAAATTTAGATTAAGTTATTCCACTCTACCCTTGAAACGTGAGAGACCAGCAATAAGTGTGTAGCTGAGTACGTTTGATGTTACATCGGCAATAATAAAAAAAAGTTGCAGCTTTGCGCAAAGGCGAAGCAACGAACGCGATAGCAACGCCAAATGGCAAGCAGATCGAAACGTGCCCCGCGTTTCTTGCACATAAATGACGCACAAAACGTACTCACAGGTACAGATGAACGCAAATAGGCATCTCAGTTGCTACTTCGCTGTGTCTTAAAAGCGCGCCCTTTTCGCAAACAATGACTGTGCAACGATTGCAGTGACCTTTGTGCGCCCGGTAACTACAACAGAAACGTTCTTGTGAAAGCCCAACGCCAGCTAAGACGTATGATCGTCTGTACCGGGAGATAAGGGTGCGTGAGTGAGCATCTATCTTCTCTGCTCTGAGGGGCAAAGTACGTGTGGGAGATGTAGGCTCCTTAGTTGCCGTGCTCTCATTGCGCCATCTTGCTGGTAACGCTGAAAACAGGAGTTCTATCTCGAGATGCCCATCACCAGCGGTAAGTGATAGATATAAGTAGATTGCTATTTGAACGTTGAAGGACATGCTTCGCTGTGGCTCAGTGGTTAATGCCTCGCATTCACGATACAGAGGTTCCACGTTCGATTCTGCATGTCGGAGTCTTTTTCAGGATTTTTTTTTCTTTCTTGTTTTTCATATATATCGATACATATGGATATACGGTGAGTGACGGCAATGCCAACGGCAAAATCCATTATAGAGTGTCCATATAATTGCTATTGCAATAATAATGATTGTATTAATAATAATGAAAAGCATCACATAGCCCAGCAAGCCTCTGCTACTGACAGTTCTATCCGAACCAGAAGGCCTTCTAGCTGAGCCGAAATCATGGTCAAAACAAACAAGCACAAATTTATCGACTTGTGTAATGTTGCGATTGGAAAATCAGATATGCTGTGCGACATGTAGAAGCAACATACATCAAAATAGTGAATGTACCAACAGGGGATGCTAGGGAATGCTTTATACAACGTGAAATATAAGTTGCAGAGCGAGAATTACCATGGTCTCTTTTACGCTTTTAGGCTGCCACAATTTTGACAACTAGTACATTGGTGAGACCACTGATTTCAAGAAAAGAGTTGAACAACACGAATATGACGTCAGGAAATAACGCGTGACCTCATATGCCCTAGTCGAACTTCGTGTGTTTTAGACATCGTTGGCGTATTTTCAGGTTCTAAAAATGCCTCAAAATTTTAAAGATTGTGTTTACTGTATAGCAATAAATATCTGAGCCTAGAATTGCATCGTGAAATTTCGTTGAAGTGGGACGGTAGAAGGAAAAGTGTTCGTTGCGGCAACAATAGTTATGCATCAGCTCCTATGGACTGCTGATGGGGAACTGTGAATTTTTTGTTGTACAGTCGAACCCCGCTACAACGAAACTGATGGGGCGTGGAAAAAATTTCGTTGAAGCAAGAATTTAGTTATAGCGAAATAAAAAAAAATAAAGCAGAACTTAGCTACCAAACAAAGGAACGTTTATTCTCAAAATTCAAAAAATGTCCGCTGCTTCCTATTCTTTCCCAGCAGCGTCAGGACGTGATTCTCACCCATGCATAGCGAAGCCATAGTGAAAAGTACGCTGAAACAATGCCTAAAACCACTTTCGTGAACGAACCAAACAGTTGCATTAACACGTTAACACCAGCAGCTGTCCGCCGTCAAAAGTATTTGAGAACGTCGAGATAGAGGCAGGGTATCGTGGAGCGGTGACTTTTGCATTATTCTATGCCATTCTTATCCATCCCTTGCGGCTAGCTGATTTTGTTGATAATGCGGACAAACAGCCACTTTGATTAGGTACCACACTGGCCAAGCACAAATAAAATGATAAGCATTGGAATCGGGAAAAGCCATCGCTTCGCGTTTGCACCCAGCAGCTGCGTGAAGGAAACCATGAACTGAGCGACTAAACTTCAGCTTCGAATCGTCTGCGGCTCAAAAGCAAGCCAGCGGCAAAAAAAAAAGAAACATAGGGCAGTCTCACTGCCATCGCTATAGAGCAATGGCAGCGCCTATGCTTGCTGAATAGCAACAGTACAGCAGCGGTTTTTGATGGCGCTAACGCCTGTTTTAGACTTCGTTGACGCATTTTCAGGCTCTGAAAATGTATCGAAATGTTAAAGATTGGGTTTACTGCATACCAATAAGTATCTGAGCCTGGAATTGCATCCTAAAATTTCGTTGAAGCGAGGCGATCGAAGAAAAAGTGTTCGTTGTGGTGACAATATTTATGCATTGACTCCTATGAACTGCTGATGGGGAATCGTGAATTTTTCGTTGAAGCGGCATTCGTTGTAGCAGAGTTTGACTGTAGTGGTGTTCATTGTAGCGGGATTCGACTATGTTTCTTTTCTGAATGAAACCTTCACTTGATAGTAAGAGCTGGTGTTTCCCCTCTTTTTTCGTGTGTCACTGTGCGCTAAAAATATGTTACGATCCTATTATTCTATACATCTGTTTCATATATCCGAGATCGTCTGTATAATAGAGACTGGTCAAGGTGCAGTCCTGCAGCAGAACCGGCGACAGCTGTCTGGGTTCTCCCAGCAGAATCAAATAGACCCTGCAACTCCCACCAGCACAAAGCAGGGTGCTTCTCCTGCAAATTCAACAGTGAACATACCGGACACTGCAGCGAGTGCAGTACCAGACGTCAGCCGTGACCCTCGAGATGATGTGGCACGACGTAGTGGCCACTGGGTAGTCCTCCCAGCCTGCCTGAATTAATAATGTTACACAAGTCTTTGAAGGAAGGATGTGTCGTGTTGTCACCTGTGTTCAGTCAGCTGTCTGGTGGTGCCACCCGCGTTGGGGACTGGGATGAGGATGTCTAAATAAAACACTTGGTTTTTCGATGCTCACGAGTGCGGTCGTACTTAGTGTCTCTGGGTCCAAGGTGCCTAGCATACGAGCAAACTCAAAACACAACATTACACTACACAAGTTTCAAGGCACCTGCCATAAATTCTAGCCCTGAGAGCAAGTGGATTTTGTATTTTGTTTTTCACCCTCAGGTAAATTTCACTGCAGGATACATCACTTACACCAAATGATGGAAGGAAAGCAATTTTCCAGTATTACAGGCCCATCCTAGAGAGTTATATATACACATGTAGAACATTTGCAAGTGTTCCTAGCATGATGATATCTTGAATTATAGCTAATAAAACTATCTGCATTTGATTTAATGGGAAAAGAATAAAGATAACCATGCTTTTATTACTTAGCTACCCCAGAGCATGAAACACAAACTCACACAATAAAATCAGGCTACGAGTTAGGTTTGAAATTCCAGTATTCAATGCATGTCGGCATGCATCTTTAGAGTAACAAAAAAAAAGTAAAAAGGAAGTGTAGCTCCCAGTTACATATAAAAGCCAATTCACATCAAAAGCACAGCATGTAGGGGGCAATGTGATTGCCAACAACAACTGTGTGAAAGAGCAAGCAAGTCTACAACGTGGTATTTTAAACATCAAAAATTCACCTGTGTAAGTCCAAGTCCATCGTGTGGCTTCTCCAAAGATGCATAGCAAGGCTGCGCCAATGATCTCTCTGTTCCCCACACTCAGGACAACAGTATGGTCTGGGGCCAGCAGGTGTGTGGCAACGTCCATGGTATTCAAGGCTGGTTTCAGTGCGAAAACGATAACCACAGCTGCGTTCCCCGCACCTAGAATATAAAACAGGTCATATTATCTAAACAAAACTGATAGACAAAAGAGCAGCAGAATATACAGCTATACCTGCACATGAAGAAGCTAGCGAAATAAACAACTTACTTAGATATATCGACACATTCTTGCATTATAGTTAGACCTCTTGAGTACAGGCACTAACAGATTCCTTTTTACACAGAAAAGGCTATAAAAGATGTTAAAACAATAAAAAAACTGGAAATAAACCTTACTTCAATAACAAGATAATTTAGTTTTATTGAGCCTAGCAACTGGCAACTGCATTTACAGCTTGAACAGTGCTGATAAGTCCTCTTCACAGCAACTGTACACAAGCAGAAAGCTGAAAAAAAAAATGCAGTCTAGCTCAAAGTTGTAATTCGGTCTAAGTAAAACTATTGTGCCCATTTTATCAATGCAGGTTGCCAAGAAAATATCTTTTAGTGTCCAGAGTAGTAAAACACCGAATGCCATGTTCACCAAATAGAACACCCAAAAAACAAATAAGCTTCAGCGCGGGAGAGCAAGGACACCTTTTATCACAGTAGGCATATTTTCTGTTTTGTGTAATTGCACAAGCTTATTATGTTAGACTAATTATGCAAGATCTGGTACAGCAAGTCACAATGAATCAACTTCACAGCAAGGTTGTGTAGCATAACAAAGCAAGCAGCAACATCTTTTATTTCTCTATGATCGAGTACCTTTTTCTCAACAATCACTTGCAAGACAAGTGAGAGGAAATTTTGTTTACTACTGCTGCCTCTGCAGTAATAAACTTCATCACTTGAAAGACTGTGAGAGAAGTGCTGCATTGGACATCGATGCAAGGCACACACAGCACACAATACAAAACTATGCGGCACACACTTAATAACACAATGAGCCACTACAGGTGCCTCGTTGTTGTTCTATAGCCACTGCCATAACCAGCATCAGATGACCAAAATTGCCATTTAACCCTTTCCACACAGAAAAAAAACTGAGCCCACCAAGAATGTACATAAAAAAATAATAAATTTGTTCAGTGGTGTTGTATTTTTCCTGAAGCCCTTAAGATGACTCAAGCGCCTTCATTAATGTTCTTGTCATGATTTATCTTGGGAGTTCTTGCAAAGGACTGGATTGAGAGAGAAGGGAGACAGGCGTGGCAAAATGAACACACTTTATACAAAGGACGGACAAAGCAAATACACAGAATTCATGTTAAAGCACTAAAAAATAACACGGTACAAACCAGTCTGCTACGAACTGAAGCCAAAACTAACTACCATCTGTGTTAGAGCCAACTCTAACCCTAGCCAAAATTTATCCAAGATGGGGTCTCAGTATTGAAATGTTCTTACAATTCATCGCGTTGCCACGTAGACTTGGTGCCCTTGCCGTGTCGGCAGTTCGTCGATTATGTTGTCGACATCCTCCCCACCCAAGTTCCTATAATTGTCGTCCTCTCTGGCTGAACGAGTCGCTCAATCTGATTGCCGGGATGGTTCCAGTCTTTTTCGTCTTTTCTGGCTCAGTTAGGCTCTTTTTAAATCGTCAACGGCGTCTTGACTGTGGTGTGGGCTGCATTCATACTGGTGCGAAGTGGAAGGGCTGCAGTCCCCCCCCCCCCCCAGGAACTGCTGTGCCAGGTTGCAGCCAGTCCTGCAGCCTCACTCGAGACTTCTGAGGTCGACGGCCACTTCCCAGGCCTCTTACGCAGACATCCTTCAGAACCGGGTGGCACTACTGCTTTCGTCGTGGTAGCGACGCTGACCTTGATTTTCACAGTTCGAAGCTCCACAGCACAGTGACAGCTTATCCTCCAAATTTCCCATTACGGCTCAGGTCGCATGCCACAAGCCTTTGTCCGACCATCTCATACGTGAACGTGGCGTGTCTGCCCCCCATTGGGAGTCTCGCGCACGTGTGCCGCATTCTAACGCCCGGCACGTGCCTCGCGCCCCCATTTACTCATGACATTGGCCCTGCATATTTACTTAAAATGCGGGATGAAGGAATCCTTAAAGAAAGAGGTCTGGGGTGCGGTCTCACTGACGACCAGCTGCCGGTAATGCACTCCTTCCCCAGAGCAAAATTGGCTGCCCTGGCCACAAACTCCCATGAATACAGCAATGAACCCTTGGCCCTCAGTCCCCAGTGGCTGCGAAGCAACTGTACAAGGCGGGGGTCAGACCTGCGACACAGAGGAGGGTGCTAAGAATCTCTGGGTCTGGACTGGCCGCCATTGGCTACCTTCAACGCTAGAATGCTATCTAGTGAGGCTAGCCGCCATTGGCTACCTTCAACGCTAGAATGCTATCTAGTGAGGCTAGTCTAGCTGTGCTATTCGAGGAATTAGAGGGTGTTCAATGGGATGTAATAGGGCTCAGCGAAATTAGGAGGACACCTCACACGTTAGGCTTATACAGTGCTAAGAAAAGCACACATCCTATGCTATTACTTGACAGAAAAGAACTAGGGGTGGTGTTCTTTACACACAAGAATATCGCTGACAACATACAGGAATACTACAGCATCAGTGAGAGGGGGCAAGTATCATAATTAAGTATAACAAAAGATACGAGATAAAGGTGGTACAGGCCTACGCACCTGCATCGAGCCATGAAGACGTGAACGCTTCTATGAAGACGTAGAGTCGGGCATTAATAAAGTAAAGTCACAGCATAGATGGTTTCGGTGTTTGTAAACAAACTGGCTCGCGCCGAACAGCCTACCCCAGCAGACTTCCGGTGCGGCACTTCCGGCAATGCTTTTTCAATGGTTTCGGCGATATTTTCATGGTGTGTTTGAGTTTGCTGCTGTATTATTTCTGTCACATTCCTTAGGATGTGTTTAGAGTAACGTCTAGTGGCTACATGAAGGGGCTCAACGTAGTGCACGGCAAGTACAGGCACGGCCACTGCTGCAGGTAACACGGCTCGTGTGGCCTATGGGCGTCGTGCAAAATATCTGTTGTGGCATTTCGATGAGTGCGGCCCCCTGCTCCGTGTTACCTCTGATAGTGATTGCGCCTATACAAACAGAATATGCATAAATTGCAGGAAAAGTTTGTCAACAAACTTAATTGGGCCAGTTGGTTCTGCATGTCGACGATATGGATGCACTTTGAAGACGCGGACCAAGAATTGACAGCGCACACCTGTTTTTTCCCTGTCTGAGTCTTCAAAGCGCATGGAGGAGAAGAGTCAACATTGTTACGTTTGGCCCGGCAATTCGTCTGGGCAGATGCCATTGTGCGTAAGCCGGTCTGCTAGGATGCTTTTAACCCCATTGGCGCCCAGTTTGCAAGACGCTGTCCTGTAGATATTCCAGGAAGCAGTCGGGTCTCAACGAAAGCTTCGCGAGTCAAGCTTTTTGTTGAAGGGGCTTGAACAGCATGGGACGGCGTCACTGTGGCTGGTCTCATTAAGTGAACCTCTCGAGTCTGCTAAAGTCATCTACTCGAGGCCATCACAAAGCACCGACAGTCCGGAAGCGTGGGAAGACGTCGAAGGAGCCGTTCTCTGGGATCGAGCATACGGACTGCCTGAAGCTGAAAGCAGCATGGACCGCTGCTGACGTTCGGGTTTGCGGCCATCTCCCCGGAGGAGCTCAATCTTCCCTCTTTGGAATCTACCTTATCGCCCTGCGGCGCCTTCAAGGCGGGGGCCAGGTGCGTCATTGTGTGTTGCGCTCGTGCTCCCATTGGACCATTGAGACTTTGTCACCTTATTTGTGGCGAGAGTGCTCACCACCTTCTTCGGATCTCGGTGTAAAGGAGACGGCGGGCTATAAAAGCCGAAGCATTTTGTAAATCAGTGTGGTATTATGAACTGAATCTCTGTTGTACATAATGCGGGATCTTCTGGATCCCTGTACAGTTCCTATCTTTCATCTATAATGTAAATAAATCTTCGTTCCATCTCCCTTACGAACACGTCTCCTGACTGGCGAGCATCGGCTATGTGGACGACGGCGAGGAGCCAGCTACCTTAAAAAAACCAGCTGTACCTATCGTCATCAAAACCTCCTACCCTTTACAACATGCAGGAGAAGAGTCGCTCGATTCATGGTGAAGTTGTTCAATTCAGCTTTTCGACTAGAACTGAAAATCTTCCTCCTGTTGAACCCCGAACATATTTGTACTTTCGTCTAAGCACACAACCTCAGGATAAAGCGCTTATTTCTGCGCCTGCATCACGATCGGACCCACTTGTGATCCGAAGTGTTCATGTGACTGACAACTTATAAAATGTACTGATGTGATGATGAGAACTGCGGCGGCCGGGTCATGCAAACTATTATGATTTCCTCACAAGTAAGCTATTCATGAATCAAACTTTCAAGTTGAACCTATCTTAACCTACAGTCCGTGTTCACACCCAAACGATAAATAAGCTAGAATGCTGTGATATTCATGCGCAGAAGACAGACAGGCGATGAGTCATTAGCTCGCACAAATGAGAGCCCACTTGCCAGCGTCACTTTCGAGAAAATCAAATGCAATGACAACGAAACGTGAACACCGCGACGTACACCGTGCTGCGATTCATGTTAAACGTGGCTACTTTGTGTCCCGTGTTATTTCAAACAGTACACATCATTGATATCGCTGAAACTATAAAATAATAGATTATACTAGCCGCTCTTGTCGCAGGTGCGATGCTTGCTTCCTTTTTAGGTTTCTCTGTCCAGCGTTCCACAAAACAGTGACTCGTTCATCCTTCGTTGTTCACCATCACAGCTCGGATCTAATGCTACGAGCCCCTATCTGGTCAATTCTTCGTGTTGAGGTGGCTGGTGTGCATGCCCTCGGGTGACTTTCTTCTCCTCGTGCACTGGCGTCGCGCTTCCCGATCGGCACTTGCCTTGTGCCTCTCCATTACTCACCACAGTTCTATAGTTGTTGTCGTCATTGCAAATAAAGCCAAAGAGCCTTTTAAATCACATTACAATGAGACCTTTTTATTTGTAGCGTGGCGGCCGGCCATCTAACTTATGGATTCCTTTATAAAAAGAGTGAAAGCCATGCTGAAAAGAAAGTTTGGCAACTTGAATTCCTAATTATTTTGCACTGCACTGTGTTGTCATGATAGAGGCGTGCGAAAAACAGGCCTTATGATAGAGGCATGCAAAACAAATAAGTGGTCACCGTGCGGGGGGACAAAGAGAAAACCGAAAGAAGTGTGTGCACAAGCAATGCGTGCCACGGTGCATGTGCCGATGGTTGAGGCAGTGCAGCGGTCAAGGTGAGACGGTTCTTGGCTGGATGCCCGGTCTGGAGAACTAAGTGACGTCCTCCAGGCGCTACCGTTCTTGTACTCAGACTGGAGACTGGCCCAGAGACTAGACGATGCACAAGGGTTTCGGCTGGCATTCCCGACTGCTGCAGGGCAACCACGACGAGCTCCAAAGAAACCACTGCCAAGGTGTATGCTATGCAAGCGTCTGGGGCATCAAGCACATGAATGTCACACTCCAGCTAATGAGGCGAAATGTAAGGTTTGTAGAAAAATAGGTCACAAAAGAGGTGAGTGCTAAAGGATGAAAGAACAGAGAGAAAGAAACTCTACATAAGCAGTAAAGGAGAACCGTCCCAGTTTTCCTTCAAGTCGACATATAGGTAGAGGAAAAAAAAAGAAACGTAACTGTCGTAATGAAAGTTCAGAGAAAATGAAACCCCTTTTTCTTGTGCAGGGAATGCCAGCAGTAGAAGGCGAAGTCCTGGGCAAGCTAGTCAGGGTGGTTTGAGATACACGCAGTAACACTGCAATTATCCGGAGAAATCTAGTGCTGAATGAACAGTTGATCGGTAAGAGTAACAGAGTATTGCTCATTGATAATTCCCCTATTGAAGTACCAGAGGCCAAACTTCCTGTGAACACTCCATACGGGAGAGATAACAGCGCTCTGTATGAACAAGCCTCTATACGATTTGGTGCTTGGTAACCCGCAAGATGTCAGAGATCCTCACAATCCGGATCATGAGTGGAAGCCTGTTGCAGCCGACCAGAGACATAATGCGACCCAATATTGCCCTGTGGAAGTTATAGAACATCCCCGATATGTTTCTGCTATGGCGAAATCCCACGAAGACAAAATGACTCCATTGACTGTTCCAAAGATCAAATGGAGTGATGTGACGAAATACCAGCTCTTCGAAGAACAGTAGAAGGAGAAAACATTGAAAGCTGTGCGCTGAAGTTGGCAAAGACTTCAAGTTACCAAAAGGCCACAGTTGCAGGTTTCTTGAGAGAGGTGGACTGCTCTACGAACAATACTGTCTTACGGCTGGTAGAAACTTTAACCAACTCGTCGCACCGAAGAACTTTAAACGGCATATCCTGGAACTCGACCATGAGAGCTTTATGGCACGGCACCAAGGCATTCGGCACACAACAAGTAAAATTTTTAGATGATTTTTACTGGCCGGATCAGTATGGCCATGTGAAAAGACTCCTAAAAGTCATGCGATAAGTGTCAACGAACGACAGCAAAATTGATGTAGAGCCTCAGGGTAATATGCCTGTTATACATACACAGTTTGAGCATGTTGCAGTCAATTCTGTCGATTCGTTCTCACCGAAGTCGGACCGTGGCACACTACATTCCAACCCTTATAGACTTTGCCACTAGATATGCGGATACCAATGCCCTCCCCGCAATTGATGTTGTGCATGTTAAAAAAACATTGAGATTCTTTCTCGAGTCGGGTTACCGAACAAAATCGTAAGCGACCAAAGGACACGTTTTACAGCGAAACTCATCGGAGAAGTGAGCAGTCTTCTTGCCATCAAGTTTCTTCAAACGACCCCCTACTATGCCATGGTGAATGGGCTCATCGAAAAGTTTAATGAAGTGCTCAAAACAATGTTGAAGAGCGTCTGCCAGGAAAGACCACGATCCCAGAACAGATATCTCGCCCCACTCCTTTTCCCATTGATACGAGGGGTTTAACGTCCCAAAACCACCATATGATTATGAGAGATGCCGTAGTGGAGGACTCCTGAAATTTCGACCACCTGAGGTTCCTGAACGTGCACCAAAATCTGAGCATACTGGCCTACAGCATTTCCGCCTCCATCAAAAATGCAGCCGCCGCAGCCGGGATTCGATCTTGCTACCAGCGGGTCAGCAGCCGAGTACCTCAGCCACTAGACCACCGCGGCGGGGCCCCACTCCTTTTCCCAAGCTTGGGATTCTCATCTTTTCAGCCCATTTACGGTCATCACGTGCGAGAAGCAATGATGACATTGACGTCGAAATTCGCACTACCTATGCCTACTTGGTCGACCTTCGAAACTACCTTGAAGAGACATGCAAACTGGCGCTTGATGAGTTAGGGTGAGCATGCGCAAAACAAAATGCTTACTATCACCGCAAGAGCCGCCCTCGAAAACTGAACGTTGGCGATAAGGTGCTACTTCTTTTGCCAACAACAACAAGCTGTTCATGCAATAAAAAGGTCCATTTGAATTCATCAAACAAAAGAATAAAGTCAACAACTTTCTTGGGATAAGTGGAAAGAAAGAAACTTTCCACATCTTTTTGCTTAAGTACGAGAAACGCGAACCTTTATCAGTGCAACAAGTATTGGTTATAACTGAAGTCAACCAAGGCCCCCTGGAAGCGAACGAGGAACAGCCAAGCGAAGAAAACTCTCACAAGGTTCCTTCCCCTAGTTCACCCCACATACAGACTGCGGCTTATGTTCATTTATCTGACAATCTTGAGTGTTAGCCAGCGTTCTGATGTGCTTGATTTATTCAAATAATTTGAGACCATCTTCTCTGACCTTCAAAGAAAGCCTGACCTAGTGAATCGCACGCTAGGGTTGACATCTGATAAGCCTATACACGTGCCGCAATATCCTATTCCTCTACCTCTACGGGAAAGCGTAAAGGCAGAAGTCCAAGGCATGCTTAAGATGGGCATAACTGAAAGATTAGAGTCATTATATCATGATTCCATTATAGTTGTTAAGAAACCTGACAACACGATTCGTTTATGCATTAATTTCAGAAAGCTCAAAAAGATCTTGATTGCAGACGGAGAGCCAATACCGGGTATAGACGTTGTTCTTGCCCTTGCTGGTTAATGCAATCTTTTTTCTAAGTTGGCCTTCACTAAAGGTTACTGGCAACTGTCCATGGCAATGAACAATTGGGAAAAAAACAGCATTTTCTAGTACCTCTGGACTATACGACTTTGTATATATGCCCTTTGGCATAAAGACAGCTCCAGCTGTTTTCACACACCTCTCGACAGCTGTTTGGTGACTTAGTAAATGTTTATCACTATTTTGACGATTTAGTCATTGCTACAAATACGTGGCATGAACTTTTGGTCACTTTGCGAAGCGTATTTGACCGAATAAAATGCACCAATTTAACCATCAAGCCTAGTAAATGTGAAATAGGAGAGCAGACCATCTGTTTTCTTGATCATCGAATAGGAGACAGTAAAGTTGAACCTCTTCTGAAAATGCTTGACAAGATTTTCGCAACAGCAAGACCAAAGACGAAGAAAGCCTTACAGCCTTTCCTGGGTCTAACAGGCTACTACATGAAATTCATTGCCAACTACGCTGAGATCACCAAGCCTTTGACTGACCTAACACGGAAAGGATAGAGCAAGACTATCACATGGAGATAGTCTCAAGAAGAAGCTTTCCCTATGTTTAAGAGCAAATTTTGAGATCCTCCCATTTTACAAGTGCCCAACATGACAAAAGAATTTGTCCTCTGCACCGACGCCTCGACTACTAGTCTTGGTGCCGTACTGCTCCATCTAGGAGAGGACCAGGTCTTGCATCCTGTTGCCTACACTAGCCATAACTTGTTACCTTGGGAAACTCGCTACAGTCGTGCCCACATATAACGGCCCGCTTACAGGGTCTCTGAAACGTTTTTTTTCACATTCTGTTTTTGATTAGACCACTACTGGAGCAAATCATTGGCACCAGAGTTCCAATCGAAACACCCATTGTTAACGGAGCTACGAGAACTATAAAAGTACCCTTCTCCTCCGCTCCGCCTTTCACCCTCAACTTCTCTCAACTCTTACTTTGAGCAATCGGGGCTAAGCTCCGCCTTCG
Source organism: Rhipicephalus microplus (assembly GCF_043290135.1). NCBI lineage: Eukaryota > Metazoa > Arthropoda > Arachnida > Ixodida > Ixodidae > Rhipicephalus > Rhipicephalus microplus. The sequence continues at coordinate 187,711,299 of NC_134710.1, read as the reverse complement.
TGGTGCCTGCATCATGATGTGGCATGAGACCGCATACGCGTAAATCCTGCTGCTGATCCGATACCGGCAGTCTGCGCTGCGCATTCCACAGCTAATCAGACCAGCTGGAAACGATGACGTCAGTGGGGCAGAGCGTGTTGCTTGGTGTATGGGTGGTTGAAAATGCGTTTGGCTGAGTCGCCCCGATCTGGAGCGATTTGCAGTTTAAAGCGTTGTAAGAGATTACACAGTTTATGCAGAGAGCTCAAATCAGTCTCTAAATCACCCTTGGGACTCGGTCTACCAACCCAATGTGTTTGTAAAAATCGTCAACACCGTTTAAGGGTCCCTTTAAAACGATATCCCTGTGACTGTGAAAATATACATTGTTTCGATGGCACAAAATCGCACTTACAACGAACGTCTCTGAGCATCGCCGATCAGTTACAGCGAACGGAGTCGGCGCTCTGCTGACTTCTCAAGAAAGCACTTTCGACCACCGATCAGACATCGCCGAGGTGCCCATAGATTCTTATTGTTAAACGCTGACCCTGTCTCCGTGGCCCTCTAGTTGCCACTTTCTCCGACCGCTTTTTGTTACGCACTCCTCAATCCTTTGTCCCCCCGCTACTCTGAGCACCTCACATAGCCAGACGAGGCCTGTGTTTTTACACTGCCACCGATCTTTCAAAGACCGGTCGGCCATCTATTCTGTTTTTATCGCTGGTACTGTCATTGGCGTCGCCGGCCTGGAGTGACTAGACCATTTGTCAACATCGTCGGCCACCAACTGCAATCGATCAACTGCGTCTTGTCTTATCGTATCGTTCTAGTGCACGCGCGCACACTATCCCACCAACTGATGCGCCGCAATTCGTTTCATGTTTAGGAACTGTTCTCGCTCACTTCGCATTTGGCTCAGCATACCCTCCACACGCATATGGCTGTTGCACAGAACGAATAGTGAATTATCGAAAACCGCCAGTGCAACAAAACGATTCTTTGACCTTTGCATGCGCAGGCACTCTTTCAAGTTTTTCTTTGCGCAAGTTGCACGTTTTACGAACCTTTCAAGCAAGCTTTCGACCTGCCTTCTTCTCGCGTGTTTGGTTTCCAAGGTCACCTTCCCGCCGTACCCTCTCCTCTTTTTTCTCTATCGCAACTCTTTGCCCTTCTCTCGCAAATCTGCTCTCCTGTTTTGATCACAACTCTTTTGCCAGTCTCCACCGCTGTGTGACACCAGCCACACTGGCTCGAATTAAGAAGTTTCGTTTTATGACTAGAAACAGGCCCAGAGCTGTTCCATGCGTTCTAGCATGTGTGTCGCGTGTGCGTGTCTTGCTCGCTCTTGGTGTGCGTGTGTGGTCAGGATGGCAGACAGGAGGCCTTCCACACTTTTTCCTGCCGCTCAACAAAACGTCAAAAGTGTGACCTCTTGGCTTGGGTGTAATCCGCGCAATAGGTGCCGTGTTGCAGAGCGCTTGCTCATAGCTGTTGACCACCTGACAACAACCAACTTGCTGTTTCGGGCCTTCCGGTATTTAGCTGTGGAGATGAAGATTTCGTGGGCGGCGGTGATGGTTACATGCGTGCGAAACTTTTTTTGCGGGGCCGACTTCGTCGACGTCGAGCCCGATGCCGAGCCTGAAACTAGTCTTTGTTACCAAAGCTCTTTTTGGTACACTCCCGCGCCTGCTGAAAGCATCCCTGCACTTCACTTGTGTGACTGCGCCCAAAGCATTTACATTGAACATAACGTAGCAAAATCCATTTTCTGATATGTTTTTGTGCTTGATTGTTCTGAACTGCGCATGATAACATTTTTGTCGAACTTCGCTGCTTTGACTACTCACAACTAGAAGCGAGCCAACCAACTTTTAGAGCTTTGATTACTCAAACAAAGATGGCGCAGCTAGTCTAGCATTTCGCAGGCCATCATTTTTTTTCTGGTCTTCTCAATGGAATAGAGTTATGCCACAATTTAGCGAGCAAAACACACTAGCACAAGCATTATATGCTATTAAAAATACACTAGTACAAATACATCTTGTTGCCGGTGCTTCTCCAAACTCTGGCCAAGGTTTGCCGCACTGCGTCAGGGCTCAGTTTCTTCAGTTTTAAGGCTAGTTTGGCTAAGAGACACTGGTCATTCATCATCTTTTCAATGTGCCGCTTAAAGCACCACGTTCTTTGATACTTCCTATTTCGTTGGCCTCACTTCGATAACGCGCTGCTTTTGGAGCTTTATGTTTTTTTCGGAAAGCGTGAAAGCTGGTCCCAGCTGTAACATTTGTTAAGCAGCCTATAGGCTCATACTTCGTACTACAAAAGAGCTAACTCCTCTGAATAATCTGTTTGCGTAAACAGGCGTCATGCAAACAAGTGGAAGGGATGCAACTGCAGGGAGGTGTGCTCCCGAGCAATGGTGAGCTGCAATTGAAGTCACTTCCGTTTGTGTCTGATTTGCCCGGGCACACCACTAGGGTTCTGTGTCACCTGGTAGCTGACAATTAGAGCACCGATTATAAATTAAATATGCAATCGCAGGCTTTTTCACTGTTATTATCATTGCTTACCCAACATATGCTACACATTGCGAGCCAATCCTGCCCAAGTCAAATTTCGCTGCATTTGGCCTTTAAAAACAAATATGCTTTTCACAACGACTGGGAAGCTAAGGCAAAGAGAAATGTGGTAGTGAAAATCTCCAGCCCTATGATAGAATTTGTGCACATACCGTCTGCCTTACTTACTGGTGGTGTCCGACAATACCAGACACTAAATGGAGTGTTTTGCAAGCACTACAACTCAGAACTATACTTAAAATAAAGTACGGCTTGGTAATGTGGTCTGAAAGAAACGGGCCCTTTTGTCTTATGCTTTAGTTTCACAGGCACGCTACTCGCTGCACAGGTGGGCTACTAGCTGCAAGCAAAACGTAACACACCCTCGGTTCAGTTGCTGGAAGTGAGACAGTGATAATGTATTAAGTTTTAAAGGCCTGTAAAAGACAGCAGAGATGCCCTGTGACAAACAGCACCACACAAGCAGCCTTGCTCTGTCTGCCCTAAAAAACAGAGGCACTTTTTTTAGTGTCAAAAACATTTTCCTTCATAAGAATACTTAAAAAAAAAAAAACTAGCGAAGCAGACAATTTCGCGCTTTTTTTCCTTAATACATTTTTTCTTGTCACTCACATTTTCCCCATTATGATCCCAAAATATCCAAGTTCACACATGTTTGAAGTGTATATACAAACTTAACTTAAACAGTGGGTCTATGTAAATGGTAAAGAGTCAAGCTAGATGCCTGAAGAGTACTTGCCTGTATTGCCTTTCAGCAGCATTGTCCTTCTTTGGACGCCGTCGTTTTGCTGACGTGACTGAGTAGTCTTCTTCAAGGTTTTTAGGAGGGCGCACTCGGCGCTTGCCAATGGCTTCATTGCTGCCATCATCCAAATCTCCATCTAATATATACACACACATATTTGTATATAAAAAAAAGTGACACAAATAAATATTTACATTTAAACCTCGATATAACAGACTTTAATATAGTATACAATTTTCTAGATATTTTAACAAACGATTCAGGTAGTCCGGAGAAAACTATTCTGTGTTAACTAGTCGAACACAAGGTAACCAAAGAAGCATTCTATTTCTTGCTCAAGCGGCCTGTCACTTCTTCTTCTCTTCTGGCCTCCACGATTTAATCCCGTAAGCTGAAGGCACGTGTAGTCATGGTTGATTCTTGTAACTTCAGAGCACCGTAGTCTGCTCGGAGGGCGCGCACATTTTGAACAGTTTTATGATATGCGTCAATATAGTGCAGGATACACAGAACTTTCTGCCTACAAAAAGCTAAGGGTTTTTAAAATCTTAACTCAACAAAATCTGCACATCCAAAATTTTCAATATAGAAACTTTTCACTGCTGTCACAAAAAATTCTGAGGCAACAAATTCAAACTTCTAAGGGTGCACTAGTCAAATAATTTAGTTTATATATAGATTCTTTCCGAATGCATTTCTTCAAATCTGACATTGTGTGAAAGTAACCAGCTAATTAGCTTCCACTGATGCATTTCCACAAAACAATAGGTTGAAAGGGTTTAAACTTTTTATCCTTTACATCCTGCATGCATAAAAAAAATTGGTATGGAATAATTAAAAAAAGAATAAGAAAGAAAAGTGTCACACATACTATGCATGTGATCACCTAACAGTCATGAAAAGACTCAACGGTGGCAGTGGCAGAACGAAATCAAACATCTTAAGCAAGCACAGATAAGAACCTTCATCTGCTTTAGCATTGTTGCCCTCCTGCCAATTCTCTAGTGTGAACGAAGCCTTACAAGTTCAGCTGTATATTTCGTTATATATTTACAGCACTGTTATGGGGAACATAAAAGTGGTCATTAGAGATACCTACAATAGAGTACGACTTAAGAAGACAGCAGAATTTCTACCTGAAAGGTGGATGCACACAAACTTGCACTAATGGGCGTGCAGTTTAGGCTGCCATGAGCCATGCCGCTGGACAGCGTGGCCAGGAATATAAGTGCGACTATTCCTCTAGTCGCAGAGGCATTCGTCTGCAGTACTTCTGTAAGGTGCCTTATTAAGCTGCCTCTAACTCTAATGGGTCCATGTGGGGCAATTTAAGTATTAGAGCGAACTAAGAGTGCCTACGGCCAAAGTAATGCAATGACAGTTATGGGCACAGTTTCTAATTATTTTCTGCTCCCTGGTGTGTGCAGATCTGACGATAATAATATGGCTATAATGCGATATATCTACTACTGCCATCGTTGTAGCCATCGATTTGTCATTCTTATAAGTGTAATGAAAAGGATAAGAGAGGCAGATGGGCAACATAAACAAAGTTCCAAGAATAAAAGCGGCACTGCTATTTTTGTACCCAGCAGGAAATCTTGAGACAAGTAGAAGAAATTAAATGATCCCTGCACACATACAGCTTTCTTACTAGATACAAACATTCAAATAAGATATTAGTTAACATAAAGGTTTTAGCAATCACCAATAGTAAAAAGAGATGACATTGGAAATTTATTCAGAATACTTGTTTTTACAAGACGGGCAAAACTGCACAGTCAACACTGTTTATTCTTTACATATTCGACAGAATAGACTAAGTGGCATGTAAGCCCACTGACTACATTCTCAAGCAGGAGCTTGCAAAGTGGAAGAATTCAGCTGTGGCACTGTTCAGTCTGCCATCATTTCCAGTTTCCTGGCTAAACCCACAGTCATAAATTTTCACGATGATTTTGTGTGTGGTGCTGATATCGTAGTGCACACACAGTGCAGACAGCTTAAAATATAAATTAGTGATTGTCATGAATCTCGAAAAAGATAGTGAAGCAGCAAAATAACATAATTTTCAAAGGCTGCACACATGTAAAACATGTACTTTATACAAAACACATATATGAAGATCAATGTGTAACTGGATGTTTGCATCAATTTAAACTTGTAAATATTGAAAGGTACCCATGATGAAATAAGGAAATACGGTTAAAACAAAGAAATAAGTAAACAAACCAAAATGCATGCACCATATAAAAGAAGACATAAGTCATGAACTAATTTTTTTGACATGTTCAATCTGCAAACTTCTCCACAGTACTACCACCCCCGACTCATTGACCTAAGTGAAGCGGTGATTGAAATTTTGCACACTGTAAATAGTACATCATAATTCTTAGCAAGTATGCATGATGCATGTGCACAATGCCACATGCACACCTGCCAAGTTTAAGGATTCTGAATCCGCGAAATTTCTGCAACGGGAAAGGAGGGGGGTCGACGCACTGAATTATTTTCACCATTTTCTTGGCCCCCCTCAAAAAAACATTGTGCAAAAAAAAAAGAGGGGGTAGGATTCCAATTGCAAGCGCTAACATTGGCATTGCAGTCTTATGATGGCTTGGAGTGATTGAGCCCATGAGGCAAGTTTCCCACTAAGGCGAGTCCCTCAAAGTGGGAGCGCAAGTACTCCCGAAATTTTGCGTCATCAAAACAACTAGCAAAATCTATTTCCGCCTTAATGACTCGCTTATGTCTTCCTGGAACACATGTCAATGAACAGGACCAGCGCAGCTGGCTGCCGCCAAAGCGCGCTGGTCCAAAGCTTTGGTGTTGCTCGCTACTATAGATTCTTTGAACAGGAATACCAAAACGCTTCTAGCCTTTTTTTTTTCTTAGGTTTTTACTGTCTTTAATCTACTGCTGCATTAGCGACGTGCCCTCGGAGCTCGCAGATCACTATCGCATCGCCACACTTTTGTGCGCGGCGGTTGCGGCAAACTGTAGTTCCATTATCAATCCGTGTGCGTAAGGAGTGCATGTGCCTTCAAAACTAAGTCATTTTATGCTATCTATGATCACATCTGCCGCGGTATTGTCCACAAGGTTGCGAACGGCAGCGTTGCTTTCACTGGTCGAGCGTGACACACGCGCACACTTTCAGAGTATTGTCAGTAACGTCGTCGCCATACATGGCCATGTCAAGAACGACCGTGGTTTCATACACAGCGGTTGTGGCAACCACACGCACTGTAGAAGACAGTGTGCTATTCTTGGTCAGCCTTCGTTAGACTTTTTCTGTACTAAAGTTTATATCACACGCCCCGATTAGGAAAGTGTTTGGAACATTCGAACTTTAGCCCAATGGACACAGAGAAATTTGGCTGGAGAATGTCAGAATTCGTGTCTGCCGGGGTTTCGCATCACTGAGACTACTGTACGTTTGGATGCACGTTTGCTAAATTCATTATAAATAAAATGCGTTGGGTATGCAAGAAGCCTGGGGCGGAGGACTGACCTGCATTTTTCTCAATGCGGCCAGATCACGCACTGAAATTTCTATTTCCAGAAGATTTTCATGACAACTGTACAAATGAAAGAAACAGTCAAAATCCGGGAGTTTCCCAGACAATCCAGGAGTGGCAGGTATGCACATGCATGTATGATGCATGCACAGTGTCAAAAACAAGGTGACCAAAAACCAAGGGAAGCTGCCATCATTTGAGCGTTACACATACTGCTTACGCTTTCATTTTCATGGTAAATGTGATTCCCCCAATCTCCAAATTCAGCCACTGGAAGCGTTTTGTAGACTCAGCACCTAATTACTACTTTAGCCGCTCGTGGCAGCAATCATCGAAGCAGCTAGTGCTTAAGATGTTTAGCCTACAGGATGCCAAGAGATATGTCATGGGAAGCTTGCCCTTGATATGTTCACACTGTAGGAAACATGGAGAATGGGCACAAATAAGCTAAGTGGCATGCGTGATAACGAAAAGTTAAGTAGGCATTGAAAAATTTGGGTGCAAGTTAAAGAGCCCCAGGTGGTCAAAATTTCCGGAGCCCTCCACTATGGCGTCTCTCATAATCATATGGTGGTTTTGGGACGTTAAACCCCACACATTAATCATCAAGTAGGCATCGGAATAGACCTCATCATGACTCGTCTTGCACACTAAGTGGTTATGATATAAGTGCATTTCTTTTAAATGCATGCATTTGAGCTTTCATACTCACTATCAAATGACTGCTCTGCATCTTCAATCGCATCAGAACCACTGGCAGTTGAGCACGGTGCGGCAGATGTGCTGCTCGATGGCTGAGGCAGAACTCGTGGCCGGCCACGCTTGCGGCCAACTGCAGTCTTCTTTGACTCCACATCACACTCAGTAGCAACTTTCAAATCATGAACCTGCAAATAGTACTTCAATGTCACACTAAAAAGGCAGAAAAATAACGATCAGTAGGTCACCTCCGAGGATACACTCATTTTAGGATATGTAGCGTGAAATGGCAGGTTTTGTAGCTGTGGAATGAACACTTACATAATTACAGCATTACTGAAAAATTTTTACTGAATTCTTACAAAGTGCTCCAATACATTCTGAAAGACAGTGATGCATCACAAGAAATACCATTCCAACAAGAAGAATCTAAAAACAACATGACTTCTTTTACAAGGCCAAATGAGCTTGCTTTCAGTAATGGTTGGGGCCAACATTTATAAAATATGGCCCTCTGCTAGCCTTGAAAGCTAACATAGTCACAAAGATAGAGATGAAGAGTCTACAATGCTAACAGATTTTCATTTGCAGTTGTAATCCTCGTCATCCTTATTCCCTAAACACAGAATAAAATTTCTCACATATACCTGCTTAAAAACTTACTATGCAAAATATGGAGCTTGGGATGTTTGTTTTATTCTTATGAGTTTACAGGCATCTCTATCCAAGTATATTACTCACAAAAGCTTCCAAAAACATATTTCAGCATGGACATCAATGTCCGAGAGGTTGGTCCATATTAATTGCCAGATCTTGCAACATCAAGATCAACATGTAATTAAGGGCTCAAATCCAAGAAGTAAATGCGAACAAGCTGAAAGGAGCAACTGAAGCCAACTGTCTAAAAGTGACTTTTAAAACATAAAAAGGCAAACCTTAGAATGATGAACCTTAATTTAACAAAATCCACAATGTAATGAACCATTTTCATTCCCCAATCTTAACTTTATTCAAATCATGCAAGATTTTTCTGGCTACTTAGAAAAGTAACTTTGCACTAGATTTTCAACTTATAGGTGTACCTGGTCTTTCTGTCACACATGAATGATCAGTATACATTGGTCGAAACAGAATACGTTTTTTGTAGTCCACCTTTTCGGTAGAAAAAAGAGGGAAAAAAACAGTTAAGTAAATGAAAGGCCTGGCTAATAATAATAATTCCGACGGTATTGCATGCCAAATCCCAACGAGATTGTGACCTGTGATGTACTGGCAGACTCCAGAAATATATTTTCCTACTGGGGTTGTTTAATGAGTGCAATGTGATGGCTTCAACACTTTGATGGCTTGTGGGAATCGAGCGCACTCTTCCCTATGATGCCTTGTTCCCCACCTGGCATGGGCGCCCGCCCACGTGGCCCCGGGGCTAGAAACCACCGTAATCGGCAAGATGGCTGCCCTGGCTTCGCTGCAAGTCCTGTCAGCTGGTACGCATCGGGAGTTGGCGCCTTGCCGGCCGGCATGTCCGGACATGCTACGCCAGCACAGGCTACGCAAGCACACGTCACCGCTTTTTGCCTATCATTGACTGCCAGTGACTACCCCCTCTCCTATGGGTTTGCTACTGCCCGGCGCTTGCAATGGAGGAAGTCGTGCTCTGCCTTTGCGGGGCGACTTTTCGTTCGCACGCTTCGGCAGTTCCCCTTAGTGAGGTAGCCGTGGCCCCGCAGGATAGTGTACTCGACCGGTCTTGTAGAGATTCCCTGCTGGTCAACAAGCCCATGATTGTCGCACTGTGTCGTATCTTGGGTTAATAAACCCGTGTTTGTTAGCGACCTGCCGCAAGTGCAACCTCTACACCGGGTCCTAGAGTGGAACGTGGCTATAGTTCCTTTGTGTGCAACACCACTGGAGAACATTTAGCCCCTTTCCGGTCGCTTCGCGAGGTAAGCTGCTTTAGCCAACCTATTTCCACAGCCTCTATGAACAAAAATTGGAAATGATGGCTGATGACACCGTTGAGTGAAAGGACTGGAAGGCGCTCTCCACACTCTCTCTTTTTTTTGTGCGTATGTGTGTACACGTGTGTGTGCATGTGCAAGTTAAATGAGCTTGCAGTGAGTTTTATGCTACACCATGCCTTTCTGATGCAAAGGCCAGCCAACCACTCATTGTAAATTTGCCACGGCACCTGCAAGGAGAGGCATGAAGGCATAAAGGCATGAAGACATGACGGCTGCCACTGAAAAACACAGGACCATGACTCACTGTTGACATTCCTACAGTGATAGACATCTTCAAATATCTGCTCAGCCCTGAATGTGGTGTAATGCCATTGGAACACATACGAAGCATGCAGTGTGGGCTAACAACTATTTAAATTTTTTAAATATTAAAAATAATTAACGTACAAAGACCCACAATACCAACGAAAGGAACACAAAAAGGGAAAATAAGGGGATCTCACAAAAAAAAGCACCATTGTAGAAATTTGCCGCCTACTTCTCAGACCACCTTAATTATGTGCAATACACAGACACTATGCCGAATCATGCCCGAAATTTCGCGCGTTTAGAGATACCGATAGCTCGATTTCATGGGTGTGTACCTGATCTCAAGACATCGCATCAAATCAATCGCATGTGCCAAGGTGACCAAGCGCGGCCAGCAAGTGGCCGAAGCCACACTAGTACACTGTAGTCGCGCCAGCGCAAAGGCTTATCCGTTGCCTAGGCAACCACCCCCCTTCCTCACTCGGCGAACCCACGCAGGGTGCTAGTCTTTTTACCTTTTCTTTTTCCATCCTCGCCATTCATTCTTTCACTCCGCGTACCCTCCTGCTCCGTAACAACAGTGGCACACCCAGCGCACCTCCATTCACAAGCGCACTCGCTGCTGCCTTTGCCACAAAGATTTTCAGGCAACCGTTTAATAACAGGTCTTTCATTTCATGGGAATACACAATAAGGGGAATGCGTATAGATGGGGTGCTATGGAAGGAAAAAGCAGGAATAAAAAAAAAGACCACATTGTAACTAGTCCTGCACTGTATAATGAAAAGGAACAAATAATAAAGACAAGGAACGTATAGTTGACATTGCTTGTAGCCTACAAATTAAAGTGTACCGGAGGACAACCACTGCTGTTCTTCAATTGGTAGAGCATCAAACAGGTTATTCGAAGGTTGCAGGCTCAGTTGCAGGCTCAGTTCCTACCGGTATCAAGTTCTCTTTCCATACACCCTAATTTCTTCACCTTTAAGTCAAATTATTACAACACAGTTAGAAGGCTACAAATAAATTCCTCTATACCTTTTTTGGCTTCGCTGTCAGTTGGTTTTTATTAATGGGTCCTGTAGCACTTTTTTAGCACGGTCAGAAAACGCTGCCTATTGGTAGGCGAGGCTACACAGTCCAAGCAAGCCTAACATTATAGCACAGCACACTGCCTAGAATTGATTCTCAAGGTTCCCTCGAAATTCTTTATTATCCTCACAACAAGTGAAGCCATAATCCCAAATTACCACATCACAAACTAGAAGTCCATGGCCATTGGCTGATTTGAGCAACATAAGCTGCACAGTCACCATGGCAGCCACATAATGCTACCTCATCCCCCTCACTGTGCAGCTTTCTGCGTACTCGATATCACGAAAAGAGACAGTGCTTGAAGAGTGCGACAAATCCCTGCCCTGTAACTCCAATCACACTTGACGGATTCTAAAAAGCTTTGCGGCAGTCGATTTGTCAGCTACTAAGCTCTTTGAATCCATTGGAAGATTACACGAATAAGTTGCAGGGACCCTTCAAAATTATGTCTAATAAAGAAAAGCAAGCCCCTAAATTTCCCTTCTTTTGTTTATTCATAGTGAGAGTCTCATTTCGGTAGACTTTATGTGTTCACGAAGTCTCCAAGGGCTCACTGGTCAGCTGCCAGCTCTTAAAAAGGTCACATTCTACGTGACGCCAGTTGGCAAAACACACTCGCCATTACGGCTATGAGTAGTGGAGCCTAATGTTTCCAGATTTACATGCACAAAAATATGTGATAGCATGGACAAGAGGATGACTGCTGTTGCAGCTCAATCGGTAGAGCATCAGACACACGATCCGAACGTTGCAGGATCATTCCCTGCCATCAGCAAGTCGTCCTTTCGTTCACTTTAATTTCCTCACTTTTATATTGTAATCACAATATAGACCACTCATAACGTAAGTCGCGAGTATCAGCGCTATAACCAAAACAACCCTTTTCAAAGGTCACAATGACACAAAACTTGCTGAGCAAGCAGCCCTGCATGCCTGAGAATAGAAGCATGCGATGCATGCTGCTTTTAAATAAATGAACATGAAAAAAAAAGGGGGGGGGGTGGTATAACAAGAGAAAGCACCATCGCGGAATTTCGCTGACTGCAGACGCCAATCGTTCTATTTCACAGACACGCACCCTATTTCAAGACGTCGCAATTGAATCGCAAACCACCATACAAGCCCTACATGTAACAATATGTATCTCTTCCCTTCAAGTGCAGCCACCACAAAGAGTTTCGTTGATTCCCAACTAAACCGCACTTTAGATTGCACGCGACCACTACTGAAACGCAACCAACGTCGATTAGGCATAGCCTGCCGTTCGGTATGTTGTCGCGGGAAGTTTGTTCAAGACATGAAGATCAGGCGTTCACCGCCAGAAGATCAGCAACGATGAAAACCTGCCAAGCTTACGTAAGACAGTGCACTGGCCGCAAAGGCGAAGCTCACGTCATAAAGCCATAAAGGGTGCAAGTAACTCCCCTATATGCTCCTTGGCTGCACTATTCATTTTCATCAAGGTTGTAACAAAGTAAAATGAGCCCTCAGATTTACCTTCCTTCTTGCTATACAGTACACTCTCCTTAAATGGCACCTGAAGGGATCAGGAAGTTATGTTCCATTTAACAAGAGTTTCGTTTACCAAAAGATGAACAGGGGTGCCAAATACAAGTACTAGAACCAATCCTATCAGACAGTTGTTCTGTTTAAGCATAATTTCGTTATAACAGATTTCCATTTACCAAGTCTACTGTAATTTCACATGCTCTCCAGAGGCCTCCATTTGCCAGTTAGACATGTCTTCACGAAGAAGTGGTGACACATTCAGCTTTGAAGCAGTGAAAGGAGTGACATTTGTTGCCTCCTTCCAACAATTTCATATGTCTAACATTAATAAATATCGTAAAGAGATGGTGCCCAAGAAGCCTGAATGTCCACCATTAAAAATTCCATTTCATTGAACATCTAGACTTGATAAATATTTAGTACAGCAGTGCAAATAGCGAAGTTTTGTGTGCAAAGTCAATTTGATTATTAAAGTTTGAGTGCAAATCTAATAAATATTTTTTGAATAGCTGTCAAATATTTGTTATTTTTCAAATACTTTAAAGTGACAACTACAGAAAAAACATTGCAGAGGTTTCCTAAGCACATTCTTATGAGATAAAAACATGGAAGTGTTTCTTTTGGCTAGGTTGCTTCATCAAGATTGTAACGTACTGATGACATAGTATTTAATTACATGATTTGATGCAACCAGTGTGGCATTGACAACACTTTACACGTGAAAACAAAAGACTGTTTCCTCCACCTCTCCCTTCAACTTCTGTGAAGGCCCCATTGATTTGGCGGACAAGAACATGCTCCTTTCAAATTTGCTAATCTTCAATTTACTAATCTAAAGAGCTGCTAATCTTCCCTGTTGATGTCAATGTATAAAAACATCTGATATTTCGGAAGCTGAAAATCTTTGTCACAGTTCTTCGGACTTTTTCATTTTTTAGTCCATTTTGGACTAAATAGTCTGAACAAGGCAATAATTAAAGCCCCACTTATGCTGCACAGGTTCAAACCAGCACTTTCTCGAGTCGATTTGTTTACGATCATAGCAGAGCCCTAAAGGCAGCTTTGCCGCAATCAAAATGCGATGCGGTGGGGCATATCACAACTATGAAGGGGCCAATGTAACTGCACAATGCATTTCCATGTAGATATCGCATTTTTTTTTTTTTCGAATCAATACATTTGCTACCATAGCAGAGTCTGAAAGGCAGCTTTCCCACAATGCGATATTGTGAAGGGGTGAAGCATATAAAAAAAAACTTGAAGGGGTCACTGTCAATAGACCTCTCCTTGTTTGCCAACAGTGTGACGTCACTGCGAGCACCCCACCTACCATCCCCTTCTCGGAGCACGTGCTGGTTCGCAAGAAAGTTTTGCCAGTGGGATCTTTCTCTATCGCAACCTGCATGTGTCTGCATTCTTTTGACAGAAATTTAAGCATTGCTATTTTTAACGTCACAGCTTTTAAAAGGAAGGGTCACTGCCTATAGTGCACTATTGTGTTAGGTTAACATGTGTAAACTTGCACGTCGTAGACGGCAGCCATAGAAAAAATACTATCGTCTTTGAAAGCAAATGTTTTACATGTTCACAGTGGCTGGCACTCTGATAAATATTTTCATGGCATGGATGTGAACGTACTCAATTTCCGTTTTTGCAGCCATGCACTAAGCCATGGATGATATCCTCCCTCACCACCGCGCGAAATTCTGATTGGAGATGTATGAAAAAAAAAAAAAAAAGCAAGGAAACACTTTCTGTTACGCATTAGGCTGAGGTTAACAAATCCCCGTGAAAATAAAAGTGAAGTTCTAGCTATAGCGGCGATCCTCATATCCTGCTAAAAATTTGTGAATTTAAACCCGATAATACATACATAATCTTTTGCACAGTTACCTAGCTGCTTCTGATGCCTACAACGTATTTTCATACTTGCTTTGCTCCTTTATATTTGATACACAAATTTGTAATGCACATTCTCACTCCATAAGGTTCGAGTTGTAAAGGCACAAAGTACATGAGAAACAAGAATATCTGCAGTTTCTATAAAGGTGTATAGATTTCCGGTAATACCAGTTTTACCTTGTACGGAGTTTCGAGGCTGCTCGGCCCAGAACACCGCAGGCAAGACACGGAGCCAGACCAGAAACCTTTATCGGCCGGAACTCAGGCCGCAACTGCCCGCTGCAAGCCGCTGCCACGTGCCACGACCACATCCGCGATCATCGTCCTCCTCGCTTTTTTTGTAATCGGCAGGCTCGCAGCCGTCGCTCTCATACTGCCCCCTCCCCTTCGGTGAAAGTGGAGAGAGGGACCTGATGCGGTAGCCGCTAGCTTTGGCCACGACGTACCGCACATGGCGCACAAGCCCACATGCCGGCGCAGTCACTCCACAACTCAATGTGGGACCTCGGGAGCTGCCAGCCTCTCGTACTGTCCTAGTAGGTCCCTCCGCCTTTACAGCTGGCCTGCTGCTTGGTGCGCGACTTGGAAGCGCCAGAGTGTACACGCTTGCCATCGTCCTTTGAACCTTTAGCTTCAGCACCATTCCTGTCTGGCTTTAGCTTTTCTTGCCCGACGAATTCTTCGACCTTCACTTGATGCTTCTTATCCTTGAAGTGCCTCTCGCGCTCGTCGCCGTGAATTAGCGCTGATGTTTTGCAGATGCCATTTTCCATGGTCGCCGCGTTGCATTCGTTATCAGTGCCATCAGCCTGGGCACCGTTATCAGTGCCATCAGCCTGGGCACCGTCTTACGCACGTAGTCCTGCGTATCACGCACCGTCATGTCATGCACTGCGGGGTTCGCTGACGTGATGCTCCTGTCACCTTCAGCACACTGCTGGCACATGCCAACACCATTGTTTACGTCATGAATGACCTCTGCATCATCGGCGTCAAGGCATTTGATGTCCTCGACCCACTTGGCGTCTCGCAGCGTGCTGTCATGCTCCTTGTAATACTCGATTTCATTGTCGGCAGCTGCTTCTTAGTTTTCAGCGGCTTCTTTCTCTATGCAGTGTACCCCGGCATCTGCATCAGCGACCTCCTCCTCAGGATCCCAAAACTCTACGGCCTCTTTCAGGTCTCGAGACTCGTCAATAGCTTCACCACCATGCTCACCAACCTCCTCAACGCAACGCTGAGACTCTTCAGCCTCTGCTTCGCCTTCCTGTGACTCTTCGGCCTTTTCCTCAATGATCTCCTCCTCCAGCTTCGTGACCTCCTAGGCGTTCACATTATCTGCACTTTCGCCGGCGCACCTTTCTACCTCCTCCCGAGTCGCCTTATTGCCCACCTTTTCTGCGTCCACAGCGCCGTCCAAGTTTCCTTCAGCGTCTTTCTCGGTCTCGGAAGTAATGGAGTTCTCCTCCTCGGCAGCGCTGTTGCAGTACTCGTCTGCCGCCGCCTCATCAATGCGCCGGACGTAATGATCTTTTCTGTTCCTATTTTTTCTTCTTTTTCCCAACGTCACCATTAGCGCCATCGGCAGCCCTTGCTCTGGCCGCACCGAAGGCTTGCCTCCTGTTGTCCTCTGATATGGCGTTCACTGCCTCACCTACCGAGGCGGCGTTCTGCTCGCTGGTCCGATCCTCGCCGATCTCTTTATTACCTCTCTGGAACTCGCCTCCCTCCTCAGCGACGATCGCCAAGGCCAGAGAAGACAGCTCAGTACTCAGGCACCCGACAGCTCACTCGTACCATGCTCGTACCAGCTCGTACCGAGGGTCGCTCGTTCGCAGTCGTGATGCTGAGACAGATGATGAGGCACAAGGGGGCCAGAGAGGAACGTCGAGAGGTGGTGGCTGGTGCTCCTGAAAGACGGCCTCCTCAACTTTCGGAGCAAAACAGGCAAGCTCCTCGAGGGAAGGGAAGGAGCGACCGGACAGGTACAGCTGGATATGGGGTTGGCATCGCTGCTTACGTGCGAGACCTCAACAGCCTCAGGTGTAGTGGGGCTCCCCCGACGGAAGAGCTTCTGCATGGCCCAAACATAATCCCGCAGATTCTCCTCTCTGTGTTGCGTTTGGGTGTCCAGCTCACGCTTGATACGGTATTTGTAAGCGATCGGTAGGAACTCTTCCTGGAATGCCGCTACGAACTGGTTCCAGGACTTAAAGGGTGGTTGAAACCGCCGCCATTATTCTGCGGTATCACGCAGAGAAACTGGGAGGACCTGCCGTAGCACATCCAACTCTGAGAAGCTGCCAACGGTAGAGTACATGAAAAGATTGTCAATCAAGTCGAGAACAGATTCCCTCGCGTCTTCACCATAAAAAGTGGGCACGGTCAGCGGCGTTGTCAGGGCCATGGTCGCGGACAACCAGGTACCTCGATGTCCGTGGCCCAGGGGCAGGGTTTTTCCCGTTGGGCGCCAAATGTAGGGGGTTTCGAGGTTGCTCGGCCCAGAACCCCGCAGGGAAGACGCAGAGCCAGACCAAGAACCTCCTTTATTGACCGGAAGCCAGGCTGCAACTGCCTGCTGCCAGCCGCTGCCACATGCCACGACCACACCCGCGATTGTCACCCTCCTCTCTTTTTTGTAATCGGCAGGCTCGCAACCGCCGCTCCCATAGTCTTTAGTAGGTTTGCGTATTCGCCATGGCGAAACGTATATGCAAATGTGGCAATGCTACAATATGCATATAAGGAAGACAGGCTCAAGTTTGCGCAGCGCCATAGGCACCCTAGCAGAAACAGAGCAAAGCACCAGTCGCTTGAACGGACCGCGCTTGCTGGGCTTTGCCGTTGCGCCCACGGAAAACGTGTTCCTTGTGGCACTTATCTCGAATTTTGGACGCTATAGGCGCCGCTCCTTCGTCATCGTGAAAAGCCGGCACACACTACTGGAGCATTGTTAGCTGCTACAAATCTTAAAGGATGACGAACACCTGAAAACTGCCTGTCAAGTTCTACCGTTTCCAATGCAAGCAGTTTGAGAAGCAAAGGCGTCAAGAGTGTATAATGGCAGTTCCCCGATACTCCGTGGTTTGATTGCTTTGATATATTTTAGTCGTGTACAGTACTACCTGAAAGACACGCGATGGTCAAATTCACACTAAAAGAAAGCGCATTTATGAACTGAAACTAGAGCAAATAGAAAACCGCTGTACATGACGTGATTGGGCTCCGGCTTTACGAGACAACCATAGGTAGTGCGAAAGCGGCGGAGCTTGCCAGCTTAATACACCATTGTTAAAATACTGTACTATGAGCCCTGCAAGTGTTTTATACAGCTGATGGCTGTTGGTCTCTCGCTGCCGCTCAGTGTAAACAGATTTATGCGGCGGGTTCATGCGCCGCATAAACAGATTTATGCGGCGTTAAACGCTGAGCGTTCCACGTACAGGTCTTGCAAGCAACACTCACCGATAAGTTAACATGATGAGGTGTTGCGATGCTAGGATCGAAGCCATCAGTTTGATTCCCGCATACGCCAGCTGCATTTCTACGGGAGCAAAACGCAGTAACAATGCGCTCAGATTTTGGTGCAATAAGGGTGCTGCATATTTCACATGTATGGTGGTATGACACTCAATCTAAACATAAGTGATGCGTGGTGTGTGTCTAACCTCTCTCCGTTGTCGTCGCGCCTTACACTTCAAATAGATTGAGGTGCACGTTTAAGAAAAACTCAGGTGGCCAGAATCAATCTGCAGTCTCGCACCATGGCATGCCTCCTAATGATATGATGGTTTTGGCACGTAAATTATTATAATCTTGCATGCGCTCGAGCCACACGGGATATACAGCTGCCGCTTTGAAAACGAGTTGAAAAAATAACCAAGGCAGATATAAAATTTTCGATGGTTTCACGAAATTTGACGTGGTTATCAGGGGCAAATCTTGGCGTAACTAAAAATGTGCTCGATTCTAGTGAATATTGTATAATATGACAAAGACCAAACAAGCTGTCAAAACAACCAAATCGACATTCGAATCAGTGAACATGCTGGGTGATCAGGCGTGGATGTTATCCGAAATGAAACATGCACTGTAAAAAACATGCATGGTCGAAGTGGAAATAAAATACCTTTTTTTTTGTGCGCATCTTTATAGCTGCGAAAAAATCCAAAGTGTCATTGAACTTAAGATACGACCTTGTTAACAACCGATCAAAACCTCGGCAAAAGTGAAACTCTTATGAAACTGAACACTCCACATTGAAATGGTGCCAGGCACTCAACATAGCAGACGTAACTTTAGTCTCTTCACACTGACCTCCTCATAAACTTAGAGCCGCGTGACAAACTTGGCATTCAAGCAATCGAACTTCCAACGCTATATACAAGTGCACGCAAAAGCGTGGTGGTGGTGGTTTGCCAACAGCTCCGAGAAGACATGAATGCTGCAGCGCGTTTTACCGGTAACATACATATAGAACTCATGCCGTCACTTCACTTTTAATGTCATAGAAAGGAGGCTGTTCACCATCAACATGCACATAGCACTTGCTCAAAGACATCAATTTAACTTGCTTGGTCCCGCAAAGGTTGTCACAATGAATCACTCTCGGTTCTGATAAGATTCACACCGTGAAAATGTTTTTACAATCTTTTTAATTCATGGGAGCAAGTAAGAGGTGATGCTGCACGTTCAGGGCGACTAGACAACAGCGCGTGAAGAGCGCGTGAACGTGCTGAGACAGCACAGGCAGAAGACGGGAGTGGGTACCCCTGGTTGAGGTTGGGGAAGCATATAGCTCATAAATAGTCATATTTTTAAACCTGGAGATGATGCACTTTCTTTTTTTCTGCAAGCCGTGAAAACCCTGAGATGTACTCACTTGCAGATGAATACGTCAAATGCATGACCTTGACTAAAATGTCGAATCATGAAGTTTCATAGACAACCCGTTCTTGCAACTGGCCCACAACGAGTGCCAATGTTTTCGCAAACAAGATGCATCATTATTGACACTCCACACACCAAGTACAATATTTTTCGTTTCACCATCCGTAAAGGTGAACCAATATTGTCGATGCCTTTCAACGCACACTACACGCCATAATCAACACTGCCCATTTTCAAAGTTGATCCTTGCACAGGCTGCCACGTGTGTTAACTTCTCCAAGATGAACAGGTCAGCCAGCCAGAGTAGCAAAGTTTTCATCACGCAGTATATCATGCCACACACATAGATGTTCTCTGACACAATCCATCGCTAATGTTGCCACTGTAAGATAGTTGCCATTATTGGCACAATGTTGCCACATTAAGATATGTTTGAGTTTTGAAAAAGAAAAAAAAACTTGCCCCAAGCACCGCGCTCCTGCACCACACTCAGCCACCAGCAGAGGTCTTTTGCCAACCGCTGCTTTACGTGCGCCGGTGACGTCACGTTGTGATGCACTCCAGTAGAGGTCTATTGGACATTGACTGTATTTGTGTTCAGAAAGTTCTAATAGTCAGAATAGTCAAAATTCCAGCATGAATCAAATCGAATAGTAAACACTACTTGAAATATATTCACAATTTCGAATATTCGCACACCCCTAATATTTAGGTTGCAACGGCCAACATAATTAATGCAGAGTCTTTTAGGCTTCTTCTGATGCCTGCTGATGCAACTTATCAAGAAGTTAATGCAAAGTATGGCATGAGAAGAGCCTCCGGCTCTACTAGCTTGCTTGCCAACATTTTTCACTCTTTGCTAACCATGTAATGTAAGCCATCAGAAGGCAATCTACAGAGGTTTAAGTATGACCTCCATGATGGAGCATAAATACTTGTGGTATACTTTCTCCCATGAAGTAGAGGAATTGCATCATACCGACCACAGCTGTTATTCATTTGCTCATACAGTAAAACCTCGTTAATTAGAACTCGGTTATTTAAAAATCTCACTTAATTCCAAGTATTTCTACGGTCCTGTATTTTGTAATGTAAGTTTGAGCAGATAATTAGACACGGTGGTCAGCACAAGTCCGGTTAACGGTTAATTCAAAAACTTTGGGTGCAGTGTCCCAGTTCCCGATTCCGATTTCGCCCCAAACTCGCAGAAACGACAGCCCTTAGGAGCCACTATGCAATGTCCTTTAACGACACTAATGAGTGGTAGCTGAGGCGCCCCTGCCTTGCTTCGTGCAGCACAAAAATAAAATTATATATATATATAATAATCTCATGATCAACTAAAAAATGCACCTGTTGGAAACAAAACGTGCTTCACTGCAATGCAGCAGTGATGTGCGGGCAGTAATTTGCGCATTTGCACAGCTGGCAGAGTTCTTGCCTGCAATGCCTACTTCGAAAACTCGTGTCAAAGCTTCAATGGTGATGTTTTCCAGTCAAAATACATAGCGAATTTCGTC
The DNA here is from genome assembly GCF_043290135.1 of Rhipicephalus microplus. Lineage (NCBI taxonomy): Eukaryota > Metazoa > Arthropoda > Arachnida > Ixodida > Ixodidae > Rhipicephalus > Rhipicephalus microplus. The sequence continues at coordinate 187,690,581 of NC_134710.1, read as the reverse complement.
ACACTGTCCATTATTAAATTCTTTATTTTACGATAAATAATGAGCGAATGGTCGCAAAATGACGTGCTAACGCAGCAAAGAGCAGGCGACATGCTGCCTGCGTGTCACGACTGTGTTGCAGTGAACTTGTACTTTTTCGCAAGCGCGCATTTCAGTTGACCACGTTTTTTTTTTTTTTGCGGAAACAGCAGTTGGGCCCGGAATTCCCCCTTGTTTGCGGCAAAGATGTGACCAGGTATTACTGGAAAACATAAACCTTGGAGCCACATACTAGCCGGCACAGCAAACGACCAACCCTGATTAATTTGAACAATTTCAAGTTGCTTGCATTCCACATTTTGTATCTTTTGTTAATTAACTTAATTTGAAGATTTCTCATGGTCCCAGTGTCTTCGAATTACAAGGTTTTAATGCCTTATTTGGCAAAAAGCAAGGGGAAGGAATGAGTACAGTGTACTGTGATAAGGAGAAGCAAGAGGCGATGTGGCTGTAACAGTGATGACAGTCACACGAAGGAGCATATTGCAACTGTGCGACCAAAGCCAGCTCCAACACTTTCAGAGTGCAATTAGTGCTCTCCTCTTTCATAAGATCTATTCTACCTTGGTCATTTTCACAAAAGCTAAGCAGATGGCTCCCCTACCTTACCCTGTGTAGTTATTATGTGGCAAGAGAATCTGTATTTAGTGAGCATAAAAATGAGAGCAAGGCAATGTTACAATCAAAACTGGACGTGCTTTGCAGCCAACTGCATTAACACCTACCGCTTGTGCAAAGAAATCAGGTAACTTCTTAAGAGGAAAGTAAGATGCCTCATCAAATGTGAAAATTGACCATTAACATCCCTCAGCATCAGTGTTGGCATAAGTGATGCAAAAAATTATAATAGTGTCATGACATTAACATGACTTCACAGATCACCAAAATTAGTAGTGCCATCATAACATCACATGACATCATCACATGCCATCGTTCAGTTGAAGGTGGCCTGATCACAGAAGCAATGCAGATAAGGTGCACAAAGCTTGCAATGCCCTGATCCTAGACTCAACACAAAAACATACAAAGTGCAGAAACCTTTAGGTTCAATACATCAACTGAGAAGAAAAAGAAAACAGTTCTCGCCTTTGAGTCATCTTAGGCACATGCATAAAAGATTCAGTTTTGTAGTGCCATAGGCAAATCTCATCAATACCAAGTGCAATCCATCAACATCAAAATGGCTGAGTTGGCAATTTATAATTGCTTGAAATACAAGAACATAAGGTAGACAAGGACAGCTAGGACATGGACAAGCGCTTACTAACAACTGAAACTTTATTCGGAAAGCTGTGACAGCTATATACTGACAAATAAAAATTACTAAGCATACACGAGTAGTTTCCTCTGCGCCACACAACCTTTCTCAGCTAAGTTGACATGTGCGGCTAGACACAAGACACAACTGTGTGAAACAAAGCACAGAACTCGTTTTGTGAATTGTATCAGCAACATTATTTACAGAATACCACTTTCATGTAGCACCTGTTATATTGGACAAATTGGAAGATGCCTAAACGACAGATTGTGGGAGCATGCATTCAACGTTCGCAACGGCAACCATACAAGAATAATTATTGAGGCTGCAAACATAGTGCGTGACAACTCGATTTGCATGAGTAAACCAACAAAAGCTCTGTCCAATAAGGAGCTTACATTTTTGGACAGAGGCAGATGCTATAGGCATTAAGGAATTGCTGAAAGGCAAAGTGGGCTTTGGTAAGGTGGGGCAGACATGTAATTTTTATCGGTTTTGATGTGTTTGATTTGTGGTGTGCTCTTAACATATGTGCCTACGAAATTTTTATCTGTCAGTATATATTTGTCACAGCTTTCCAGTTGAACTTTCATTGGGTAATAAGTTCTTCTCCGTGTCTTTGCTATCCTCGTCTACCTCATTGTTGACTTCGTATAGAAAAAAAAAAATTTTTTTAAATTTTCTCGTGTTATTATACAAAAGATGTGCAGACAATGGGGCAATACACACCTCAACCATATGCTGCTTGCATTCATCCAGGGAACCAAAGCCATGGCTGCACTGTCCACAGATGAAAATGTGTCGCTCCTGGGCTGGCACTGGTTGGCCATCCTCTCCCCTTGGCAGCAGGCTGCTGCCACTTGCCAACATTTCATTGCTGCCAGCTGAAACCATGCTGGCCAATGCACTCTCCAGCACTAAGGAAGCATCCATGGGAGTACGACTGGGCATGGGGTCAGTAGCCAGCTCTGATGTGATTTCACTGACTTGTGTCTTGCCTGGTGTACTGGGGACAGGTTGAGGAGGTTCCACCTGGGCAGACACTGCAGGCTCCACAGCCCCAGAGTCGACTACGACAGACAAACAGCAATGTGGTAAAAGTCAGTTGAGTGAACTCATACTATCTTATTGAGTTCTGCGGAATCCCACAAGGCGGCCAAAGGGTTAAGAAAGGGAAAATACACCCATTTGTAGCACTAAGCAACAAGGAAATTAATATGGTCACGTGATCACAATCTCCGAAATCCCTACATATTTTCTTGTGGCTTCGTACTACAAATAAGAGTTTCCCTATTTTTCCCTTTCTTAATTTTTCATTTGTTTGCACACATTTCATGCAAAGTCTTTGGTTAGCAGTCAAGTGAGCAATTGTTTATCAGTATTTGATGTCCTATGTACTTGCTCAACATGAATGCTCGGTTATAATGTGTAAACCAAGAAGTTCTCGAAAAACATTTTGCCCTACCTTGCAGGTATCCTCCTCCTCCACTTAATGTTGAATCGGTAATGAGTTAATTTTTTTTTTTTACAGGAGGGCACAGACCTCCGTTAAAACTATGTGCCTTTACAATGGTACAGCTATAAGCTCATCAGGATGTTTCCATCACTTTATCCCTAACCAAAGGCAGCCTTGAGTGCAAGACCCACTGTAGTGGCTCAGTAGCTAGGACATTGCACTGCAAAGAACAAGGGTGCAAGTTGAATTCTCAGCCACCTCAGGTGCACTTCGATAGAAGGGAAATGCAAAAACACCTGTGCTGTCAGATTTAGATGCACATTTAAGGAACATTAAGGGGGGACACGGGTCTTAAAAGGCCGAAAATCGCGAAAAAACCGACTTTTTGAAGTTGACATTTTCCGAATCTGCAACTATTTTTGCACTTATCTGAGAAGTTTCAAGCTTCTCGTGTCATTATTTCTTGCACAAAATCAATTTATAACACCGCTGTGAGATGAATCTGAGCACATATCATTGCTAAAGTCGCTCTTTTTCCATGCCGTGGTGGTAATGGTTAGAAGAGGAGAAAGGCACGCAATTTCTGCAGGCGGGTCGGGAGCACGGCGCAGTGCCTTCCGAACCGTTGCCATTACACACGAGTTATCGTGGTCATCTTGGTTAGAGTGTACTAGAAGTGTTGAATGACGTGACCGCGCCTCGCCGCCTGATCCCTTCCACGTTGCCCGCAGCGGCGGCGCTGCAGTCGAATAGTACTGAAAGAGCCGCGCCCCGCTTTGCAAGAACTGCTATGCGCTTCGGCTCCTCCATCGCGCTTTCTTGGTGCAGATTTCTTCGTACCTGCCCATCATTCATGTCTAGCACATGATGCCATAGCCCTTGAAGTATGACACGCCAATCTACTGAATTTGAGCTCCGTGAAAGCCCTTGTGAAAGATCGATAATAATTCAGAAAGGGTGTGTCTTATACTGATTTCTTCTCTCTTAACTCTTTCTTCGTTGGTTAGTAGTCTACAATATTCAGAATAACTAATCGATTTATTGAAAATTAGCTGTGCTCAGAAAGCTGTGAGATCAAAAAACAAATACTGCATCACACGCACGCAGAACCAGAAAGCCATAAGTAAAAAGTGGAGAGGAAGGAAATCTGAAACCCCTACACCACAAAATGTTTTCATAATTTACCTTTTCAGGGTATACTAAAATATTTACATGCCTTCGCAGCCACCACCACTTGCCAAAGTTAGGCGTTCTGCTGCACACCCCACCCCCCCCAAAGAAAAAAAAAAAAAGAAATCCTGGGTAGCCTTGCGCCAATAGTTTACAGTTGGCGAAGCTGAATATAGCGTATCTCTACAAAAGCGCACTGTAGATTTCCCCTTTTCGACAGTATGACGTCTCAAAACTAGTTCAAGACTAACGGAGTCAGACGAGAAATGCACCGCCTAAAAATAGCAGCAGTGCTAAGGGGGCATTGCAAGGCTGTGTGTGTGCACGTGCGTGCGTGTGTGTGTGCATCTGTGTACATATATAAGGAAGGTAAATTTCTCAAAACAAGATGCACCACTGCCTGCCTACACTGTTGACACTTAATAATAGAAGTACGCTTATAATACAAAACATCGTCATAAATTTGCTCGCTTGCAATGTCGTTACGCCAATAGAATATTTCGAAAGAAGCACAATTCAAGATTTCAATAAAAAATGAGAACTGGTTACAATGAATTTACGCAGATTAACAGACGGACTATTTATACAATCGGCACTTTTTAATAAGTTTGTGAGTTGTTTTAATAAGTTTAGTTTGTAATAAGCCCTTCGGAAAGCAATAAATATTATCTTCCACAAAACTGGTATGAAAAAGAGTCGTCACTGATTAATTGTGTGACGTTACTTATACTCGGGTTTCTCGTGAAACGATCGAGCGCATGCAGGCTCATATGAGGAACACTGTGCTCTGGATATCGTAAAGACTGCCGACAAAGCGAGCGTGTGATTTAATCACGGTTTTGATACTTCTCCTCTCTTTGTAGTTCGCCAGTAGCCACTTATAATGTAACGCAACTCAAAGCGCTAATCGAGTAAGAAGCTAGGCGGATTCGTCCGAACTCCCATCGACGCTCTTTATTTTTCTGGGACGGCAGGCTCTTGAAACAGATATATCGACGCAATTTCGGCGTGCCTGCATATCCACTCGTGCACCATGGCACGTAGCAGGTGCGTCCTCTGATAAAGGCTCAGAAACACATTAAATGCGCTAAAAACGAGCAATTACACGCTTTCGCAGGCTCGGGCGCACGCGCACTCAATGCAGGCGCTCCTGAGATCTTCAGTACCATGGAACTACAGCGCCACCGCTACTGTCACCCATCGGAGAATCAGCCTGGATACGGCGCGGCCGCCTCGTTCACTCCACTGCCCCCTTATAGTACACTGTATCTTGGTCTCGTTTGGAAGGGTCATTCTTCACCTTCAATTTTCCGCCACCAGTGGCTTGCATTTCTCATTGGTTTTTCAGCAAAATGCGTCATCGAGAAGCACCACCGCGCGATTCTATTAGCTGCTTGGGGCACGTGACCAAACCTAGGCCTAGTGGCGTTTCCGGCATCTGCTTCTTCATCGTGACGCGCACGGACATGAGCCATTTTGCTGTCGACTGCCTGCCGCAGTAAAGAAGTTCCTTGCCTCACTAATTTGTGAAGCGGGTGTGGTGATCGTTCGTTCGCTGTAAACTTCAGAAAGAGCCCCGCTATCACTCAGGACAGGGAGGATAGCAAACTCACGGCGTTCAACGGCGGTCACCGAGTCATCGGTCTAGGCCCAACTCACGTACGAGCCCGTCGGTTGTCGACAACGTCGCTGAAAGCGGCAATGTTTTGGAGCTTCAACAGTTACAGAACGGCAAGTAAAAAAGTAGAAGTGAATCTACGAGAGATAGCAATCTTTGCAATGGTGGAACGGAAGCGCAATCTTTAAGCTAAACGCACCGATGCCGCGGGTTCCCCCCGTCTGACGTGAACTGCATGACGCGTCATCAGAGTGGTATTCGCCGCGCGTCGGCAAACAGAAAATCAATCCCTTATGGTGAACGTGCTCTGTTCGTGCGTTCGTCCATGCATCCGCCCCTGCGTCCGTTCATGCGTTCATTCATGCATCTGTCTGTGTGTCCGTTCGTCCATCTATTCAACACTCCAAGTACCACCAACTCGCATCTTTTCATCACATATTCCCCATATAGAAACACCGTCATCCAGGGGACATTTCAAGGGCTAAACAAGAGGTGGCACATGCACACTTTCTTACAGCTTGCACTTTGGGAAGTTACGGCTTGGGAAGTCTACTTCCCACCTTTAACCACCTCGAGTTCATGGTATATACTAGTTCACTGTATTCATGGCACTGCGGCCCAACGCTCGCTAAACCTTTCTAAAACCAAGGAGGTTACACACCAGCTAGTATAACGTAGCAACCCTTTCTTGTCAGATAGCGCTCAATGTACATGCTAATGGCTGCTAATGGGGAATGAGAGACAGGAGCATTCGGCTTTTAGTTAACGCGCACGCAGCGAACTTTTCATTGTGCAACAAAGCACAGGAGAAATCTCCCACCGGCACCACCTTGCAGGTCAAAATGTAACACTTGTTACACACTACAACTACGACTACGAGACGAACGGGTGCCGCTTTAAGAGCTTCGCCTCTAAAATGTGGCAATCTTACGTGAAAAGGAAACTAACACCTCGCTGCTCTTGGGGCCTTGAAATTGATGAGCCAGTGCACGAATTCGGTCTGCGACATCAACAACTCAATCTGGACAAGCCAGAAAACCGCTTTACTATACGATGGATCGCGGATTACGCGCGCACATTCGTCGCACATAGGTGTCACCGAACTGATAAGCGGCCTAGTCGGCAGACGAGCACACGGCGACCGCATCAGCTCGCAAGTGTGCCTCTGCGTAAAACATGCAGCGGACATTGAAAAAACGTCATTTCGGTGACGCAAAGCAGAAGGACTACATGTTTGGTGCCTACTGAAAAAAGCTGAATCAGCAAATCATTGTAAATAAACAGCTTTTCCATGCTACTGTCTACCCAAAATGGACTTCGTGTGTTTATGCATGATTTCTCAGGATTCAAATTTTGCTGCAGTTGCAAACTTGTCTAAAAGATATCTCTGCCTTCAAAGCAGCTAGGACTGTCATTTCTGTTGTGACATGTAGCTGCATTTTTAGTTTACACAATGGTAGGTGTGAAGTTTTGATTGAGACCATCAAAAAATTCAATTTTTGCCAGAAATTGGAGCATAAAGTGGGTGTGTCTGAAATGCAAGGTGCGACAAACCTTGCTAAAATTGTCAAACAAAAAAAAGCACTCTTACCATTGTGTAGCTTATGTTCATTAGTATACAACTTTCTTGTGTCATTATACTGGCAAAAAATAGGCAATTAATTTTAGGATATCTCAAAAACTAATTAGTTTAGAGGAACAGTAACTACATTTTTCAAATCAGCATCAAAAACTCAATCACACTGTGAATTTCCTTTATAAACACATGAAAATATCTGGCATTTCGTCTCAAGTACAGTGTCCCCCTTAAGGGGAAATGGAAATCGAAAAACTGTGATTTTTGTTTTTTTTCAAAAAAGTTAATTTTGTGCTTTGTATTCAGTACTCCAAGCTTTCTCCTTAATATATTAAAAATCAAGGCTGTGAATAAACTAGAAGTTATCAAAAAATACAATTAAAACAGTCGCGGCAAAATCCCCGGATTTTCACGCACGCGGCATTTTGCTCTGCGGCATTGTCGGATCTTAAAATTTTGGGACTGTGTAGGCCTAACCCTCTTCACCCAGAGCGACGCCTTCTCTAGAAAGATGCCTGCAGCTTGAGCCGAAAAGCTGGTTCCTGGCCCTCTGCTGTTCTCTCCTCCTCAACTCCCCAAACATCGTCTGAGAATGTTCGTTGCAACGGCCGTTTTAACCCTTGCCGCCTCTGAGATTAAAGCAATGTCTACTGCCGTCTCGGAGGCAACACATTCGTGTCTCTGTGATGGCGTCACTTTCGAATCAAGCGGAAGAAGTAGTGTTGGCTGCGAGCGCTCCTTGCGGAGAAAGCACTGAACTACGAGGAACCTCCCGTCCTTATAGGGAACTAGCGTTGGAGTTTCCAAGACCACCCTGGCAGTGAGAGTGTGCACTTCTCAACTGCTCCCGCAGACGAGGGTGGCGGCTGGTAGAGGCAGTGTGTGCGCGCATCGCCGTAACAAAACCAAAAGGCGCTGGCGGTGCTGCTGCATATTCAAGTGCAACAATATATAAAAAGAGAAAAGGGAGGACGTAGAAAGAGGAGACCGTGTTGCATCCAAGCGGTCAGGCAAGCAAAACTGTGCTCTCGCTCTCCTGTCTAGTGCTGTCGGACTCATTTCTAAACTGAATTGGGCGTGTCTGCTGTATTTATTCGATAGTGAAGACAGCCACCAGTGGAAACCAGGCCCAAACAGTCAAGTTTAAACAGCATTTTGCCAGAAATAAAACAAGCGCATATATGCAGCATACGGAATATGTTAACTTTTTTTTATCTGGCCCTCTGAGCATTGAGTTGTGAATTTCAGAACTAACAAAGTTTCCATGCGTACGTTCATCTGACCACCCCAACCAAACTCCACCCGATGCCACCACGTGAAGTGAATGATACGATAGGCAGGTAGTCTTTTTTTTTTTGTAAACAGTTGCGTGTAAAGGAAAGCTGCCTCGTCCACAAGACTTATGTGGGGCGATGTTCACCTACGCCTCAGAGCTGTTATAAAAGATACTCTCACGGTGAACACCCTACTCCGATATGCCTCTGTTTAACTTAATTTGTGCAAAAGACAGAGCTCTTGTTACAAACAAACTACTACTCGAAGCTTAGCTTTCTGGAGACAGCCTATGTGGTAAACGGTTTTCTCACTGGCTGCCATGGCTAAGTAACTTCAGAATTTATGCCTTGCTAGAGAAGTATCAAATGTCTGCGATTTGTACTCGTTTAGTTTGCCTAACACACAGTTTCAGTTTTTCCGCTTGCCTGTGTCGGCCTAAAATAAAGGTGTCTGTTCAACATTGATAAATGCTAGGGTTTCATGTGCCGAACAAGATACTACTTTAATGTATGATGTAGTGTGTGTATCAAGATTGCGACTACTTGGGGTTCTCTAATGCACACATATATATTGGTTCACGGGTGTTCTTTTTATATTTCACCCCGATCCAAGTCCCCGCCACGGTAGTCTAGTGACTAAGGCACTCTGCTGCTGACCAGCAAGTCGCGGGATCCAATGCCGGCTTCAGCGGCTGCATTTTCGATGGAGGCAAAAATGCTATAGGCTCGTGCGCTCAGATTTGGGTGCACGTTAAAGAACCCCAGGTGGTTGAAATTTGCGGAGCCCTCCACTATGGTGTCTCACATAATCATGTGGTGGTTTTGGAATGTTAAACCCCACATATCAATCAAATCAACCCCCAACAAAGTGCAGCCGTGCAGCAAAGTGCAGCCGTGCAAAGTGCAGCCCCAGTGCATACATACCGCGAACAGGGCGTACAAACGAAGCCAGCGAAAAAAAAATTGACGAAGCTACCACTTACTCTGCTTTTGTTTTTGTTTCATTTTACTGCAGATTTTGGCAGCGTGGTACCGTCGCAGCGCGGACTTATCGATGGGAGCATGTCAGCCAGCATTAGCATTAGCCCAAAACTCAGCACCCAACTAGAAAATGAGGACGAGGGAGCTGCCATCACGGCACAGTTCTGTCCCTTCGGTACTATATGCATAGACGCAGTCCGCTTCGCAGGGTGTCTCTCCGTTTTTTAGTGCTTTTTATGTAAGAGTAGCCTTCAGACAAAGTTACTTTTCTAAACCACAGTGCAGTATTACTGGCACAATGACTTTTCGAGCTGTTTGTTTTAAAATAAAGCACGACAGCGGCGCGCGCGCGTGCTTTCAGAGTGGTACATTGGGGCCAGTCGTCTAGACGCAATTAGCCGAGTTGTGTCGAGACTTTCTGCCAGGTGCTATTTTTCGGCACGCCACCTATCCAGCGCTGGTCTCCCATAAGAAAGCGTGCGATGTCGCAGGCATCTTTCTAGAGGAGGCATTGCCCAGAGCCCACTTCGGCAGCGAGGCCAGAATAAAAAACCAATGCGAGGCTTGGCGCTGAAAATACAAAAGAAAGTAAGAAAAGCGAGAAAAGTTTCCCCTCTGCATTCTAGCGTGGCAAGTGGGCCTTTGAAGTCATGGGGTATAATCAGAGCCCTGCCATTGGTTGCTAGCATTCCGCCGCGCAGTCAGGCGCGAGCGCTGTTTCTTTATTCTCTAGATTTTTCCAAAACATCTACGAACACAACAGCCAGAATTACTGTTTTCGCACCATGGATGCCGTCAAAAAACATGACTTTCGTTCACGGAAGTTCATTACGAGGCGCCAGTACAAGAGAAGGCGCCCCAAACGCAAGCGGTAAGCTCCGGCGAAGAGAGCTTCATCTGCTGCTAGGCCTTTCATCTGCTGCTAGGCCTTTCATCTGCTGCTAGGGTTTTTCAAGCTGTATGACCTAGCCTCGATGACCTTGTCAGTGCTTCAGAGTGAACGATGAAAATGTTCGACGATGAAAGCAAGCGTCAGGACGAACGCGGATGCGCATTTATTTGCGAGATCGATGTGATGCAGGACCTTGTCAGCGGCGCAGTGTGCCCCAGAGGAATGCGAGTGGTGCGAGTTTTCCGTTCGAGTATCGGCAAGTAGACGATAAGGACTGGCACCGTTTTCGGAACTTTATTGCCAAAATGATGCATGTCCTGCAACTGTTATTTCATCCACGTGTATTCGTCATAGACATTCATTGGAAGCGAGGAGACGTATGCCAGCGGCAGTGCACGGGACAGCTTTGCCGTCAATGTGAAGCCAGTGGTTACAATACGTGCGGTTTTGTTCAATCCTTGGTGTTCGAAAACCAGGACACTACAACTTTGACTGCCATTGGCAACAAAGTGCATACCGCTGCAGAAAACCTCGCACGAGTCGGAGAGCAATGGCCCATCGGTACAGTGCCGCAAAAGAAGCCTGCCGGGAGGAGGCAGCTCGCAGAGACTGTCAAGATTTAACAATATGGTGCTGGGTCATTCTGAGAAGGTGAACCTTTTCTAGATAGCTTTGCTGACATTCTCTGTGAATTCCATGCAGATTGGTTGAAGAGTATATTATTAAACATTTTTTTTAACTTTCGGACATGCTTTTTTCAGTTATTCATTTTGATGCATTTTTTTAGTTTGCACACTAAAATTTGTGCGCTTTTTGTAGTCAGACTGTAATGAAACTCGGCATGCCTAATGTTTAACATGTTCTGAAACAACTTTCAGAGGTTACCATAAGCATATTCAGCTAGATAATTTCAAAAGTATGGTAAAAGTGAAACTTTACATTATAATATTTCTATAGACTAGCACATATTCAATGTTTCTTCGCATTATTGAATTCCTCAATTCATTAGGTGCAAGATTTACTATTTTTAGTGTTTTTTTATGCTCACTATTGTTGTCTAAGCTTGCATGAAAATGCATTCTTTTTTTTCACAATTGCATGGTCAGCAAAAAATTAGCCAAATGAGCTATAAAAAAGTGAAAGCAGATTTGAAAAGAAGAGCTCGAACTCTATAACTGGGGACAGTTTCATTGAGTCGTCACAAATTTCTGAAGAAAGTTTTTGTTGTATTAATAAATAACTCTCACGATACCAAAACTAACATGCTTGCTGCGAGAAGTTGCTTAGTAAGCCAGAAAACGTGGGTGGCGATGCCACCTTTAAGTTCTCGCCCCAGCCTCTGTGATGTCATAGATTTTGATGGCGTCTCGCACCACATACATAGTTCTCAATTCATAAAAATGAAGTACATTGTCTTCTGAGGGTGCCAAAGACTTAACGAGACCCAAAAGGCAAATAACTAATGCCAGAGTGAAAGCTCACTGTATGATGTCCAGAACAGCAATATTATCAACAGCAGAGCCCTACTTAACAAGAAATTAAGCTAAATAAATCACACGACATGTGGCCCGAGTGGGACATTTTAGAAATAATCCCAATGATGTGAGAGCATCGGACTACAATTATTCACTAGTAATCAAACTAGCTGCAATAAAAAAAAAAGAACTTTCCGTGCATCAAGTAATAAAATGATGCTTGTCCGTTTCTTTGTTTCATAGAAAAAAGAACTGCCTGGTATTACTATTGGGAATAGTGCGAATGGTTCAAAAGTTCCCTTTTCGCCTGGTTAGGCTGCATAAGTGGTGCTATCAAGCTGGGCCCAGCTGAACCAAGCAAGCGAAAAATTGTTCAATGGCTGTTGTTGCTGGCGGGGACCCCGCTACTTTCGCTCTGCTGCTACTAGTGTCGGCGGCTGCACAGTAAAAGCAGGCAAGACTGGGCACGACAGCAGTGACATTAGAAATACCGCTTTCAGGCGGAGGATTTGAAGTGCGCTAACGCAATGTTGACCACTAAATTGTAATTCTATTTCAAAATAAGCACTTCCTTGGCACAAAAGTAGCACTACGAGGTTTCTGCACTGCCATTTCAATGGTAAATGTACACTGAATATTTGCCTTCAGTGTCCCTTTAACATACAAGAAATTTTATATTTTATAAGTTTTTTGTTTTTTTTTTAACATTCAGGAAATTTTGTAAAATCAGTATGGCCAAAACATGGGAAAAACGTCACCATTGATGATTTCAGAGAAAAACCTAAAAGATAAACTTTCGACATTCATTTTCTCAATTATTAAATCTATAGTGGCAAAACTAACGACACTAAAATGTACAGAGTAATATTTATCAGCTTAAAGTAATTCACTGTTTCACTTTAGTGTCCCTTTAAGTACCCCGGACAATTTTAAGTTAACCAAGAGCACCCCACTACAGCAAGCCTTTTAATGATACAGTGGTATATTGGCTCCTAATGTACAAACGAAACAACAAAGGACAATTTGCTCAGCTACAGTTCTGGTGCCTCACTCCCTGACATTTATTTGTGGTTGGGGGGTGGTCCTGAACAGTCTAAAGAGCTACGCACATTCTCAAAGTACTCCCCAAACTCAATATGTACTTCTCACTAGCGTTCTGTTCTAGCAATGTGTCATATTCACCTTGCTTGTGGCTTCATAAATTCAAAACTTACGAGGTTCTCCGTGATTGAGACTTGACAAGGCACACCCCAAGTTTAATTTTTTCTTACGAGCATTCCTACAGTCTTCATTACACCACTGTTGCTTCGTCATAACAATCCCACTCATTTGTAAAATGCATGTTAATGCAGCATAAAATAAAAAGTACCATTGAGATAAAAGTTGAAAGACTACAAGTGTGCTATTTGTCAGAAGCAATTTAAAAGAACTCTGTAAGGTACTAAAAAGGACATGCCTTGTGCATAGTGGTTTGACTGTATGTGCCCCACCAAAGTATATGCTGCGTTTCCTATCAAAGTGATAATGCAGTCAGTCATACCTTCAATGCTTGGCTCATCTCTTGCACAGGTAGCAGTGCCAGCAACTTCAGCATTCAAAACAGGACCTGGGACATTTCAAGTGTATTGAAAAAATACTGATAGTACTTCAATATTAAAAAGCTTGCATCCTTTCAACATGCTTTGAGACATTTGATTTGGTTCTATCAATAGTCAAGTACAACTATAGAAGACAGTGGCATTTCCACCGCAAAGGTAAATGCACACAAGCTTGTCCCAATGAGTGGTGCTCACTCGACAGGGTTGCCACTTGCGGCTACTTTTCACCAAATTGGCGAATTTGAGAGACCCAAGGAGACCTAAAATTATGAATGGTAGCTTGGCAAATTTTTGGTTATTTTCGGCTTAGGCCTCGACAGAGTTCTGCATTGTGTCTTCAGTGCCTTCAAAAAGATGGGTGACATTTTTTATATTTTTCGTAGTTTTAGACCCTTCTATAGAAGGTGCAACTTAGTATGTTTGTTTTGTTTCTCGTGTGTATCTCCTAATGCACTTGGATCCTGGAGGCACTGGTGCGTCCGTCAGCAAACTCCCAGCAAAATTTACGCAAGTGGACTGCTACGTGAGGCAGTGGTGTTATACTGTGTTTTTTCGGGGCTCTAAAAGCTTTCAGTTTCTTGAAAGTTTTGCTTCTGGTGCGACTTAGTGACGGTACGCATTTTGACCACAGCTCAAACTGTCCCAAATAGCTTGTCGACTACTTCACTGCTTTAGTACGCTCTAGTTTGGTGTGTAGAGTTTAAATTTATTAACATACTTTTATGCAGGACCAAAAAGTTCGGCTTCTTTCGGCAGACTTCTGAAACTGCAGTGAGGCGAATGAAGAGCAGAAGCATGACCACACACAAAGCATGGCGCGGGCATTACAACAGTTACGCAGTGCTTTCAAGTTTATTTCCATTGCTTTGTAATAAAGTTTTTCAATTATCGGACTCATAATTCCACAGCAGCGAAATTCTCTAAATCAGCAAAAGGGCTATGCGCGGTGTCCCTTTCTTGTTGTTGCGACTGCTTCATCCTGTATTAGCTACAACTGAAACCATCACAAACTTCTGTTCTGAGAGGCCAGCATTAAAGAACGCTGCTATGTCACGCATGCCCTTTCTCAGTGCTCCCATTGTGGAGCGGGCGATGTGACTGGCAGTGAAGAACATCAGTATGATATGGGGTTTATATTTGGTATCCTACTCCACAGTGCTATATATAAGAAATTTTTGTTACAAGGCACGCCACACATATAGAGAGTGGCGACTTTTTTCGCAAAATTTGAAGAAAAATGGTGATTTGGTGATAATTTGCTCATCGTTTGGCAAATTTTTCTCGAAAGTCAGTGGCAACCCTGTCACTCAATAACCATGTCATAAGCCAGATGTTGGGGCCCGCTGTCGGAGTACATCAGCATGACTATTTCGTGTTGCAGAAGTAATCAGTTGCCACGCTTCAGTCATCTGGGTGGGACCTTTCCTACCTTCGTAGTGTTTTATCCGATTAATAGCTATCACTAAAGGTTATTTTAGCTCATAAATGTTGCTCGACACCTTCTATGGCCCAGCAGTTTCCTATGAGGCATAGTGAAGAATTTTTAAAGGCACATGAAAGCAAAATATTCAGGTTAGGTACATGTAAGCAATTAAACTCTTACATAGAAGATGACTAGTCTTGCTTTTAGGGGAGGCTTCATAATTTTAATTAGACGCATAAAAAGAAGCTGGCAATGCATCTCTGTAGTTCCTACAAAAGCTCAGTGTCATTGCCACTTTTGAAATTTACTTAGCTTTACCTACAATTACTTATTGACAAGAAAAAGACTGGTCTGTTACAGAAAACAAACCAACCAGGCACACTATAGTTGAACCTTGTTATGACTCAATAGCATTCAGACCATAAATTAGTTCATTAAATCCAATACTCATTAACAGTAAAGATGAAAATTGTCTCTAGCAACTTGGTTCACACAAAAATACTAGATACAAAAAAACATGCACTGCACAGAACAAAGTTTTCCACAGTGCCCATGCCCGAGAGGTTTTCTTCTAGTTCAGCCGTTTTAGCCTGGAGTTTCTCCAAGTAGCTTCTTCGTATTAAAGACCATGCTTGCCAGCGTCTGCCCTGCTTATTTCCACTAAAATTTCCCCAACTTCTTAAAGGAGTCCTAACAGCAAAAGTTTTGTTTGTGAGATTTTGCAGTAATTTGTAGCTGTATAATTTCGGTAATGCCGAAATTATACTGTAAATGCTTTAAAGAATCGTACAATTAATGTTAGTAACATTAATTAAAAACGATTTTGCATCAGTTTAAAACGCCCGCTTAAACTCCTCAAGAAACGGCGTCCCACAGTGGAGCAGCGCCTGAAACAGTTTTCAAATAAGGGGACCCGCGTGTGGTGAAGAATGAAATGATGAGCGTGTCCCCCTCAGCAAAAAGAAAAGCATTCCCGGCGCAAGCAGCGAAAACTACTTTGAGAGCAGCCCGACAATAGAGCAAGGGAAATGACGAACAATATTCCTCGCCGGGTGCCAGTTGGGGTATTGTGTGTGCCCCGCAAATGTTGACCCTGCAACGTCACAAGGGAAGTCCCGATCTACGTCAAACCACAGAAAATGACGATTGCACCTGAATACTGAGAAGAGCCCACACCTTCACTTTAAAACCAAATTAAAATACCTTCTAGGCTGTGCTCGTCACTAATAATCAGCTAGAGGTTTTCTATTCAGCTTTTCTATTCAGTTTTCTAGAGGTTTCTATTCACCTCTATTCAGCTTTTACCTGAATAGAGGTGGCCCCGCATGCAGGACTATCAAACAACACAAGCATCTCGAGTTTCCAAATTCGTTGTCAAAGGTCCTTTAAACCCCTCTCGGCTAAATTGTTTTCTTAATGTCCCAACCACATTTCAAACGAAAATGTGGTTGGAAATTGTCCTTCAATATTTATTCTGCTTTTTATGCTGCATTTAGAGTTTGGCACCTTGATAAAACCAAGAATTTTTTTCATTTTGGCAAATATCACTGCGGCTCTCACATTTCGGTTTCATTAATAAAAGAATAAATGTCACAAAAATTAAGCATGGCCAACGAAAGTTCACACTTACTATAAAATGCCGAACAAGCGCACCTTTAAGATGAAGGATCTATAAAATATCATCCTCAAACGCCGGAAGAAGAAGAAAGAAGACTGCTGCCTGGAGCGAGCGTGCGCTACTTCACTACTTCTAATAAACCGTATTCGTTCGAAGCAGTCCCTGGTCTCGATCGGCTTAATAATGGTGCCGTGACCAGGATACTACCTCCTCGCCGGCAAGAAAGGTCAACCTGCCACGAAGCAGCAGAGAAGGAAACGGCGGAGGAGCAGAGGATCGACCTGGATCGAACGACGAGACCACGGTGGACAGTACGAGCATCAGAACGAACGATTGACAAGTAAGGAGTCATTGTTAACCACTTCAATATGAGCAAAGAAGTGATAACGAAGAAAAGGAAAACGCTTCGCTCTTAGATCACGCGACTGATTAACGCAGCCGAGCAGCAAATTAATGATGGAGCTAACCGGGAGCAGCTGCTTACAACGCAGGCGCAGATTAAAGCAATAAGCGAAAATCTCAAGAGCGCGAACGAGCAAATGGAAAAGTTTCTTACAGAAGACAATGCCTAAGCTGAATTCGAAAGCGTCATAGAGTAGGACATGAAATTAATGACGATCTTATCTGTAATAGAATTCAGACTTCGACAGCCTGAACAATCGGATTCAAGCGATAGGACAAGGCAAGTGACGCCCTCAAGTACAGGACAAGAAGCAACGGAACTAGTTAAGCTACTTAAGCTTGAAATGATAAAGTTTGGGGGAAAAACTTTGGAGTGGAACCGCTTTTGGTCTCAGTACGAGTCGGCAGTTCACCTGAGACCGAACATGAGCAAGGGATAGAAGTTCAATTACTTGTTAGCATCACTAACCAGAAAAGCGGCGGCTGCTATTGAAGGACTTCAGTACTCGGCAGAGGAAAATTATGATGACGCAATCAAAATACTGCAAAAAACGTTCGGCAATCGAGAACATTCCATTGAAATGCACATGAATGAGCTATTGAGTTTGGAGTAAGTGAGGTTTGTTCAAGATACCGATAACTTAAATAGGCTAGTACAGAGAGTGCAAGTTAAGATATTGGTACTCAAATCACTAAAAGTGGAAACCGAGAGCTATGCGCCGATGTTGTTATGGGTAATGAAAAGAGCAATTCCACCAGAATTATCAGTGCAGTTCAAGTCAAAAGATGCTATGAGCAACAGCTCAGCTTCAGAAAACGGCGAGCAAAACAATGCAATGGGAAAAGCGTGCGAGGAAAAGCTGGACAGGCTTATGTTATTCTTAAGAGAGCAAGTGGCTTTTCGTGAAGAAACACAACGTGAACAAGAGAGGATAACTGCAAAACCAAGAGAGAACCGCGGACAGATGCGCACAACTTCAAGCTTCTATAGCTCAGCGGACAGAATATGCTTATTCTGCAAGCAGAAAACCCACGCAACCGAAAACTGTCGTAGGAGCATTCCAATAAATGAAAAGAAAGCTATGCTTACCGAAAATAGAGCATGCTTCAGATGCACGCGACCAAACCACACTGCACGCATTTGCAAGGCCCAAGTAAAATGCAAGCAATGCAAGGGACGACATGCCACGTCGGTATGTAGAACGGTGATGCAGAAAACAAGGGCAGAGCTGGTCTCAAGAGCGCAAGGCGAAGCGACGACGTCTACGCTACACGCAACCAAAAATATCAAGCATAAGTTTGTGCTTTTGCAGACGGCTGTAGCGTGCGTAGAAGAAGAAACATGTGGCAACCATTGCCGTTTGTTATTAGACAGCGGAAGTCAACGTTCATTTATTTAAGTGGGATTAGCGAAAGAAATAGGTGCGAAGGTGTTGCGACAGGAAAGGCTGACGATTGGTTCATTTGAAGGAGACGAAAAGGTCAAACTAATGAACGTGGTGCAAGTGACTGTAGGATCATGAGAAACAAGCACGACAACAGTGATTGAAGCGTTACAAGTCGATGTCACCTCGCACAGTTGTATACCCACTCCAACTAAGAAACTCAGCGAGAAAATGAAACAGCTAAAGATACAAGTGGCTGATAACAGGACCGAGACGACAGCAAGAGATTCTGTAGAACTACTGATTGGCTCAGACAGACTATTATTGGGAATTCTTTACTGGTAGAACTCAAAGAATTGAGGACAGACTGATGGCAGTAGAAACTATACTGGGATGGGTACTGCAAGGGCCGTCAGAGCAAAGCAAGACAAAACTAACACATAATCAAGCAGTCATGGTTCTAAAGGTCGAAGCTGCGGAGACAGAATTCCAGCAGGAGCTACAGAAGCTCTGGAGCCTGGAGTCAATGGGGATCACAAGAAATAGTTTGCATAACACCGAAAATGAAGTGAATTCGAGTGCAAGATTGTACAACAAAATGGTCGCTATCAAGTCAGCTTGCCATGGAAACGGGATGTAAACTTGGAAAGCAACAAGGAAAATGCGATAAAAAGACTACAGCAACTGACTAAAAGGCTGCAGAAAAATGAAGACATGCTGTATTGCTACCACAAAGCTATATCAGAGTATATGGCATTAGGAGTTGCAGAGGAGGTCCAAGAGCAATCAGAACAGCCAAATGCACTTCGCTACTACATGCCACATCATGCGATCATTAGAGAGAACCGAGCCACAACAAAGGTTCGAGTAGTGTTTGACGCCTGAACACATTCTCGAAAAGGCATGTCTTTAAACGAGAACCTAGAGGCAGGACCCAATTTGAATGAGGACATGCTATCGCTGCTCATTAATTTCCGAAAAGAAAATGTGGCATTAGTTGGAGATGTTGAGAAGGCATTTCTACAAATCTCTATACATGAAGAGGATAGAGATGTAATGAGATTTCTGTGGTGGAAGCATGACGCTAAAGGAAGGTTAATGAATGAAGTGCAAACATGGCGCATGACAAGAGAAACGTTCGGAACAACACCAAGCACGTTTATACTGGCAGCTACAATTAAACACCATTTGAAACAAGTGGAAGACCAGTTTCCTGGTACGACAAGGACACTGCAGAAAGCGATCTACGTGGATGATGTCATTTTGGGAGCAGCAACGCTTGATGAAGCAGTCAAGTTGTACAAAGAGGCAAAGCAAGTGTTCAGAGAGGCAGCGAAGAATTTGAGAAAATGGACATCCAATGAAGAGCGATTAAACAAAATAATTGATGAAAACGAAAGGGACGATTCTTACATAGATATTCGATCTAGAAGATTTACAATGCTTCCGAGCTTGATATGGAAACACTCAAAGGACATGATTTGCTTCCCTAGGGAAAAGTGTAATTTATTAACAGATACAACGTACTTGACAAAAAGGGCTGTGTTACAAACCACAGCGAAGATATTTGACCCACTCGGTTTGTTGTCGCCATTCACAGTACGCGCGAAAATAGGACTGCAGAGACTGTGGAAAACGAACGTCACGTGGGACGACCAGCTCCCTAAAGATGAATGCGACAAATGGAAGAACCTTATGTCTGAAGCGGAGGACTTTCGAGTTATAGAAATCCCACGATGCTACGCAAGCAAGAATCAACCAGTACAAGCATACAAGCTGCATGTATTTGCCGACGCGAGCCCATTAGCACACGGAGCGGCAGCATACTTGATAGCAGTATACCACGATGGAAGCAAAGAATCAAGGCTAGTAACAGCAAAAAGCCGCGTAGCTCCAATTAAAGAGCTGACATTGGCGCGACTTGAACTGATGGCAGCAGTGGTAGACACGATTATGCGACTACATCAAAGGTCACTTCAACGAAAGAATTCAGGAAATACACTGCTGGACGGACTCGATGATTGTGCTTCACTGGATCAAGGGAACAAGCAAAAGGGATTCGTTTGTTGCCAACAGAATCGCAGAAATTAGAGAAAAAACACTTCAAGCAAGGTGGTCATTCGTTCTAAGTGACGACAACCCTGCTGACCTACTTACACGATGAATAAGCGCAAAGGCATTGATAACGTCAGTCATGGTAGAACGGTCCCGAATGGGTAACATCACTGGAAAAGAACTTAGTAAGCATAATTGGCACAAATACAGACGTGGAAGACCAGCATAAAACACAATGTCACCAATGCATGGGAAGAGCCGAAATTGAGCCAATCTTGGAAATCGAAAGGTATTCATCATACGGACGGCTTATGAGAGTGACAGCATGGGTGTTCAGATTCATAAACAACACAAGAAAGGAAAATCACAAAGGGCCGTTGACAGGAAAAGAGGTAACAAATGCAGAGAAATACTGGATAAGACAGACCCAAATATCACTGAGACAAACAAAGGGTGAGGCCTATTCAAACACTCAATCATTTGAAATTAATGGACACGAAGTATACCTTGATGACGATGGAATCATCAGACAGAAGGGACGATTGCAGTGCAGCCAAGAATTCAACAAGCACGTAATAGTAATTCCAAAGGATGAGCATTTCACGGAACTGCTAATACGTCACGTGCATAAAATGGTATCACACGGAGGAGTTCAAGTGACGCTAGCGCAACTTCAAACTAAGTTCTGGATATTGTAGGGTAGACAAGCAGTGAAAAGAGTTCTAAATAAATGTGTCATTTGCAAGAGGCATAACTCCAGACCGGCGACTCAAGACATACCTCTACTTCCGGCAGACAGAGTCACTGAAGCAGAGCCATTCAAAGTTACGGGAGTTGACTTCACAGGATCTCTTTACGCAAAGGACAAGAACCAGATTGTGAAGCAATATGTACTGATATTCACCTGCGCGGTAACAAGAGGAGTACACTTGGAAGTTACCATCCATTTGTCATCGTCAAGTTTTCTACAAGCACTCCGACCATTTACAGCTCGATGGGGAATGCCAGCAGTAATCTACTCGGGCAATGCCAAAACAATTATAAAAGCTGGAAAGGAAATCAACAGAATGCTCGAAACAATTAAAAACGAGGTCTTAAAGAATTACTGCAGTGGCCAACAAATTCAGTGGAAAACGATAGCCGAGTGCGCGCCATGGAGGGGAGGATTTTACGAGCGCCTCATAAGAAGCTTGAAGACATCGATGCGAAAAATAATATCGAAAAGCACAGCTTCGGTAGAGGAGCTACGCACTATTGTAGCAGAAGTTGAAGGAACACTCAACAATCGACCATTGACTTGCGTATATGGAGAACCTGACGAGCCAATGCCACTAACGCTGGCAGACATCATAGGTGGACGGCGACAGCTTCAAGACGGACAAACAAGACTGAACAACGATGACATTGAAGACGCATGGCGACGCAGATGCAAACTCGTGCGCGTTTGGTGGAAAAGATGGCATCAAGAATACATCAAGGAAATAGGAGCTACGGTCAAAGCTAAGACGCGGCAAGCAACACCACTCTCACAGGGTGACATCGTGTTGGTTGAGGACAAGGCTCCAAGAATATTTTGAAAAATGTGCCGGATTGAAAAACTCTACCCTGGGCGAGACGGAATAACAAGAGCTTGTCTCCTTCGCACAGGCAAAAAAGAGCTTCTAAGAAGATCGGTGAACCACATATACCCTATGGAAGGTTGTTTCAAATAGCCCGCGAGAGCTTATCACATTTCAACTTGGGCGGGCGGGAGCCTATAAAATATCATCATCAAACGCCGGAAGAAGAAGAAAGAAGACTGCTGCCTGGATGATGATATATGGTGTTTTTTGGCGCAAGGGCCATTTGATGGCCAAAGAGCGCCAGTTCATGGGATAAGGAATGTAGACAATGATTGTGATTAGCGGCTGTATAAGGGTCATAAAATTCCTCGCCGTAAGGCGGGTAAAAATATACAAGTAATAAAATCATGACCATGCCGTGAAAGGTGACTGTGGTGCGAATAGATGACAAAAGTTGATGATAATAAAAAGGATGGTGGACATGTATGGCATTAGCACAAGTGCCTCACTCGTTCGTACCCTTGCGTCCAAGGGCCGTGAGGCAAGTGCTTTGTTGTGTAGCCACCGCAGCGAAAACCTCTCTGGAGAGGTCGTGCTACGGAATGCCCGGGTATATGATATGAAAATTATGAATTTCCTTTAAAAACGCTAACAATGATTTATAACTAAAAAGCGGTTCCCTACCAACGAACATTGCAGGGTGTAAAGGTATATGTTGTCGGTAGGGTAACGGAAAATGCTGTTTTCTTAGAGATTCTAAGTGTTTGCACTGAATTAACATGTGAAGGACTTAATTCTTCACCACATCTGTCACACAATGGTGGATCGCCACCGGACAAAAGATATGTGTGTGTTGTGTATGTGTGTCCTATCCTGAGTCTCGTTAGTATTACCTCTGTATGACGAGATTTTGATACTGGCAGCCAATGACCAAGGTGTGGCTTAATAATGTGTAGTTTGTTTTGTGTGTGTGTATCCCACTTGCTCTGCCAGTATACCCTGAGGTTTCGTTTGAGAGACGGCTTAAGATCAAGGGCCGGGATTGACATGGATGTAATGGCGGTGCTCTCATGGACGGATGCAGCGAGCTGATCCGCCCTCACGTTGCCTTGGATCTCACGGTGCCCTGGCACCCAGCACACTACAACATGTTGTTTGAGTGCGTAGAGTGTGCACAAAATGGAGTAAAGTGAGACAAGGACCGGGTTTTTTTGTTTTTTAAGACTGTGCAGAGCCGTTACCACACTGAGGGAGTCTGTATAAATTACTGCTTTTTGTATTTATAATTGTTTGATGTGTTTAGCTGCCACAAGTATCGCGTAAGCTTCCGCTGTGAAGATACTTGTGCGTGGATGTAGAGGGCCAGCATCCGAAAAGGATGGGCCGACAGCAGCGTAGGACACAGAGGAGTTAGTCTTGGAGGCATCTGTGAAGAACTCAGGACGTGTGTATTTGTGTTGGAGTTCCAAAAAGTATGTTCGGATATGGGCAATAGGTGCATGTTTTGTAACTTCTAGGAAAGACACATCGCAGTCTATAGTCTGCCACTGCCACGGTGGCGGGTATGCTACAGGAGCCACTAAACTGTGTTTAAGTGACACTGCAGTTTCTTCAGCTAGACACTTCAGGCGAACTGAGAAGGGCTGCCTCATCGAAGGCCTGCTTTGAAACAGAGTTGAGCTCAACAAATCATTAATTGTAGAGTATGAGGGGTGCTTCTTGTCTGCTTTCACCTTAAGGAAATAAACAAAGGACATGTAAGTTCTCTGCAGCTGAAGCGACCACTCATTTGACTCAACATAAAGGCTTTCTATGGGGCTGGTGCGAAAAGCACCCGTAGAAAGGCGGATGCCCAAATGGTGCACGGGGTCCAGCATCTTCAAGGCACTTTGAGTAGCAGACTGATAGACAACGGCCCCATAATCTAAGCGGGTGCGAATGAGGTTTCTATAAAGGTTCATGAGGCATTGCCTATCACTACCCCACGTAGTATGTGACAACACTTTTATAACATTCATGGCTTTTAAACATTTTGTTTTTAAATACTTGATGTACGATACGAAGGTCAACTTGTTGTCCAAGATTAAGCCTAAGAATTTATGCTCGGCTTTGACGGACAGACGTTGCCCGTTCAGTCGAATGTTAGGTTCCGAGTGCATGCCTCTCTTTCGAGAGAACAAGACACACGTGCTTTTTTGTGGGTTAAGTCGAAATCCGTTTTCATCTGCCCATTTGGAGACCTTATTTAAACCCAGCTGAACCTGCCGCTCACACATGGCCAAGTTGCATGACTTGAAGCCAAGCTGAACGTCGTCGACATATGTACAATAGAGCATATTGCGGGGAATGGACAAGTGCAAAGAATTCATTTTGATAATAAAAAGTGTGCAACTAAGCACGCCACCTTGTGGCACGCCTGTTTCCTGGACAAATGTTTGGGAGAGCACACTGCCCAGACGGACACGGAATGTCCGGTTTGACAGGTAACTTTCGATTATATAAAACATTCTTCCGCACACACCAAGGTGGGACAAGTCTCTTAGAATTCCGAAACGCCATGTTGTATCATACGCCTTTTCGATATCGAGGAACACAAAGAGAAAATATTGTTTATGGACAAAGGCGTCTCTGATCTGTGCCTCGATACGAACAAGGTGGTCTGTGGTGGATCTACTTTCTCGAAACCCGCACTGAAATGGGTCGAGCAAATTGTTTGTTTCAAGGATATGTACAAGTCGGCAGTTTATCATTTTTTCGTATACTTTGCACAAGCAGCTTGTAAGTGCAATAGGCCTATAACTTGAAGCTAAAGAAGGGTCCTTGCCCTCTTTCAAAATGGGAATAATAATAGCCTCTTTCCAGGAGGTAGGGATAGTGCCAGAAAACCAGATAGCATTGTACAAACAAAGTAGGGTTTTTCGTGTTTCGGCTGGTAGGTTTTTTAACATTTCATACACCACACGGTCAGAACCTGGGGCAGAAGTATGCAGGAGTTTAGAGATGTTCGGAGCTCCGCTAGACTGAAAGCTTGGTTATATGCCTCGTATCTAGTGGATTTGTGTTCGAGTTTCTGCTTTTCCATTCTTGTTCTGTATTTTTGGAAAGTGCCAGTATAGTGGGACGAGCTGGATACCCGTTCAAAATGTGCCCCGAGGAAGTTTGCCTGATCTTCCAAGGTATCACCTTGAGTGTTTACGAGTGGATGTGTGTGTACTTGTTTCCCTGCTATCCTACCGACCATGTTCCAGACTTTAGCCTCCTATGTGTATGAGTTGATCCCTGACAAAAACTTCTGCCAGCTTTCTCTTCTAGCCTGCCGACACGTTCTCCTTCCTTGAGACTTTATTTTCTTGAAGGTGTCAAGATTTTCCGCTGCTGGCGAGTTCCGCAGCAATCTCCATGCCCTGTTCTGTTCCTTTCGCGCATTACGACACTCCGTGTTCCACCATGGAACGTGTCGTTTGCCGGGCATTCCAGATGTTTGCGGTATGCACCTGGCTGCTGCGTCAGTTAGAAAAGCTGTGAAGTACTGCACAGCTTCATCTATGTCTAACCTACATATGTCTGTCCAACTCAAACGTGTAGTGTTGTGGAACTGTTCCCAGTCTGCTTTGTTTATCAGCCATTTGGGAACATGTAGAGGACATTCATATGTTGTTTGTGAACTCAACACTACAGGAAAATGGTCACTTCCATATAGATTATTTATGATTTTCCATTTCAGTAGGGGTAGGAGTGAAGGTGATACGATGCTGAGGTCTATAGACGAGTAAGTTTTGTTGGCAACGTTATAGTATGTTGGCTCTTTCCTATTCAACAAACAGGCACCGGAAGAGAAGAGAAATCGTTCAATGAGACGACCTCGTGCATCACAGCGAGAATCGCCCTACAGTCCACTATGTGCATTTAGGTCTCCAAGAAGCAAATAAGGTTCAGGCAGTTCGTCTATTAAAGACTGGAATTGACGTCTTTC